>NW_005353324.1:1245333-1267662 GCF_000412655.1 Myotis brandtii | reverse complement strand
GATTCATAACAGTAGCAAAATTACAGTTATGAAATAGCAACAAAAATAATTTTATGGTTGGGGTCACCACAACATGAGGAACTGTATTAAAGGGTCGTGGCATTAGGAAGGTTGAGAACCACTGATCTAGAGAAATATGCATATAAGTTCTTGGTTAATCTCTTCCTATTCCCCACCCCTTCCCTCTGAGATTCATCACTCTGTCGCATGCTTCCATATTTATTAGATGGTACATATAAGTGAGATTATGTGATACTTGTCTTTCTCTCACTGGCTTATTTTGCTTAGCATAACACTCTTCAGATTCCCTCCTCTTTCCCCAATGCGGTCTCAAAGCATAAGAGATTCTTCTTTTTTATAGCTGCATAATATTCCACTGTGCAAATATGCCACCTTTTTTTTTTTATCCACTCATCTACTGATAGGCACTTGGGCTGTTTCCAGATCTTAGCTATTATATGCATTTACGCATAATCCATGGTCACAGATAATAGTGCAGTGAAGCCCTATGGAGGTGGTGGGAGCAGGGTGGATGGGGTCAATGAGGGGAGTAAGGGGGATACCTATAATGCCTTTAACATAAAGATATATTTTTTTAAAAAAGAATCTGGAGAACAATTTCTCCACTATCTCCCCTTATCTCAAATCCTCACTTGCTCCCTTAGTTAAGATCCTTACTATCTGTAGCCTAAATCATTGCTCCAGCTTTCTTACTGGACCTCCTCTGTCCACTCTCTCCCTCTTGCCATGCAGTTCATCCTCCACACTCACCAGGGTATTTCTGAATGCAAATATGAGATATGATGCTGGGGTTCTTGTTCCAGCATCAAGAAGGGTTCAGCAATCTGGAGAAGGGCTGTGTGTAACTTAATAGAGTCCAGAGACGAAGTATAATTTTGAAAGGCATTTGGGGGTCAGAGGAGCCTAGCTAAAGAAACTAAGATCTTCTCATCTCAGGATCCCATGCTTTTTATTAACACAAATTGTCCTGAGGTGAGGTGGAGATAGACACTTCAAAGAGTCAGGTTTCATTTACAGAGTCCATTGTCAGATTATCAGGTTTTGGAGAAACTGCCTTCGGCTGTTCAGGTGTTTGGCCAGTAGGAGGCAATAACATGTAGATTAAGATGCCCTGAGCTGTCTGGCAGCAAGCAATCGTCTCCCTTCTCAGGTTTGGGGAAATGCCCTTGCCACTCCAGATGATTCAGCCCTGCTGTCATGCTGGAATTGGCTCCCGGCAATATGGCTTACAACTTTCAATAGCTGTCTGTCACTAACAAACATCCTCTTCAATGTGTGGCTGGCCCTTCATCATCTGTCTGAATCTTAAGACCTTTTTGCTGTGCCTTCCCTAAGGCTCAGTTCCAATTCGGGATAGCCACTTGACTATTTCTTCTGAGGGATCCATGTTGACGTCGCCAGTGGAAGCTAAAAAAGATAATTCCCCAAACCGAAATGAGGAAATCAAGTCTTCCAAGGAATAAGAATAGGGATGCTCAGTGTAATCGAGTCAGCCTCTTCCGTTGTCACAGAAGGTCCTCCCCAGTCATTCAGGACCCCCCTGAGGACCAGACAGGCTGGTTGCCCTTCAGGCTTGTGTTTGGTTGGGTTTTATGACTGGCTGCAGCACCTCTGACTCAGCCCATTGCTTCAGAGGGAAAGATAAGATGTGGTAATTTGGAGTTTACCAAGATCAGCAGGGATGAGCCTAACTGCATTCCAGGACTTATCCCAAATTCTCTCCTGAAGAGAAAAGTCTTTTTCCAAACCTCACTTCATAAAAGGTTGATTATTATTTATTGAACCAATAGGAAAGGCAGGATTCTCTGGGTTATTGAAGGAGAAAAGGTGAATCTCTGTTGATACCGACTCATAAACAGAACACAAAAATGTTATGCTCCCTTGAAGGAGGAGGCATTGAGTTTCAGCCATACTACATCAGTACAAAGTGATGATTCCAAATGCAGAGACACAAAGTTCTGAAATGAAAATGTATGGAATAATAGTCGATAATTTTTAAAATATGAATGCCTACTTTATGAAATGGTGTGCTAGTATTCTATTTCCTAGTGGTCTTATTAAGCAAATAGAAACTAACAACTATGTCAGTCATCTTTTCCCCCCTCATTGTATTGCTCTATTGATGTATCACCATCTTTCTGACACCACTGAATAGCTCTTATTGAATCAAAATTCAGAAGTGGGCACAGAATTATAGTTTATTGATCCTCCAAATTCACACATCTGAGAAAAACTTACAAAATATTTCAGGATTTGTACACTGACTTATCTCATATTTTGTTTCTAAATTGAGAGAGAAATATATTTTCTGACTATGTCACCTTTCCTTTAACCCTGTCTATGGAAAGAGTGCACTGATTGGGGAAACCATAGTATGTATTTTTATTCAGTATTTTTATATGATATTAACAAGTTAGCACTCTGGTTGTACACATTATTATATACATGTTTTCATCTGCACACACTCAACCTCTAAACCAACTTTCATATTTCCCCTCAAATTCACTTATATTTTGAATAGTTTTAAGTGAAATTAATAGTTTAATAAAAATAAAAACTAAATTAATATGCTCTCATACTCTAAGGCTTGTATTGCTTAAATGCTATACCCCTTCTCCTATTATTTGAATCCCAATGTACAAAATCTATGCTACTTTTCAATTATAACTGTTTATGTGTCTAGTACTCCTGAATATATTCCAAAATTTGATCCTCAAAAGAACACTATGAAAGTAGCAGATCATAAGTTAATCTCATTTTACATGTGAGTAAAGACTCAGATGGGTTTGAAGATTTGCTGCCTAGGGTCACTGTAAATACTAAAAGCCAGTGAAAATCAAATCTTACAAATCTGGGATTAGCCATCAGAGTACCTGAATGCATTAGTTAGGACTTTTGGTTTGCAAGTTCTAAAGGGAATTTTAATGTAGTTGACATGAGTTAGACACTTAATATGAATAAACTAAGCAAGTGTCATAGGGCTTTGATCAAAGAAGTTATAGGAATTTATATTTTTACTCAGGCATTCCAGCTGCTTTTATGAAAATAGACTGCAGAGGGTAAAATATGAGAGAAAAGAAACTTGTTAGGGCAACCACTGCAATAAATAACCAGTGAGAGATGATGGCAACTTGGACTAGGGAAGTAAGTGGTAAAGATAGTGAGAAATGATCTTATTCTGAATATTTTAGAGAAAGAGTCAACAGGATGTGCTAATAATCATGGGAAATGAGATAAAAGAGAAATAAAAGATAACTCTGCTTTTTGTGTGTAAGATGCTCAAAGTATGTAGTTACATTAAGCCAAATGGAGGATAAGCAAGCTGGAAAATTTTGGAAAAGAATGATTGGAATTTCAGGCTTAGCCATGTTCTATTAGGATTATTTTTGGATATTTAAGTTAGGATGTTAACTAGACAGTTGTCTATGTAAACTTGGAGTTCATAGGAGAGGTCTAAGCAGAAATATAAATTTAGGAGGCAGATCTGCTTTGTTTTTTTTTCTTTCTGCAGAACTTTCTCTGCCCTTCAGTTTAAAGATGGGCCCATGCACCATTTCCAATTTAAAGGCAGCCTATGCAGAATAAAATTATTTTGTCCCAATTCCAGTTTATTCAAGAGCAAACCTGATTGGCCCCCACGTTAGTTAAAAATCTACATCTTGACCAACTAGCTAAAGCCAGAAAGTTGAATTGTGAGGCTGAAATATTGTTGAGTCCTGCAGTACTGGTGAGTAGTTTCTGGACAAGAGTTTAATAGACTACCCTGTAGGTGACCACAATATACAATTAAGCTGTTTACAGGCAAGATCTTAATATAATTTCTATGTTAGAAGCAACCAACTTTGACATAGTAGAGAGAAATATCTATTAAAGAACTGTAGCAGAGTACAGACATGTATATTAATATTTGATTTAAAATAAATCAAGACATGCAAGAAAAATTGTAGAGAAAATCCAATGAACCATCACTAATAACAGCACAGGCAAAATATTATCTTAATAGAAGATGCTTTGTTATATTCAAATTTGATTCAAATTCAGATTTGATCTGGTGATAATATTGAGACTCATTAATGGCTGCTATATTCACATTTGATAGAATAATGATGAGTCTCGATATTATCACCCAATCACTAAATTCTTATTAAATTTTACTTGAAATCAATATCTGACATACTTAATAAATTATAATTTTTGGCTTATTTTTCTTATACTTTACACTTCTTTATTTCTTGATTTTATTTGTGATTTATGGAAAATAATCATTTAACATTTACTTAAAAATAAAATAACAAATTATTTGTGTGCAGAATTAATTATTAAAATCCCTTATATTTTTATTAAAGGGCCAAATATTCTCTCCATGTTAATGATGGTCAAGGATAACTATTGTCATTGACATAAATCTAACAACTATTTTTAAAGTCAAACCATCAGAGAGGTGGTGTCATAATTGATGAATAAAACCACTAAATGGTGTTGGTCGTCATCAAAGATACAGTAGGTTTAATGATAAAATTTGTGTTAAAGTCACTATAAAATGTATTTTACTAGAACAAACATTACAATGTGTGGTTAATACCCTCTATCCCTTTTCAAAGGGAAACATAAAGAGTTATCTATAACGTTTCTTCTCATAGTGTGGCCCCGATAATGGACAGGTACTAAAAGTGCACATTTATTTTTGTCTCACCCCAGATGTCTAAAGTAAGACCTAGTGAGAAATTTGTGTTTTTAACAAGCATTCCAAGGTGACTTGATGCGTACAATAGTTTAAAAGCCATTTGCTAAGAGTCAATATAACCGAATTTATTTACAAACGCAGTATAAGCCAAAAAACACACCTAAAAGCCAAATGAAGAATGAGATGACAGGTTGTGTTTCGCAACCTTCAATGTTGGTGGGGAAAGAGGGACATGGATGATGATAGGAGTGGGCAAAAAGCCAAGCTCATCAAAATTCTGACTGGCTCCCTGCCTGACCAGGTCATATTTTAAGCAATTCATCAATCAAGAATAAATATTTAGTGAGAATGTGTGGCATGCTCAGGTGTAGTGCGATTTCTTCTAGTCCCTGGACATATGGACATATGTTATATTTGCATGATTGATTGTACATGATATCTCAGTATTTCTCCACTCCTTTTGGCAAGGCAAAACCACTACTCTACTCAAATTGCCCTCAACAGGCTACTTAAGAAGGAAGTAAGAAAACCTCTAAGCTAAATAAATGAGTCAGGTTTACATATTAGGTATATCTAATAGGACTGTGTAGAATGTGACTGAGGTTTCAAATTATTTCTGTGATGAACACAGAGAGCCTGGGCTTTAACAGCATTTTCTGAGTATTTTCATCACATTGACTGAACTATATATTTGAAATTATATTGATTTTTGGAAAATGTTTACTATATAGACCAGTTGAAGTCTAAAACACAAAGGATTTGTAATGCAATGATCTGGGTTCAAGTTTGACTGATTTACTCTAACATGTTCTCTCTATGGCTAATAATTGGTTCCTTACCAATTATTGTAATAAAGAACAAATGCCTTATTGTATCAAATAGTGAAAATGCCTTGACACTGTAAAAGGCTATGCAAATATTATTTGAAAAAGTAGTTGTTCATTTCAGGTAGACTCATGACAAGACTAAAGTTTAAAGCTTGTGCTAGCATTTCAATTACATGGCATGTGAAAACCGGGGGAAGTCATAAATTGGCAGGCTTTTTGGCTCAATGTGGAAAAGTTTTCTGAGGAGAAGTTAGGGCTAAGATCCAATTAGAGTAGAAAACACCCAGCTAAGAATAGGCAAGTGTGATGCTAGGAGTACTTTGTGGAGGGAGTTTCGCCACCCTTGGCTGCAATATGTCCATGATCATTACTTATAGTGATTTCATTTGTCTTTCTTCGTGTATTCGTGTATTCTCTTGGTTTCTGTGAATTTATCTATTATTCACAACCAGGTAGTACTGAGCTGAGCAATAGCTTATTTAATATTCACAGCACCAATATGAGAAAAAACACTAAACTGGTTCCATTTTCATTTATGAAGACAGTAAACTAGTAACAAGAAGTGGCTTGTCCATATTACACAGAAACCTGAATTTAAAGCAAGACCGCCTTTTCTCTCTACCTCACACTGTGAAGGACTCATTGTAATTTCTCCTAAGGTTTTTAATTACTTTAAATGACATATTAAAAGACATGATAATTGTGCTCGTTGTTTACACTTTCATAATTTTCATGTATTTTAAAAATTTTAATGGAGTGCTTTTAATACTTTTAATAAAATTCCTTACATGTTGAGTCCTGAGCTCTAACATTGATGCTCAAAAATAAATTGTGTCTCAATATAAAGTAAATGGATGATGCAATGCACATTTAGTAATATTGGTATTTTTAACATTTTAAAAATCAAGTCAATATGTTTGTATCTACACCCAGTGTTAAAGATTCCAGAATTAATCTTCACTCTGAGCCGGACTTCTATCCCCTAAAATAGCCAGATAGAAAGAATAAAATTGTGAGATGTGTGCTTATCTGGCAAGTCAAGGGATACTGGTGATCAAAGGAGAGAAAAGGGCTAGGCAGAGAGGGAAAAGACGACAACTGGGTGAGCCCGCCTGTCACAACTGTACACACTCCCAGGATTAGTGGCCCAGAAGTAGCCCTGGCCTCTTGAAGTAATCATGAATAATCAGCCTTTTGAGTCTCAGTCATTCCATTACTGCAGGTAGGATGGCCAAATATGGTCCAGTGTGCTGGGAAAGAAATGATGTAATTATCTAAATAAATCACATAATGTATTCTAAATATTCTTTTTATAGTATGACTTGAGTCCCGGTTCTGTCATTTACCCACTGCATGATCTTAAGAGAGATTCTTAAGTTATTTATACCTAAGTTTCCTCAAGAGTAAAATGAGAGCTCATAATAATGTCTAATTCTTTAAGTTTTCGAGAAGAGAAATTAGTTAATGCATAAAAAAATATATAAAAATAAATAAAAAAGTTTCCTGAACTATACCACACACTCAATAATTGCTAATTATTGTTTTTGATTACCTATTTTTATCTGATCTAATATAGATCATATTGCATGGAAAGATGAATGCTTGGCTCAAAGATGGTTCTGAGCACATTTTGTTGAATTTAATAACATATTTAAATGTTCTCCTGTGATTTCACTTCATAATTCATAAAATATTAAATTATCTATAAGAAATTTTTTTGTAGTTAAAAATATTCACACATGATCCCATCCTTATCAGATACTGCTAGGAATGTTTCTTTTGCTAAAGTCAAAGCTAAAACGGACTATTATATCTTTTCAGAAAAATACCGTACCTGGTGGTCTCCAAGATATATGAATCTTTAGATTTCCAATCAAAGAGCTCTGATAAGGACAGATTTGGTTCTGCAAGGCTCTCTTACAAAAGAATTCTCAGCTACTCGTCTAACAAATCATTACTAACAGAAGTGCTCGGCTAAGATATGATTTGCTGTCAGGAATGTCTTTCAAAGCAGGTCTTGTAGATTTTGAATCCAATCAAGTCCCAAAAAAAAGTTTATACTTAATTGTATTCTCTCTGTCTCTGTCTCCTCTGTCTTTGTCTCTCTCCTTAAATTATATCCTCCTACATTATTTTAATAGAGGGATATAAATTAAAATCTTTAAGAATTAAGAGTATAAACAAGCTTGGTCTCATAATACCCACTCGTTTTTTTTTTAAGAAATTTAAGCCAAAAGTGATATACTTGGAGTAGTCCCTACCTCACACTCCACACTTTGAGAAAGGACAGCCAGCACTTCTCTTTGTTATATAAATATCCTCCCCCTGTACTTGAAAGAGACAGCTTGAGTTTATTCGAATCCACCAGCTCTCCTCTAAGTGATAAGGGGTGTAAGCCTTGCATATGCTCAGCATCATTCACTAGAGCTGTGAACACTGAGGGCTCTCAAACCCCCTCAGTTGCCAACAGAGTTGCTGCTGCCAATGTCTGTTGCTGTTTCCCAAGTCTTCCTTATACTTGTTCTTTTTCCAGAAAGGCATTGTATTTTATGAAAGAAGCCTGGTCTGGTAGCAAGGGACCAGAAAGAAGGAGAAAACAGCGTTTAGCTTTATTAGAAATAAACTAATAAGAACAGATGTACAACAGGATATTGGATTAGGTGACTCCATAATCTTTTTCCATTCAAAATAACACTGATTTAGGAATTAAATCAAGCATTGGTGTTTTCAGTAAGGGAAGGAGCTTGATGTGTCCACCGTTCTACATGGAAGTCACTAGATAGACTAGCATATGAAAAATTTAGTAAAATAACTAAAGAATAAAACTGAAAAACTTAGTAAAATAACTAAGCGTAAAATTGAAATCCAGAAAGGTTAAACGTAATCGACTCAAGATTAGAACTTAGATGATATAATTTCCAATCTGATATTCTTTCTATAAAACCTCAAAATTTCCACAGGCCTATATTTAGGCATCATCTGGTAGCTTGTGGAAGAGGTAATGTATGATAAAAAGTAAAAAAGACTTTTCAAAAATCACTGAAATCAGTTTGCATTGACTTTCTGTTTGTGGAAATCATCATGTATTCAGGTCTTTAAAACACCCAACCCAGTTGGTGTAGCCTTTTGTAAGGCTGGTTTATTCCCCTGTACACTGGAATGCTTTTATGAGAGGAGGGTAGAGTGAAGATGCCCATTCCCACAGTTTCCCTGTCCTGTCTTCAAAATTTTAGGAACCTGCTCAAAACATTTATTCTATTTTATCCCATAATATATACACTTCTCCAATTTTACTTCTCATTCAAATTTTAATTCTCATTAAAATTTTTCTTTAGTGTCTCAAATTTAGGAAATCTAGAATAACGATTGTCTTCCAAACATCTCTCCTAGGCATCTGGACTGAATTAAAAATCCCCAATGTGAATGGAATCACCGGAGATAATCATTATACTCTCCCAGGGAAGTTAAGACTTCCTTGTTTAAGTTCTCCCATGTAAAGACCATGAGGTGCAGACAGGGAGCCAGTCTTTATTAATTGTACCCAGATTAGAGCAGTAGGTCATTAGTAGGTAGAGTATTTTATCCTTTGCTGCCCATGAAGAATTAATATGGGATACATCATTGCAATGTATCTGGTCTGGTTGAGAGTAGTGAGATATCAGGTGAGAAGGAGACAAGACCAAGTAAATAAAGAAATTGTCAAATACCAGTAAGTGTTAATTCTCAAACCTAATTTTATTCTCCCAGCATTGGGAAAATCATCCCTTGAGAACATAAAACTTATTTGTCAGTTTAGTGTAAGGTGCAATTCTATAGCAAACAACAATAAAATCTCAGAGACTCAAAACAGAGTTGCTCTTTTTTCCTCTGAAATTATATGTCTATCATGAGTTGGCTCTGATTCTGTTTCATGTTGCCTTATTCCAGTATTCAGCTTTACCAAGGCATGCACAATCTCATGTAGAAAATGTAAGTCAGAGCTAATACAAAAAGAATGTGTGGGACTGAGAGTTGACATATTCTTTTAAATCTCACTAGTAATTGATAGGCCAAAGTATGTTATGTGTTCATGCAAGAGAACTGAGATTATATTCCAAAACATAAAGAGGAACACCCAAGAAAGGGAACAAGTATGTTAAGTTATAATGCATATCAGCACATTGACCAATGTGTCAGAAGAGGATGACTTACAGTTGAAAATAGCATGCAGCCTTACTTCCTCTCCCAACAAAAATAACTATGGATATGCATGCCCTCCTCCCCACCCCTGAAAAAAAAATCAAGAATGACTGCAACTGGATTCCACTCTTGATTGATGGAGCTGAACTGAGAAAACAGATAACCAACACAGCGGATCTCAACCTGTGGGTCGTGACCCCTTTGGGGGTCGAATGACCCTTTCACAGGGGTCGCCTAAGACCATCAGAAAACATATATTGAATATATAATTACATATTGTTTTTGTGATTAATCACTATGCTTTAATTATGTTCAATTTGTAACAATGAAAATGCATCCTGCATATCAGATATTTACATTACGATTCATAACAGTAGCAAAATTACAGTTATGAAGTAGCAACAAAAATAATTTTATGGTTGGGGGTCTCCACAACATGAGGAACTGTATTAAAGGGTCACGGCATTAGGAAGGTTGAGAACCACTGAACTAACAGTTTGTATATAGCATGACCTGTGTCCCAGTTAGCCAGAGACAATCTCCTTTTACTTTCAAAAGTGTGCTGGCTTGTATGTTTAAAAATTTTTTAATAATGAGATGTTGGCCTCCCCCAAAAGTGCCCCAGATCGATGGTCAATTATATGGTTATTCTTAGGGACGTATAATGCCTCTCTCTGCATATTTATGTTTCAGAAATACAGGCCTGCAACCATGAGAAATTAGAGAGCCACCAGATAACTCTGGGTGATGTCTATGAGGGTCTGGAAGGGCTCCTGTCCCCACACATCCATGTTCTAGTGCCTTTTTTGCATTTGGATAGAACAACTAAACAAAACTGAACAGTTGCTATTAAACCAAGCAGAAGTAGAGGATAACTGGTCTACCGTGACACTGTAAGTCAAGTGAACACAGACTGTGGAAATTGTCACTTTTTATATCTTCTTTCAAGTGTCAGTGTGACAGAACCAGGTGGTAAGAGAGCCGAAAATTAGAACTTTCACAAAAGATGAGAAAAGTGGTATAACCCTTTTCTAAAGGGAATTTGTTGATATTTTTTCAAATTCTAAACAATGTACATACTATTTATTTCAGCTAAGGAAATAATCAAGCTATGAGCAACGACATATTGAGTAATGACTTTCTATACCATTTTTATAATACTTACAATGCACTAAGTACAGTACTAAGCACTTCACAGACATTTTTAAACTTAACATTGATGACAATGTTAAGAACTCTGACTAATCATCCCTTTTTTCCAGAAAAAGAGACTGTGGTCTAAAGATTTTTAGTAACATATACCATAAACAGAAGTGGGAGAGTAAACATTTCAATCCATATGTGTCTATCCAAATAAATAAGAACAGCTTCCTATGCTGTTCTCAGAAAATGAGATACTACCTAAATGGGGGGAAATAACCATCTATTACTTACATTGCAGTTCAAATATTCTACAAACAGACAATTGCAGTTTTTTAAAAAAGAATATTTTAGAAGAGCCTAGCAGCAAAAATAGCAGAGTAATAAGTAGCTTCAAGAATTAATCTGTCAACAGGAACATTGAAAAATCAAGCAAAAACTGTTTGAATCAACTCTGTCAGAACTCTGGAAAAACAGTCCAAGACTTTCAGCAATCAAGTCAGCACTGAATCAAGAAAAGGTAACTTGAAAATAGTGGAAAAGGCATGTGGTGTTTTTGCTTGCATTTGCCCCACCCCTTCATGGCTTGATTGCAGTCTTGAGGATGGCCTACTTCCCAGCATAGATCCCCTGTCTCTGGTTCCACAAGGAATAGACAGACATTATTCTCAAATAATTATTTTCATCTGTTCTAACATGCCTGGAGGCTACCTGAATACTGACATGAAATGCCTTGTTTCATTTTGCCTAACATAGAACCCACAAAGTGTGGAAATGTGGTAGGCA
Organism: Myotis brandtii; assembly: GCF_000412655.1. NCBI lineage: Eukaryota > Metazoa > Chordata > Mammalia > Chiroptera > Vespertilionidae > Myotis > Myotis brandtii. Next base: position 1,256,025 of record NW_005353324.1, on the reverse strand, counting down.
TTCCGCACACACACACACATGCATGCAAAATTGTAAGACAAACAACTCAATGTGGCCAGTGGTTAACTATTACAGTTATGACAAACAAAAATATATCTAAATCTTGGGAGTAAAAGGTGGGAAGACTGAGATTTTTCTCTGTGTCATTGTTTTTATAAACTTAAAGGTGTCCAAGCATACTAGAGAATTTAGAAAGCTGTATGCATTCCCAGGGCAGGGCAAATGCACATAAAATAGCCTAGAAGACTCTAAGCTTTTACATTTCACTGATCTGAGGTGAGAAAATGTATACACAGATTTCACTACAATAATGTAAAGTCAGAGAATAACCAGCTACACCACACAGCAGATGAGGGGGAAAAAAAGTGTGCATAGAGGGAAATGTGCTTTCCAGAGTTATAGCATTGTATTACTCAAATGTCCAATGTTTAAAAACATTACAAAGTCTGTAAAGAAATAAGGATGGCCCATTCACAGAAGAAATCGTCGAAACTATTCCTGAAGAAGCATAGGCACCAGATTTACTAAGCAAAGACTTTAAATCAACTGTCTCAAATATGTCAAAGAATTTTAACAGGACAACAAAACAACTATATCCAACAGGCAGATGTAGAACACTACCTAAAAACAACAGCAAGTGCACATGGAACATTTTTTTTTTTAGAATAGAACATAGGTTAGGCCACAAATTAAGTCTCAGTAGATTAAAAATATGTAGATACTTTACAAAGTATTTTCTCTGACCACAACAGATTAAAATTAAAAAGAAGTAACATAAGTAAAACTGTAAAATTTCCTAATTATTGGCAATTTAAAATACTCTTAAACAAAAAATTTATCAAAAATAAATCACAAGGAGCCCAGACTGGTGTGGCTCATTTGATTGGAGCATTGTCCCATGCACTGAAAGGTTGCCAGTTTGATTCCTGGTCAGGGCACATAGGGCATATACCGAGGTTACAGGTTTGATCCCTGGGAGAGGGGGAGGGCAAGTACAGAGGCAACCTATTGATGTTTCCCTCATACATTGATCTCTCTTTCTCTCTCCCCTGCCCCCCTCTCCCTCTTTTTTCCTTCCCATTTCTCTAAAAAACATTAAAATATATCCTCAGGTAAGGATTAAAAAATCACACAAGGAAAATTAGAAAATACTTAGCAATTAATGAAAATAAACACACAACATATCAAAATTATGAGATGCAACAAATGCAGTGCTAAGAGGAAAAACTATAGCTGTAAAGTCTTATATTTTAGAAAGAAAGATCTCAACTCAGTAATCTAACTTTATAACTTAAGGAACTAGCAAAAACAGCAACAAACATACACACACAAAAAAAAACCTAAATCTAGCTGAGGAGAGGAAATAAAGCAGAGATTAACAAAGTAGAGAAGAGAAAAGCAATAGAGAAAAATCAATAAAACCAAAAGTTGGTTCTTTGTAAATCTAATATTCAGAAATATTCAGAGAGAAGACAGAATGGTGTTATCCAAGGGCAAAGGAGTGGAGAACAGGAAGTTACTGTTTAGTTGATATGAGTGAAATTTTCTTTGAGAAGATGAAAAATTGAAACTAAACAGGTGGTGGCTACAAAACAATTGAGTGCACCAATTGACACTGAATTGTACGTTTTAAATGATTTATTTTATGCTGCTTGAATTTCACTTCAATTTTAAAACACAATGTTTTAAATGCTTTATGCCCCAACAATGCTGAACATGCATATTTTTACCAGAATATGTATTACGACAAATTTGTGTGTATATGTGTGTGTGTATTCATGTATCTGGGTTTCAATTATATTTTACACCCTATAAAGGCAAAGTTTTTTTTAAAAAAATGTATATTTTGTTCACTACTTTATTATAAAAACCTGAACCTGGCATTAGATTGTACTCAAAAAACATTTATTGAATGAATAAATAAATCTGTGAATAGATGATAGATAGAGAGACAAACTATAGAGGTAAAAATAAAAATGTTACCTCTTGCTATCACTCAGGGAATTGTGGATTATTTTTATTTGCTTAGTTGTACTTTTCTAAGATTTAGTTCTTTTTAATAAACATGTAATTTTATAATGAAAACTAATAATAACAAGAGTCTTTTTAAAAGAGTGGGATGGTTTTTACATTAGGGATTCACAGAATTGCAGCCCTTTCTATTCCAGTTATAAACAGTCAGATTTTAAGTAAACTAGTCACCTGGTACATGGATTCATGCACATTGAAAGGAAATTAATTAGAAGGTGGCTGGCAGGGCAGGACTGGGTGAGATGGGCTGGACACACCCTGGAGCCAACCTCCTGTGGTCCCTCTCCAATTGGCCATACCTGGGAAGGAGCCATGGCTCAAAGGGCGTCCGCAGAGTGAGCAGGGTCCCTCCGGCAGGTGGGGTCCCTCGGCCTGGCCTGTGGGGATCGGGCCGAAACCGGCTCTCCAACATTCCCTGAGGGTTTCCAGAGTGCAAGAGGGCACTCTGCAAAGTTGCTGTTAAACGGGTGTGGAACGCAAATGCAAGTGTGCAGTAAACCTGATTTGGCGTCGATAGTGCTGCAGCAACAACATAACCCACGGCCAAAGGTGGAATCGCTCAGCCCCGAGAGGAATCGGGCTCCCTCCTCTCTGGTTCCAGGATGCGTTACCGGAGAACTGCCGCTGCCAAGTCACCCCAGCTTGGCAGCTCCTGTGTTGAGTGTCTGCCCCCTGGTGGTCTGGTGCGTCATACCTACCCGTTCCTATGGTTGGATGGTTGGATAGCCGCTTAGCCATTTCTATATATAAATATCCGAGTATGATATCAACCATCTACTAAATCTTTGGGGAAAGCTATTGAAAATGCATTTCTTAGGACACTACTAAAAATGTCTTCGTGCTCCAAATATGAAGCAGGAATGTCTTCTTGAAGAATGGAAAAAATATAGTGATCCATAGCAAATATTTTCTAGTGAAGAGAACTCTCATATAAAAGCAAAAACCGAATTGTATGACCATATCATCATTGTGGGTGTAATTGCTAAAAATATGCAGTAGGAAAATCAAGGTTACTAGAAATTAACATATAATGTTTCAGAGCCCCAAGCAGGCAGATTAATGGGCTACTTAATACAGTAAAAGCCTTTCAAAAGTGGCTGTTTAATGAACAATTATAGCACTGTAAATGTTAGAGAAAGAGCTGAAGATGGGATAGTATTTTGGAACTCATAAGGAGTCTGGATATAATGAAATCAATTTCAATGAGACAACAATAGACCTGGAACATGGATCCCTGGAGCAGTTATGAGTTAACCTTTGAAAATCACTGTGAGATCTAGTTAAGAGAAGTAAGTGAAAACTCAGAATCTTTCATCCCATTAATCAGAATCTTTCACTGCACACACTGAAAATCAGGTTCATTATAAATGAAGGCTTCAATTATGTAGGAATAAAAATTCTTTTTACTAGGATATTATTTGAAACTAAACTAGGGAATTTAAATTAAGGGGGAAAGTGCCTTAAACATTTATGGCCTCTGGAAAAAAAATAGAAGAAGTGAATGTCTGGGCTGGTTTCTTTTTATCAGAATTGACTTTTCAACTTTAGCTGGAGGCTGTCATATTTCTCTAGAGAATTCATTAATGATGCATTTGAAGTCCCCATAAAAATTCCAAGTGAGAACATAACAGGAGCTCCCTGCCCATAATGAAAATCAGAATCTATGTGCTTAATATGACATCACCTTGCCACATCTGCACTGAAATGATAAAACAGTATGAACATCTCATGAATCGTTTAGAGTTTATAATCGCAAGCAATAGGAAAATCTGAGATATATTTCAAGAATATTAACTCACACAAGAATCACCAGGTATCCTTGAGTTTATACTTGTGAAAGAATTGGAATCAAAGACAACTGTGCACTGTGGTATCTACCCACTTCCACTGTCTTGGAAAACTTGTTTCTTGGATGCAGATGTACAGGATGCAGGATACCACTGCATGTACTGTTTCATCAAGCAACTTGATATTGCTGCTATTACCACCATCATCAAAATTGAGTCCACATTGTTCCCACTTCTATATCACTAACTCCCAATTCAAAGTCAGGAAGAGTAATGCTGTATTCTTAGTGGAAATACTTCTCCAGTAAGCATTAAAATCTCTAAACAGAGTTCAAAATGAAAGCAAATATTTTGTCAATAGACATGGAGGGCTAATCATGAGATGTTCTGTCCTGTAGATATCTATAAGTCCCTCCCAAATCCAGTAGATTTCAAGTTAAAAAATATTTTGTTTTTCCTTTTATCTCAGATAAAATAATACCAGAGAAACATAGAGCTGTAGTTGACAACACAGACATTCAAATTAGCCAGTCCTAGGTTAATTTTAGCCAAGACAGCTATTGGTAGTGTGATCTTGGGTAAGTCATTTAATATTCTTTGAGCTTCTATTTTTCCACCTATAATGGAGATGACAACAAGTTGTGGATTTTCTGATCTACATAAAGTTGTGGATTTTTTTCCCCTGTAATAATATAGTTAAAGTGCTTAGCACATTGCCTATGAATGTTAGTGTTTGGTTCATAGAAGCAGAGGCAATATTTAAAATATTTTGCAACTTACACATCATAACCGCTGAGTAGTCAGGGCAGATTCAGGCTTTGATGCTAGAGCAACGCATCAGCCCTTATGATGGTGGATACTGAGTAGGTTCAGAGGAGGGGTTGGGGTATCAGGAGCCATGAGAGGAGCGCCCAGGCTGCCATATTTTACCAAATCCAAAAGGAGTGTTTCAGCGGTATAATGACTGGCACAGCTGTGATGTAATAACTGATTGACAGTTCATCACCGAAACAAGAAGAGTAGTAATGGGAATGGTGAGGGTGCTGAGGGTAGTTGTGATAAAACATTCCCTTAGTAAGGATGAGCAGAGAGAAATTATTCAACACATGAAAACACCCATTCCATGAGACGTTAAAAAAAATACTGAGAGTAGGGTAAAAAAGAGAAAAATCATAAATTGAATGCAAATGATGTTCTTGAAATTTTAAAGTACTACAGTTGTTCAATAGCTTTTAATGGAATAAAAATGTGACTCATTCTTCTTCAAAATAGGAACTCTCCCTCTCCATAATGTTTGTTTTTTTCTCTTTATGAAACAATTAATTTTTAAGCAAAATTTAATTTTGTTTGTCAGTGTTTTCTTCTAGCCAAATGGAGAAACTCTTATCGAGAATTAATTATATTTCATTTTCTAAAATTTGTGAGAAAAGAAAAGAGGAAAAATTAAGCTTCTGAGTCTTATTATGTTTTGCTACACAGAAGAAAATATTACTCATCATCAACTTTCAGGTTTTGTTATGCTGATATTTTAGAATAATAGCTATAATTAAATATGTATTCTCCTTTTGAGATACTATATTTATTTCAGGTCACATTTATTGAGCATTTATTACCAACTAGCTAGACAACAGAATACTGTGATTGATAGATCATGGTATTTGTGAGGGAAATCCAACATTTAAGCTTACTGCTATTTTATGTGATAGACAAGTGCCCTGGCTAACTCTCTGAGCTCATGTCAGTTTCTATCTGTCCATTACACTCCAGAAAGACAGTTTCTTTTTCAGTCCCTGGATGGGGCCAAGCTTAATCTGCCTTGGGTTTTTTGCATTTACTCTGTCCTCTCTCTGGAGTACCCTTAACATTTACCATAAAGGCTACCTTCTCATAGAGGTCTCGTGTGACCAATCAGATAAAGCAGCAATGATGCCCCACTTGTCACTCTCTAACTCATGGCCTTGTTTTGTTGTTTAGAGACACACCATTATCTAAATTATTTATGTATTTATGTACTTACAATAGTCTCTCCAAATATAAACTCCAGTAAGCCAATATTTTGGAGTAGTCAGCATGAGAGGATTCAAAATAATTATTTAATAAAAATAGTTACACAAAGGAAAACTAAGTCACTTGATCTCCAAATATATACGTTTTGAAATTGTGGGAATTTTACACTACATTTGAAATAGGCTAACTGCCATTATATACATCACATACTTGAGGGAACAAACATGAAGCTGTCCTTGGGAATGGTATGTCAGCTTATTTTATTCTATGTGAGGTTTTTGGCTACAGTACCACATCTCAGTAGTAGACGGGGCTTATATTAAAGCAATAAAATTTAAGCCTCAATTATGTTTCTTAAAATTTTCAACATATTAGAGTCCTGTTCCTGAGGCCTTGGACTAATTTATAGTCATCTATTAAATATGGTGCCACTCCATCCAGTCCCATGCTGTGAGGTTGTGCTAATAATGGTATATCTAATTTTTAAATCCAGTGTTCAAAGGGAAACAAGAATTTTTTTTCCCCCTCTGGCTCCTTCTGGAGATATAAAATGGCTCTAGGGATGAAAAAATAATAGATCAAATGTGAAACCACACATCTAAAGATAGAGGAAAAAAGCAGCAAAGGAGATGGCCAGATACCAACTTTTCAGAGAAGAAATGTTCATATAAGAGAAAGAAAACGAGAAGAAAAAAAAAGGGAAAAGGTTTCTGCTATGTAAATTTTTACAGAGCTATGAAAATATTAAAAATCGACCCATTTTGATATTTAGCTTGTTTATCATTGTTATATAATTACTGACATAATTTAAAAGACAATGCACACAATAACAGACATTTACATAATTGACAATAGATGAAAGATAAATATTCCAGGCACAATAACAAGAAATGTAAAGCACATAGGAATCTATCTATATAAAGAGGTAATATGCAATTAGGCCAGAATACCAGACAGGAGGAAGTTGTGCCTGCAGGTGAGACCCAGGGCGAAGATGGAGGGGGCCCTGCACTAGCTGGTGTAGTGGCTTGGGCGGCCCTGGAGCGGACACAGGCAGGGAAGCCGGGGGATGCTGCGAGTCAGGCGTGGGTCCCGGCCCCCCACGGGGCTCCTCCTCGCGCGATTTCAATCATGCACTGGGCCTCTAGTATCATAATAATAGAAATGAGACATATAGAGAAGGACTAAGAATACTTTATTGATTTCAATATATTAGAAGGATGTTGTTTGATCTAATTACTGAATAGAAAACTTGAATAATACACATTTGAAAATAATTCTCAAATTTATTGAGTTTAATTCAATTCAAATCAAAATATTAATTATATGTTTTTAAAAAATTATTCTAAAATTTCTCCAAAGTCAATATAAAAATGTATGGCAATTCTCTCTCAAATAATTTTTATATAATTTATTAAGGGCAAAAAAATTCATGTCTGAATTTAAAAAAAAATTGAAAATTCTAAAATAGAAGAGAACTATAAAGAATATACTTAGGTTAATATTAAAATGTATAAAATTTATCTACACAATCAAGATAATATGGTACTGGTCACTGATCGAACAAATAGAAAAGTAAATCAAACAGAACGCTGAGAAATAAGCCAGAATACATAACCATTTAGTGCATGAATAAATTGGTATTTTAAGGTAGCATTAAATATTCAAGCTCCTCTGTAAATGGTGTTGAAATAACTGACCGACTTTTGGGGGAGGAAAGAAGATGCTTACCTCACTTTATGTATCAAAATAAATTTCAAAATGATTAAATAATTGATAGTAAGACATGAAACCAAAAATATAAATAGAATATAAATGTTAATATACTATTCAATCTGTAGAAAGCCTTTTTATTCATGATAGCAAAGGTAGACATTATAAAGAAAATTATTGATAAATTAAAATCTTTCATCACCAAAAAACACAACTGAAAAATAATAAGAAAAAAATCATTAAAAATTAACTACCTTCATTCTCTTGTAGGACTCATAAGCTCATAAAACAATTCAGAAATGTACAAAGAATTAAAGAAAAATGACCTCCACGGTCTCCTGCACAGATTATTACATAACTAATTTTTGCATGAATTTCTTTGCAAATATTATTTTCTTTGTATTGATACACATGAAATTGAAAAAATATAATTTTACTTGTTATATATGTTGCTCTGATAACCTTTTTATCAAACAATACATTCTAGAAATGTTTTTATTGCATAAATGATATGTCTATGTCATCATGTTAAATATAGATTATTCTATATATTAAAATTTAATGAATAAGTCCATTTTCCTCTATTAGCATTTGTATAATAATGTATGTAATTATTTTTTTGTGTGTAACATTTTTCTTCCTTGCTACAGAGTGACTGTCCTGACAGCAGAGATGGTCTCTGCAATTTTTCTTGCTATAATTAGTTTGGAACCCAGCTAATTCTGTGTTCTCTACACGTAGCTATTGGGTAAAAGTTAGAGGTGAACTATATGCTTAAAGATCCCTAATTTTGAAAATAAAATGGAGACTATGTATAGCCTGCAGGGTTAGTAGCAGGATTTGAAGCCCAAGATTTGTTATCTGAGTGGTAAAGACAATGTGTGATACAGAAATGACGGGAACTGATTCTCATTGAAATATGTGACCATGAGGCCAACATTATTATACCTCTAAAGAAACTAAGAGCTACCTAAGTTTTGTGAATTACTATTACTAATAAAAAATTGCATATTGGTTTTTCAATAAGGATCAGCTATGTAGGTAAGTAAATTGAGTTTAATTCAATTCAAATCAAAATATACACAACTTATACACAACAATTCCACACAATTCCACACTTTTGATGAAATGATCTCCTTTTTTGAGCTCCCCAGAATGAAACTGGTTAAGATGAAGAAGGGGCTCACATTGGAGTCGCTGGCTGACCCAACTACCATTTATTTGCAGAAATTTCAAGACACTCAAACATTAATGTCCAAATATTGTAGACCAAAATTACTATTAGTAGAAAAAATTATGGGCAAACCCCACATAAACAGTGATAAAGGAATGGTTAAATCGAGTGTGGGGTGGATTAGCAATGTCTAATCATGAGAAGATGAGGAAATGGTGACTAGAACACTATCTCTAGAACAGGTGTTCCTCAAATTATGTGTGGTGTAAATTTTTTTTCAATTTCAATCTATTTTAGACTGATCCTATATTATAAAAAGCCTGTGGTCATGATGCCCTCATACCATAACTACCCATCAGCAAGAGGCTGCGTGCGCATGTGTGGTGGGGCGGAGCTGCCGTGCTGCTCTGGAGATGGGGCAGAAGTGGGGAGGCACCTGGAGGAGGCGGGACCATTCTGTGGTGGGGAGGGTGGGGGTGAGAGCCCATAGTGCCCCCCTCACCAGTCCTTTGCTACCCACCGCTCCCACTCAGCGTGCCCGCCGCCCACCTGCCAGGGGAAGGAGTGCAGCATGTGTGCTGCCAGGAATCGGTGCTCGAAACTCTGCAGCAGGTCGGAGGCTTCCACGCTCTCCTCTGGTGCCATGACAGGGTGGAGCCACGTGTTGCTCCAGAGACGGGGGCAGAAGCAGGGAGGCTCCTGGAGGAGGGACTGAGGGCGGGACTTGAAGCGGCCAGAGAAGGCCAGAGGAGTTAGGGGCAAGGCCTGGTGTGCTCAAGCTCTGGGTGGAGAGGTTAGGGTGTCAAGGCGGGGTGGCAGGCAGGTGGGTGGGGCCATGCGATTTCGTGCCCGGGTTTCCAGTATTTTATAAAATACAATTAGAGGTCCGGTGCACAAAAATTTATGCACTGGGTGGGGGGGTCCCTCAGCCCGGCCTGCGCCCATTCATAGTCCAGGACCCCTTGGGGGATGTCCACCTGTCGACTTAGGCCCACTCCCCGGGATCAGGCCTCTAAGCTTGCAGTCAGACATCCTTCTGGCAGCCAGGGAGCCCTCAGGGAATGTCCGACTAAAGGCTTAGGCCCCCAAGGGATCGGGTCTAAACCATTAGTTGGACATTCTTAGTGCTGCCACGGAGGTGGGAGAGGCTCCTGCCACCACCTCTGCGCTGGCCAGCCATGAGCCAGCTTCTGGCTGAGTGGCACTCCCCATATGGAAGTGCACTGACCACCAGGGGGCAGCTCCTGCATTGAGCGTCTGCTCCCTGGTGGCCAGTGCGCATCATAGCAACCGGTCATTCTGCCATTCAGTCAATGTGCATATTATCCTTTTATTATTATACTAGAGGCCCAGTGCACAAAAATTTGTGCACTCGGGAGGGAAGGGGGGGTCACTCAGCCCGGCCTGTGCCCTCTCGCAGTCTGGGACCCCTCGGGAGATAACGACCTGCTGGCTTAGGCCTGTTCCTGGGTGGCAGAGGGCAGGCCCAATTCCTAAGTGCAGCCACTGGTCGGGCTCAGAGCAGGGCCAATTGGGGACTTGGGGCGCCACCCCCTGTCATGCACAGAGCAGGGCGGATCGGGAGGTTGCGATGCCACTCCTAGTCACGCTCAGGGTACGGCTGATTGGGGGGTTGGGGCACCGCCCCCTGTCACACTCAAGGCAGGTTTGATGGGGAGGTTGCGGCGCCACCCCCTGTCACGCACAGAGCAGGGTCCATCAAGGGTTTGGGGAGCTCCCCCTTGTCACACACAGAGTAGGGCCAATAGGGGAGTTGGGGCACCGCCCTCTATCACACACAGAGCAGGGCCGATCAGGGGGTTGGGGCGCCGCCACTGTCACACTCAGGGCAGGGCCGATGGGGAGGTTATGGCTCTACCCCATCACACACAGAGCAGGGCCCATGGGGTGGGGGGGTTGGGGCGCCGCACCCTGTCACACACAGAGCCGCAGGGCGATCAGGGGGTTTGGGCGCTGCAC
>NW_005353324.1:1202022-1244517 GCF_000412655.1 Myotis brandtii | reverse complement strand
CCCCTCTACCCAGCTCTTGCCCCCCACTTCTCTCTGGCCATCACCATCCTGTTGTCTGTGTCCATGGGTTGTGTATATATTTTCTTTGGCTAATCCCTTCTTTAAATTCACTTCTTTAAATTTTTATTTTCAGATAAGTGCTTATAACTGCACTATTATATATTTTCTATTATATCATTTAGAATTAAGATATTTTTTAATTGAACCCTTGTAAATTTTAGCACAATTTAATAAATTATGCTAGAAGCAATTAGGAGATTTTTCATGTAATGCAGATACATTTCAATTAATATTTTATTAATTTTTAATTTTTTAATATTTTAATTTGAAATAATCTCATACATGTAAAAAAAAAACTATAAAATACTACAGCATATTATATGTACCCTTCACCCAATTTCTTAGGTGTTAATAATTTAAACATAACCATTATACAACTAACAAAATTTGGAATATATTTTTCTTATAATCTCTTTAATGTTACTTAATCCATTTACTTTGTTTTTGTTAATCTTCACCCAAGGATATTTTTCCACTGAATTTTAGAGAGAGTGAAGGGAAAGGGAGAGACACATTGATTGGTTGCCTTCTGCACATGGTCTGATAGGGACTGGGGATCAAGCCAGCAACTGAGGTACATGCCCTTGACTGGAATCGAACCTGGGACCCTTCAGTCCACGGGCTAATGCTCTATCCACTGAGCAAAACAGGCTGCAGCTTAATTCATTTACTTTTAATCTATATGTGTCTTTATATTTAAAGTGGGTTTTGTTTTTGATTCACCCTCATAATCTGTCTTTTAATTGGTGCATTTATGCCACTGACTTTCAGAGTGCTTACTGATAGAGTTACTACCATATCAGGCGGCTGCTGGGGCCTCTGGGTCCGGCCTGCCTTGCTGCCCAGGACCCACAGGATGGCGGCGCACTGGCGGCTCACGCTGTCCCACCCTGCCTGCAGTATGCAAATTAGACACCATCTTTGTTGGTGGTTAATTTGCATATTGAGCCGATTAGCCGATGGGAGGCGTAGCGAAGGTACAGTCAATTACCATGTTTGTCTATTATTAGATAGGATGATTTTTTTTCAGCATTATTGTGTTGCTGTAAATTTTCTAAGCATGTCCTCTGATTTTCTCTATTTAGCTTTTATCGACCAATTACAACAGTTCAGAAACTGGCATCATCCCATGGACCATACTTTGTGTAACACAGTTTTGTACAACTTTGGTAAACAGGCTAATAAATTCAAAATTGAAGTGTCTTTTTAAAAAAAATCCAATCCCAAATATTCTTCTCAAAGTAAAATGTATTTGTGTAATACTGACTACACTGTAGAATTTGGGAGTCATTTGTCATCAATAGTTTCCTGCCACAAATCACAAAACTGGAAACTTTGTTGTTCCTCTAGGTTTTGTATGCAAACACTAAATTGACAATTTAATAGACTTTATAATATACTAACTACTCCACTGATGACAAAATGTTTTGAATTTACAGTACTTTTATCTGATCATTTCTCCTTTATAAATAAGATAAATAAAATTTTTATAAATAAAAATAATTGGTTTGTTCTTGGCAAAATCTTAAATAGAGTTCATGGACCTCGGGAAACAAATAACTAATATCATCCCAGCCAGAAGCCCTTTCCAAAGAGCTAATTAACTCAAAGAATTTGAAGCCAACAGAATTGCCCACCCTCACCCTAGAGAGGGCAAATGGGCCTTATTTCGCTGTCATACACTCACAGGCTCTGTTCGTAGTTAAATTCTGGCAGTAGAAAACCAGAGGTTGAGTTTTTAGTGCTGTTAGATGATCCCAGAGCAGCAGCAATTTCTGGCAGTGATAACACATGCAATAGCTTTCCGGCAGGACACGGCCACAGGGTTCCTGGCAAAGCCACTGAGTAAGGTTTTTGTAAGCAGATCCATATCATTTTTGACAGGACTAACATATGGCTTTGAATTTCTGGCCAAAGTCTCTTTCATGGTTCCTATCAGAAGAGACCCTACATGCTCTCTGGCAACACTGCCATGCGATGTAAAGGATTTAATTCCTGGAAATATATTGCCGCAATGATTTGCTACAGAACAAATTTTAAAGTTGGTTTCCTGCCAACATACAATTCTATAGGTCATGTCAAGGCCAACACTGCAGTGAGTTTTCAGCAAGATGATATCAAGTTGATCTTTTAATAGCTTTTATACTCTCCCTTTGCTACACTGTTAAGTGTTTCCATGTGCATTAAGTGTAAAAGAAATATTTTCTACATGAAAGAATATTGCAATCACATAATGTGTTTGGGGCATGTACATATAGGAGCACTCTCCTGCACCTCTCACATGTCCATCTAATACAATGAATTGCAATTATTTCAAAATTTCACTTTTATTGGTAAGAGAGCCAATCCATAGTCCTGTTAACAGTGAGGATGGAAAGAACAATAATATCCAACCGTTCAAAGTGCCATTTAATGTTTCATCTTTTTACTTTGACCACAGACTAACTTAGCAGCTTCACTGACTGCAAATATCTGAAGGAAAGACGCCGTGGCCTTTAAAGGGGATTAAAGTTCAATATGCAGGACAGGAAGTATCAATATATGCTTGAGTGGGGGTGATGCATCATTGTATTTTCAAACAGCACTATGCACAGTGCATATATTGAAAACACTGTTCTGACACCGCTCTCAGGACAATGTTACCTCACATTTTCTTCAAACTTCCATCATAGCTGGGGTCACCCTGTCCAGGATGAACTCAAAAACTACTGATTCAGATAAGAGATATCTCAAATTAAATATCCCAGAATCACTAGATATCATTTGACTTATCTATAATAAAAGCATAATATGCTAATTAGACAAGATGACCTTTGGATGTCCTTCCAGATGATCTTCTGGACGAAGCCATGGCTGCAAGGAAAGCCAGGGATGTCCTTCCAGATGACCTTCTGGACGAAGCCAGGGATGTAAGGAAAGCCAAGGTCCCGGGTGACAGAGGGAAGCTGGTGCCGGCAGCAGGGGGAAGGAAGGCCTACTCTTGCATGAATTTCGTGCATCGGGCCTCTAGTATAAAATATTAAACAAACCTACAAGAGCTCAGCTCAAAGTAAGACAAAATTATTTTTTAAAGTGGCCATTATTCAATAAATGCAAACCAAAAATTATTCTAGGTCACTTTTTATCTGTTCTTTGGTCTTATGATAACAATGAATTCAGTGTAGCTTTTTAAATGTGTTTATTACCATCCTAATAAAAGCACTGTCCTCAAATTGAAAGTCATTCACCCTTGAGGTATATACAGATGAACTGTAATGTGAAAATGATTTGAGGGAAAATGTCTGGGTGAAATGCAAAGCTGCAAAATTTACTGGCAAATTAAGTTATAGGTGTGAGATTTGTTTCTTTGTTGTTCATTTTGGTGGGCCTAAGAGATAGAGAGTAAAATAAAGGTTAGAAACAACCAGGATGAATATTTTCTGAATGCCCTTTGGGATCAGAGCACTGTATTGATGGATTGCTATCTTTGTAATTCCAAGTCACCTCTTGCCGTCACTAGATAGAACCCTTCTCTAAAGCCTGGGAAAGACCTCTGAAGCTGATTTCTGTTCTTTTTCTTTAGCAGCTGCAAAGACATCTTGAATTAGTAAAATTCTAGTTGTTCTTCTATAATCATTCCAATAATTTGGAAATTTTCCTACTATTACTGATACAAAGTTTAACACATAATTGTCACAGACCCTCAATATTTCACTCATTTATTTGTTCAATCTATACATAGCGATTGAGTAGCCAATATGGGCCAGGTACCTAGATGTAGTGTTTGGATGTGGAGTGTTCTTACACAGTTTTTAAACCCTGAACCTCACCCTTCAACCATAATAATAAGAGAAGGTTTATTAGTTGTAATTAATTTTTGACTTGCCAAAAAACTACATCAAAGAAGAGTGATGGAAAGGTAAAGCTAACAGTTTTAAAAGCTGAAAGATCTCAAAATTTTTTAGTGAACCATGGTTAAATTTGAAAAACAGCATGTCATACTATTCTACTAAATACATGTATATTTTGATTTATAAGATGTAAGATTGTGGCACCATAAAAAAAACAAAACAAACAAAAAAAAACCAAGAACAACAAAACAACTTTTAATTTAACTGACACTTTGTTTCGCAATTTTGCCTTAATGCAGGACTATCTCACACTAACTTAATAAGTGCCATAATTTCAAACCAAATAGTTTAAGAATCATTGATCTGACTGGTCCAGACAACCAATGGCTCAAACTCAAGAGACTGCTAAGACACAGAGGAGAAATAATTTTGGCTTGTTAGAATCACAGAGAATGACACTTACTCTTGGATGATAGGAAAAGACCCTTGGCCTCTGGCCTTTCTTTGACTTTGTATGTTGTAACTTGGGTTGACTGGGTTTCTTGGTTGGTAATTATAGCAGAAGTAAGTCAATGTGACACAGGTTCATCCTAATGCAGACAGCAACAGAGAAATCAGACTTTTTCCCAACTTAGGGCAAGAGGAAGAGCCTAGCAAGCAAACTGATCAGAGTTGAGTGGAGTAACTACTACACAAATGATGGATCTGTTTGAAACAAGAGCAATGAAAGAGCTTGGGGGAATCCAATAGAAATATGCCTTCTTTTCTCCTGAGAAAATGCAGTAACTACAATTTTTAAAGCACATTAGGCACTAAGAATGTTTTCTGGTGATATTGTTATGCTGTTTTAAAAATAAGGATAGGGCCCATAGCAGTTAAGCAAATAACCCAAGAATGCAGAGCCAGCACCTGGCAGAGGCAGGGCTGGCAGGCAGCAGGCTGGTCTCCCCCACAGTCAACTGTACCCCACACCAGACTCTCCCTGAGCCTGTGGTTTCTTTTTATCACTGATGGTGATAAAAGCATGACTTTCACAGACATTTTATTTGTTAATTTTAATTTACCTTTATTGTTGAAAGTATTATAGATGTCCATTTTCCCCCCCATTGACCCCCTCCACCCTGTTTCCACCCCCTCCCCAGGCCTTTTATTACATTATTGTCTGGGTTATGCATATATGCATATAAGTTCTTTGATCAATCTCTTCCTGCCCCTCCCCACCTTCACAAACATTTTAGAGTAGATTTTGCTAACTACATTTCTCATTTCCAATCTCACAAAGAGTCCACGGTGTCTTTATATGGGGTCAAAATGTCAGATTTCAACGTGATACCCTGAGTTGTTATTATTTTTTTAATTGAATTTATTGGTGTGATAGTGGTTAACAAAATCATACAGGTTTCAGGTGCACAATTCCACAACACAACATCTGTACACTGCAGTGTGTGTTCACCACCCCAAGTCAAGTCTTTTTCCATCACCATTATCCCCCTATACCCTCTTCGACTTCCCCCAACCCTCTCCCTCTAGCAATCACAACACTGTTGTCTGTGTCTATGACTTTTTTTTCTCTTTTTCTCTTTTTTGCTTAATCGCTCCAACCCCCAAGTCCCCAACTCCTGCCCTCCAGACAGCTGTCAGCCTGCTCTCTATCTATAAGACTGTCATTATTTTGCTTGATAGTTCATTTCGTTCATTAGATTCCACATATGAGTGAAATTATATGGTACTTGTCTTTCTCTAACTGCCTTATTTCACTTAGCACAATGCTCTCCATGTCCACCCATGCTATTGTAATAGATATGATTGCCTTCCTTTTTTACAGTCGAGTAGTATTGCACTGCGTAAATGCACCACAGCTTTTTTTATCCACTTATCTACTGATGGCCACTTGGGCTGTTTCCAAATCTTGGCTGTTGTAAGTAATGCTGCAATGAACATAGGGTACATATATTCTTTTAAGGAATAAACAAATAGGACACCAAATGAAAAAGTTTTTGCACAGCAAAGGAAAACATCAGCAAAATCAAAAGGCAAGTCCTAACCAGTTTGGTTCAGTGGATAGAGCATCAACCTGAGGACTCAAGGGTCCCAGGTTCAATTCCAGTCAAGGGCATGTACCTTGGTTGTGGGCACATACCCAGTAGGGAGTGTGCAGGAGGCAGCTGATCGATGTTTCTCTCTCATCAATGTTTCTAACTCTCTATCGGTCTCCCTTCGTCTCTTTAAAAAATCAGTAAAACAAATTTAAAAAAAAAAGAAAATCAAAAGACAATCCACTGAATGGCAGAACATACTCGCCAAGGATACATCTGATAAAGGGTTAATATGCAAAATTAATAAAGAACTTATAAAACTCAACACCAAAAAACAAACAACTCAATTTAAAATGGGCAAAGGACCTATATACTAGTAGACACTTCTCCAAAGAAGACACACAGATGGCCAATAGACATATGAAAAGATGCTCAATGTCACTAGTCATCACAGAAATGCAAATTAAAACCACACCTGTCAGAATGGCTATCATCAATATATCAAGAAACCACAAGTGTTGGCAAGGATGTAGAGAAAAGAGAACCTTTGTGCACTATTGATGGGAATGCAGACTGTGCAGCTACTGTGGAAAGCAGTATGGAATTTCCTCAACAATTTAAAAATGGAACTGCTTTATGAACCAGTGATTCCATTTTTTGGAATTTATTCGAAGAAACCCTGAATTTTAAATCCATAAAGTTTTTTCCCCTGTTTTATATGTAATTTTTGAAAAGTTTCCCATTGGAGAAAAAACATTAGCAAATTAATTAATTAGGACACTTTTCCTTTCTAGGAAAATAATTTTAGATCAACTGTTCAGCCTTCAATAAAGCCATTGCCATTCTATAATATAGAAAATATGTTTGAACTTCCCACTGCTGTGTTTCTAGTTGGATTGTCTTCTACTCCACATTTTACCGAACTATAGTATAATCAAGGTATAGATTCAGGTAACAAATTACATGGCTTCCCAAGAGAAGTGTAAATAAATACTGACTTGAAAATTGGCTAATTATTTTTTGTGTTACATCATCACCTATATAAAGCCTTTAGATTACAATGTATTATTGACAGAAAAATTCAAGCCTATCACTTATAAAAGGCACAATATTATTCATTATTCAAGGACATGTTATATCTGAGCCATGAAAGAAGGATTTTTTCCATTCTTCTCATTTTATAATTATTTTTTACTATAAATGTAATAACTGTTCCTTGTAGAAAATGTAGGAAGATATAAAAAAGCCATAAAAAATAAAAATTGCTTGAATCCCAGAGCCCAGCTCAGGGATAATTATTAACATACCCAGTCTTTAAACATATATAAAAATGCAAATATATTTATAACTTTACAAAATTGGGAAAGTAGTACATTACTTGTTTATAGCCTAATTTTTTTCCACTTAACAATAAACTAGGAGCAGATCTCTCTGTTATTAAAATATTTTGTAAAAAGTTATATATGTGAATATAAAATTCATAATGTACCAGTATTTATTTAGTCAATAATTTATTACCGTGTTTCAAGTTTTTAAACTATTATGTTAATCTCAGCAGAAATATACTTATTGAAAAAAATGTTTTTCTAAGAATAAATTAATGGAAGTAATCAAAGAACATATATTATTAACTTATTTCCCTAAAACGTCATACCAATCTAATGCCCGCCAGCCATGAGATAAATTGTTTATGTTTCTATTACTGCTAACAGTGGCTATTAAGAAGTCTTTTAAACACTTATGTATTTAGTAGATTAAAGACTTTATCTCATTTTTATTAAACTGAAGGTCTTTGATTATTACTTAAGTAGAAACAATTTCAATGTAGTCATTGGTAATTTGTAGTGAAGTATAAATTGCTTTTTTATTGTATTCATTCACTCATTCATTATTTATTTACTAGAGACACGGTACACAAAATTCATGCATGGGCGGGGTGGGGGGGGGAGCCCTCAGCCCAGCCTGCACCCTCTCGCAATCTGGGACCGCTGGCTCCTAACCACTCTGCCTGCCTGCCTGATCACTCCTAACGCCTCTGCCTGCCTGCCTGATTGCTCCAAACTGCCTCTGCCTCAGCCCCCACTGCCATGGCTTTGTCTGGAAGGACATACAGAAGGATGTCTGGAAGGTCATTCAGCTGTCTGGTCTAATTAGCATATTACACTTTTATTATTGTAGATTTATTTATTTATTCCTTATTTATTAAGCACCTACTGTGTTGCAGGCAATATCACTGCAGTCACTGGAAAAACAGTGGTGAAGAAGACAAACCTGTGCTTTCATGCGGAACATATACCCCTGAAGGGAGACAGACAATAAGGAGGATATCAACAATAAACCAGTTGATATCAGACCATGTATATTAGTTTCCCAGGGGCTGCTGTAATAAGTCCCTGAAAACTGGGTAGCTCAAACAACAGAAACTTATTCTGTCACAGGTCTGGAGGCTAAAAGTTTGAAATCAAGGTGTCAACAGGGCCATGATCTATCAAAGGCTCCAGGGAAGAGATATCTTTCTTGTCTGTTCCAGTTCTAGTGGCCCCAGGCATCTCTTGACTTGTGGCCCCACCACTCCAATCTCTGCCTCCATCTTCTTCTCCCTGTCTGTATCCTCTATGTCTCTGTATACAAATCACTCTCTCCTTTCTCTTATAAAAACATCAGTCACTGGATTTAGAGCCCAATCTAGTCCAGTATGACCTCATGTTAATTACATCAGTATAGACCCTATTTCTAAATAAGATGCTGAGGCTTAGGACTTGAACATATCTTTTTTATGGGTGTGGGGTGGGGAGGTACAATTCAACCCACCACAATGAACAAAACACTAGGAGGCCTTGTCTCTGGTACAACATCTGCTCAAAGCCCCTGCACACAACTGCTATTCCAAGTTTAAATCCACATTAACAAAAATCCTTCCTGTACCAGGGCATGATATGACCTTGTCTTAGTCAGCTCAGTCTGCTATAACAAAATGGCTGTAGGCGAGGCGGCTTAAACAACGATTTTCCACAGTTCTGGTAGACAGAAAATCCAAGAATAGGCTTCTGGCAAACCCAATATCTATGGAGAATCCTCTTAATTGTTTGATGATGGCTACCTTCACCTTTTTTTAAATATATTTTTATTGATTTCAAAGAGGAAGGGAGAAGGAGAGAGAGATAGGAACATTAACAATGAGAAAGAAGCATTGATTGGCTGTCTCCTGTATGTTCCCCACTGGGGATCGAGTCTGCAACCCAGGCAGGTCCCCTGACCAGGAATCGAACCGTGACCTCCTGATTTATAGGTGGATGCTCAACCACTGAGCCACATTAAGCAGGTGGCTACCTTCACCTTGCATTTTCACGTGGTGGAAAGTAGAGAGAGAAAGCTCTGGTGTCTCCTCCTCTTCCTATGGGTACTAATCCCATCGTGAAGGCTCCACCCTCTGTCCCCATAAAACTACTTAGTTTCCAGAGACCCCTTCCTCTAAATGCCATCATTTTGAGAATTAGGTTCTCAACATAGGAATTTTGGGGGGAATACAAAATTCATTCTACAGCAAATTTCTAGTTCTTGGCTTTTCAAGTCACAGAGCATTATTGTGGCAAACCAACAAAATAGAAACAGGTTTATAGATACCAAAAACAGAATGACACCGCTGTCAGAGGGGAAGGGATTGGGGGGGCTAGGTGAAAAAATTAAAGGGATTAAGCAAAACAACAACAACTTGTAGACAGACAACATATGGTCACTACAAGAGGAAAAGAGGGCAGGTGGGAGAGATAGAAGAGGCTAAAGGGCAGATAAAGGTAATGGAAAGAGACTTGACTTGGATGGTGAACACATAATACAATACATGTATTATGTAATGTATAATTGTATACTTTAAACCTATATAACTTTATTAACTAACGTCACCCCGATAATTTCAATAAAAGGTAAAAAAAGAAAGCAACCTCCCTCCTGGCTTCCTGCAGTGCCTCATTTCTTTCACAGAGAGGATGCTGGGAGTCAGCTTTTGGTATTCCTTTTTGTTTTTGTTTTTATGTCTCAAGCGTGTCCAAAATGACAATTTCACATAACTTTCCTTTAATTTTCAGAGCTAAAATTGACCCTTGATGCCACCAGCTTCAATAAAGTGTTGGATTTATTTTTGAAATCAGTAACAGAGAGGATGCTGGGAGTCAGCTTTTGGTATTCCTTCTTGTTTTTGTTTTTATGTCTCAAATATGTCCAAAATGACAATTTCACATAACTTTCCCTTAATTTTCAGAGCTAAAATTTGACCCTGGATGCCACCAGCTTCAATAAAGTGTTGGATTTGTTTTTTAAATCAGTCATTCACTTTATTCCCAAGAATGTCAAATTTCTTAGTTGTTAGTTCCTGGTCAGATGGCTAGGCCTTCTAAACAGAATAAATGTCAGATAATATCAGAAAGAAGAATGAGTGAAATTGAAGTAGTGTAATTGGTTTGGTGTAATTGGTTTGGCAGAAAAGCATTTTTAAACATCTGGATGCTATAAAATCTGTTAAGAAAATGACAATATGTAAAATATTCACAGAAAATTGTGAAACAGACAATACTGGGTTAATAAGAATATCAAGAAGCATAGCCCTTGAAAACAGAAAATGGCATGGTCTTTTCAGATAACTGATTTCTTAGTCACTTACATGTGACAAAGTAGCTATATTTCAGTTTGGGAGATTTTAGCACTGTGTCAACTTTAGCCCCTAAAATAAAAAAAGGAAGATGTGATTATTGGTATAAAAGTCAATAGAAAAATTATACAGAGAAACAAGAAATCCTACCAATTTTCTCACATAGAAGCAACTCTATTTATGCAGCTTCATCAGACCCATTTATGTAATTGTAAAAATAGATGGTTCACTTTAAGTTAGGGATGCTGAAAACTGTGCTCAGAGTCTTATAGTACCTCACTTATTTATTTTATGCTGTTGTGATTCTATTTTTCCCTAAATAGTAACATTACACACAAATTCCTTAAAACATAATAAATAAAATTAAAATCATCCTATTATACCCACCAATAAAAACAAGGACATTAAATTATTTGTTCGTCTGTGGGTTAGTCCCATACTTTTCTTGATTAGAAACTGCAAGCTGGAACCTTTTTTTTTTCCTCCCCTCTCTCCCCACCCCTTTCTTCTACTATGCCATCTGGGTAGGCAAACCCAATTAGCACATGTTGAAAGCTAGCGACACCTTTTACAACATTTCAAAGTTTTGGCAAGCTTTAAAAGTTACTGTGTCACATAAAAGCTCATTTGGCACATTACAAGGCTTTGCAGTATGAATTTATCATATGGAATGATCATTTTCCAAGTGCATCCTGAACATACAGCACAATTCGATTTGGAAAGATCAGTTGAAATAAACGTCATAATTGTGGTTCTAGGATCAATGCACTCAATCTCTTTAATGGAGTTCTTCACCTTCTTTACTCACACAAAAGACTATGGTCCAGAAAAGGCCTCGCCTTGGTCTGAGGCAGTCTTACTGCTGGCACTATATCAATTCACTAAAGGAATCTTGGAAAAGATGGAGATGAAGGCTCCAAGTTTACACTACAGGTTTTATAACATTTCCTGATATCTATGTCTTTCTCATTATGCTAATGGTTTCCAAGGCTGCTCAAAGCTCAGCAATCATTGCTTTCCTCAACAATTACCTCCCTGAAACTGGTTGCCAATTACCCACCAATTTCTCCCTTCTACTTCAGGAACATGCATTAGAGAAATTCTCTGGTGTATTACACTTGTCTATTATGGTGTATATGCTAAATTGTGGTATTCGCCATCTGTTCCAAACTCCTTTAAGAGTGCCCTCCTTTATTGAAGAGGCTGGACAACAAAATATTACATTTCCCAGACTCCCTTTTACCTGGAGTTTCAGATGTAATTTAGGACCCGCCATTTGGATACACTTGCTTGCGTGTTGAATCTGTAATTAAGTTGAGAGATGGGCAATAACTCTTGAAACATCCATTTCACTGCTGCACATCAAGCAATCATTACAGGGCTCTGGGGCCAGCAGTCCTGACAGCAGCTCCCTACTCCCAGATCAGGACTCAAGCAGCTTAGTCAGCAGCTACCCCATGTTTCAAGATTCTGGACTGTGGCAGAATTGGCATTTCTTTTGCTTGGCCAGTTCTATGGATTTTCTTTTTTTTTTCTTCTTTTGTTAAGATATTTTTATTTATTTCAGAGAGAAAGGGAGAGGGAGAGAGAGAGATAGAAACATCAATGATGTGAGAGAATCATTGTTCAATTGCCTTTCGCACACCCTATACTGGGGATCAAGCCTGCAACCCAGGCATGTGCCCTGACTAGGAATTGAACCATGACCTCTTGGTTCATAGGTTGACACTCAACTATTGAACCATGCCAGCCAGGCATGGATTTTCTAGGTGGCAACCTCTGACTAGGAATCGAACCATGACCTCTTGGTTCATAGGCTGACATTCAACTATTGAACCATGTCATCCAGGCATGGATTTTCTAGGTGGCGACCCTCTATGAATCTCAGGCAGACCCTAGCCTGCCAGTCCTATCAGTGATTTGAGATTCTACTTCCCAGGATTAAATGTCTTTTATGTTCAAAATAACTAGTTTTCATCTGTACTGAATTCTGACTCATTCAGACGGGTGTTATAATGAGATTACTATGTCCTTTATGTCAAACTACATTTATGAATCTATTGAAACTACACTACAAATTCTTTTACCTCCTTCTTGCTCACACAAGATGAGAACATGAGGAATTATTTTGGAATTCAAGTATCATGGTAGTTCAGGAAGACAAAAGTTTCTTATAAAACTCTTGCCATCAAAACAGATAATTCTAAAACTATTTTTTTAGGTTTCTATCAATAAAAAGAACTATGTTAAGAGCGTGCAACACCTACTTCCATACACACATACCAACATTTTAACTGCCTAATGAACACAACTGTTGAATGCTCCATTGTAAGCCAGACCACTCTCCCCAGTCTAAACCCAAAACTTGATAAAAAACAAAAACAAACTGACACTGAAAATATTACCTTCACTCTATATATGGTCATATGTTACTATTTTTAAAAATGATTCCTAATATCTGAACAGATTCTTTGTCTTATTCTTCTATCACAACTGTATTTCATCAGGGGAAGCATGATGCAGTGGGTCCAACAGGTCCTACTCTACCACATTCTAGATCTCTGTGAGTGACATTCTCTCACTGCCCTTAGTTTCTTCAGCTAAAAATAAAATGTGTACAGTAATGTCTACTCTATGAAGTTGGAAGGCAATCGAATGAAAACATTTATTCATTAGCAGTGACTGGCATAGTAGGTGCTCAATAAATTGTTGCTTCCTGTCTGCTGTCATCATTCTCCATCCAGCAATTGCCATTTTATACTCTTGTATTGTAATGACCTGCACATGTTTCTGGCTGGGGCAGAAGATATTTAGATTGAGAGATCACTATGTAAGAGGCCATTTGGTGGGAAGACCAAGGTGTGTTATAGTCCCGAATTTGCAATAAATGTGACTCCTTGATTCAACCTCTTGAGGCATCCTGTGTGATTCGCGGGGTACATTACAACAATAGAAATACATGTAATCATTGTTTTTCTCCATAAACTTCTACTATGAGTCCATCAAAGTAGTGTTAAGCCTTTACTGATAAGACAACCATTGGCAATCTCTTCCTCATGTTTATAATCTTTAACTCTATGCAATTCTTACATTTTCACATATTTATGTTTTTTCTAATTATGTTATAAACTGAACCTATGGGTTGTGTCAGGGATTAGGGCTTATTCTCCATTCTTTGCTGCTTATCACACTATAGGTACCTTAAAAAGGCACAGAGTGATCTAATCTAAGGTTTAGAGTTTTAGGATAAGCTACATTCTTGAATCACTCTAATATTTTTAAGTCCCATAGTAATTTTTCACCCATATAGCTGCCTCTCTGACTTATTTATTTTATTTTTGTACACTCTTTAGATATGACTTATTTTTTTTACAAATATGTAATTTGTTAATCTGATCCCTTGCCACCAGAATTGAAATCTGTCCAGTCTTACAAAAATAGCTATTTTTTAAATTCCGATTTACTGATGCTAAAATGCCACTCGAACTTTAATAAAAATTGTTTAAAAAGTAAAAATGGCTGACACATCTCAAGTATCATAATAACAATTGTTTAAAAAGTAAATGAGATGCTCTAGCCAGTTTGGTTCAGTAGATAGAGCGTCAGCCTCTAGACCAAAGCGTCCTGGATTCGATACTGGTCAAGAGCACGGATCTGGGTTGCAGGCTCTTCCCCAGCCCAGGCCCTGGTCAGGGCTCATGCAGGAGGCAACCAATTGATGTATTTCTTGAACATCGATATTTCTCTCTGTCTTTCCCTCTCTCTAAAAATCAATGAAAAAATATCCTCCAGTGAGGATTAAAAAAAAGTAAATGAGTAAATAAAAATGAGTAAAAGTAAATGAGTAAATAAAAAAAAGTAAATAAAAAAAGATCCTTAATAGCACAATGTTTGCAATAGAGAAGTTTTTGTATTGTCTTCTAAAGATAAACTAGAACCAATGATGGTTTGTTCTCATAATGTTTAGTATATTGTCTTATAATGTCATTCATAAATATTATTATTTACTGTTAGAACTTAATCAAATATCAAGTGTGAAGCAGCACATAAGTAGGCAACTCTGATGTGTAAAAATTGCCATATATTTGGCTTGAATTAGCCAGTTGTTGGCTGAAATGACAACATACCAATTCACATTAGTGGCCTACAAGGTTGAGTAGGTCAACAGGGTTATCCACTTAAAAAGAGTCATTATTTCCTCGCCCAGCATGCAAACACTTACGTAATGTGGACCCTGCTCAAAACGCTCATTTCTACAGGGTGAAGAAGAAAGCCAAAATCTGAGTTCCCAACTGAATGAAAATGTGTTCATTCCTCCCACTCCAGGGAGGTGTCAAAAAAGACTGTCAGATATAAAATTATGCCTCTTGAGCAGATGGGCGGTAAGACATTCTGTGACATTTGAGAAGAAAATAAATTTAAAACCCTAAAAATAATAATAAAGAAACTTCTAAATAAAGTGCATGCTCCAACACACAAGTAAAATATCTGAAAGTAGTAATGGGTTTTTTAAAATGACTGGAGACCCATTTGTTAGCTAGACCTTTCTATGTTTACCGTACACACACCATCAGGTTTTACAGCAGGTCGTAACAAAAGACAACCCTGCAGAATGTTCCAGAATAGCTACATAAGTTTGAAGCCGATGAATTTATGTAGTAGGAATCCACAGTTTGCTCCTGCTTTGAATCAACCACAGGAAATAGCAGATGCAGTGAACAAGGTTAAAATTATAATATAAAGCAGGGTTCAGGGGAAGGGATGTTAAGTCTCAGCTTTTGTTCCATTCATTCAAAAAGAGTAAAACATAACACAGGAAGGAAACTCACTCCTATCTTAACCTGAAGGCTACCTGGCTCTCTAAATTGCCAGGCTACTGATAGATGATAAAGATTTCCATTCTCTGAATCATCGCACCCTTTCTGTATGCTGTATTTTCCTGACAGTGTTTCTTTGGGTCCACTGGGTAGATAAACACCTCAGCTTTAGGTGTGAACAGGCCAACTAGAGAAGCATGAAAAAGAATATTGACATGTCATTTGTTTCTCTTGTCTTTTGTGTCAGATTCAGAAAACCAAGGAAGAGGAAAAAATATAACAACAAAAAACTAAACAAAAACAAATAATAAAAAAATAAAAATAACCACCAAAAGACAAAAGCCAGAAAGATTTCAAAGCTCACATCAAATTTTGGTTGATTTACCAACACAACCTCATGGGTCCTGCAGCTACCAGGACTGCTTTAATAAGCAAATGCCCTCAATTTTTAAATATAATGTATATTCAAATTACACAAGAAATACATGCTTATTATAGAACAAATAGAAAATAAAGATAAGCAAAAAAATAAAATTTGAAATTATTCATAATTCCACTATCTAGAGGTCTGTACTATAAATATTTGGTGTTTGGTCTTCCTAGAATTTTCTATACACACATAACTATATTTGTAAAAATAACATTATTTTTAACTGACTTCTTTTGTAGGCTGATTTTCCATGTATATTTGTTGACAACTTGCAGTGCTGTTATATTTCTACTTTTAAGAACTTTATATTGCTTATATGTATATATATTATATAGACATATATAGGTATAGATAGTTGCTACTCATTTTTACTAAATTCTGGTCAGTATCAAGTATTTCACTTGGGTTATTTCTAATATTTTGATATAAATACTGCTATGATTAATTTTCTGGTATATACAATTTTTAAAATAAATTTTCTGAATTGCTGAAATTATTTCCTTGGAATTTTTAGTAGAGTTGCTTGGTCAAAGGTAATATAGACACACACATTTTTAAAGATTTTTATATATATTATCAAGATTTGTTCCAGAAAAACTGTATCAATTTAAACTACCCCTAGCAATTATTATAGTGCTCAATTCTCTATACCTTGTCAAACCTGAGTTTTATCTTTTCTAACCTTTCCTCTATTGAAAATGTCATTCATCAAATTTCCATTTAATTCATACTATTTGGTTACCAGGGATGGAGGATAGTAAAGGGTAAATGGGGAGAAATATATGGTGACAGAAGAAGATTTGACTTTGGGCGGTGGGCACACAATACAATATACAAATAAAATATCATAGAAAAACACACTTGAAACCTCTATAATCTTATTAATCAACTAGAGGCCCGGTGTGGAAAATCATGTGAGGGAGGGGTCCCTCTTGCAATCCGGGACCCCTCGGGGGATGTCTGACCGGGATCAGGCCTAAACTGGCAGTCGGACATCCCTCTCACAATTCAGGACCACTGGCTCCTTACTGCTCACCTGCTTTCCTGATCACTCCTAACTACTTGCCTGCCTGCCTGATCACCCCTAACTGCTCACCTGCCTGCCTGATCACCCCAACCGTCTCTGCCTGCCTGCCTGATCACCTCTAACAATTTGCCTGCCTGCCTGATCAGCCCTAACCCCTCTTCCTGCCTGATCGCCCCTAACCACTCACCTGCCTGCCTGGTCATCCCTAACCACCTCTGCCTGCCTCATAGCCCCTAACTGCTTGCCTGCCTGCCTCATCACCCCTAACCGATCGCCTGTCTGCCTGATTGCCCCTAACCACCTCTGCCTCGGCCCCTGCCGCGGCGGTTTCATCCCGAAGGACGTCTGGAAGGACGTCCCTAAGGTCGTTCAGCTGTCTGGTCTAATTAGCATATCACGCTTTTATTATTATGGATATCACCCAAATAAATTAATAAAAATAAAATGTAAGATGTATTTTTAAATAAAATAAAGGGATTTTATTGAATTAAAGTAAATAAGACTATGAGTGTTGTACTTCATTTTGTAAGTTGCTGTATAACTAAAATTTGTTCATAAGTAAAATTATTAAACAAATTAAAGGGTTTAAGTATCTTTTTTAAATCCTTTGATAAAATAAAATAGGAAATAAATATCTTTTAATTTTTGTGGTATATTGTGACTAAAATTATGAATGAAAACTCTATTAGATATATATGTATATACACCTATCATATACATATACTGAGTGGCCAGATTATTATGACCACCCCATCAGTACTTCGTTGGGCCACCTTTTGCCTTCAATACTGCGGCGATTCTTCTTGGCATTGACTCCACGAGATGTTGAAAGGTGATGCGAGGAATCTGACACCATGCCTGATGAATAGCACTGTCCAGTCTGGGAGATTTGATGGTTGTGGAACCAGCTGCCTGATGGCTCTTTTAACTTCGTCCCACAAATGCTCAATTGGATTGAGATCTGGTGATTGTGGGGGCCACCTAAGCAAGGTAAAGTCTCCCTCATGTTCTTGAAACCACTCCTGCACAATCCGAGCACCGTGGCATGGCACATTGTCTTGTTGGAAGAAGCCATCTCCATTGGGATACGCCATCAACATGATAGGATGAACCTGATCAGCAAGGATACTTAGGTATGTTGTGCTATTCAGACATTGTTCCACACCAATTAAAGGGCCCAAATCATGCCAGGATAATATTTATCCTAGTGTAAAGAAATCTAAATCTTACCTTAATTCTAGTTATAACATTAATTCTCTGTCCTTGGGATCTCAGGATCTTTTGTAGTACTGTTGAGCTTAGAGCTATTATGTTTCTTCAAATAATAGTAAAATAGTAAGAAGGATACATAGTGGAAAATGTCCTGATGAGCATACTTCAGGTTTTTTTGTTACTAAACTACATAAAAGCTTGCTTGGCCTTTAGAATTTGTCCCCTCAGTACTTCACTGGGAGGCAGGGAAGTAAAGATGGGTTTGGTTTCTAGTTGCCCAATCTTTGGCAATGGTGGGGAGGGGGGAAGGTCGTCTCAGCAGAACAACCCCAAAGCTGGGAAATTGATTTTATACAGTTACAACTCCTGGTGACTGCTGTCTTTTCTGGTGTTACAAAAGACTTACATTCTCAGGAAGCAACCCTGGGCTTTCCCTCTCCCACCCATTTCTTTAGCTGTAGGCCTGAGGTGTGTGAGGCTCCAGCTGCCACAACTTCCTCACACCGGAGGGCAAAGGTCCTCCAAATGGGATGTTGACAGTAGGTCTCCCTTACCATGAGTCACCATTCTGGCCTCCAGTCTTTCATTCTTTAAACTAGGAGCTTCAGAAAAAAGCAATTGCTATATAGTGTTCTTCATTAAATCCTGTTATAAGGGATGGTGAGTTTTGTGTTCACTCTAAGTTCTCTTTATATCCTATCCCATCCACAACAGATTTGGCAGAAAATTTCAGTGTTTGGCATGTAGATAAAACAAATTCAAACACCAATGCAGGGTTTTATCTATCTCTCTATCCTGTAGAAGTTTTAATATACATTGGGCAAAACTTTCATGTAGGAAGTATAGATGAGTTTAAGACAGTGATGTTGAACCTATGACACCCGTGTCAGAGGTGACACGCGAACTCATTTTTGCAGATATCAAAAAATTTCTATATGTGACATGGCACCAGAGTTAAGTTAGGGTTTTTCAAAATGCTGACACGCCGAGCTCAAAGGGTTCACCATCACTGGTTTAAGAGGTAGTTATCACAAATACTCTTGAATGGCCTAATTATGCACCTAAGAGCATTTTACCTAATTTAATGGCTAGAACATGTATGAATTATCTTTTCCTGCTATAACATGTTACTACAGACATAAAGGCTTAAACAACCTACATTTAATATGTTAAGGTTCTGTAGGTCAGAAGTCCATCAAGGGTCTCATTGGGTTACATTCAAGGGGCTGTCAAGGTTGAGTTCCTTTCTGGATACTCCCGGCAAGAATCTATTTCGTTGCCTTTTTTAGTTTTCAGAGGCTGCCCAGATTCTATTTCTGATCTGCTTTCATCATCATAGCTCTTTTTCTGAGCTCAGTCAAGAAGAATTCTTTAATTTTAAGGATCCATGTGGTTAGACAGGGCACACCTGGATAATTAAGGAAAACCTCTTCATCCCGGGAGCCTTGAATTAATCACATCTGCATAGTCCATTTGTCATGTCGAGTAAAATATTCATAGGTTTCAAGGAATATCATGTTGACAAGCATGAAATTCTGCAAATAAGTACTGAATCAAAGAATAAACACATGTCTTGATCAATCTGTCGTTGGGCCTTAGTATGAATGGATTTGAGATCACTTTCTGAAACAATTTTTTTTTAATCTTTTGGTTAATTTTCACCCAAGGATATATTTCCATTGATTTCTAGAGAAAGTGGAAGGGGTGGGGATAGGTAGAGAGAGAGAAATATCAATGTGAGAGAGACACATGGATAGATTGCCTCCCGCATGCATCCCAACCAGGGCCAGGGATGGAGCCTGCAACCTAGGTACGTGCCCTGACCAGACTCGAACTTGGGACCTTTCAGGCCAACCCTCTATCCACTGAGGCAAACCCGTTAGGGCTGAGACAAAGTATTAACTTGAGTTTTATGGGATGCTCCAGGCTTCCCAGCAGGAGAAGGTGGGACTTTTGGTCACAGATAACATGTTGTCCAGGAAACCTATAGTAACATTCCAGGGTCATTTTGCAGGCAATCCTTCTCCTTGACAAAGCCCCCTAAATGTATTGATATTTAAAACAGTGTATTACTCAGGATGTGAAACATTGGTGTTTAGAATTCCGTATCAAAGTCGGCTGCACCTCAGCCACATTGTGTGGACCCTGAGGGGGTTGAGCATGCCCTGCTCCTTCAGACAGACTCACTCCCTGAGGCAAAAGAAGCCTGGGGGCTTCCCCAGCTCCCATGTTGGATGCAGTGGTTTCTACACAGAGATGATCAACTGACTGTCATCTGCTGTCATGTTTCAGCTGCTGTGATGACATTGACGACACAGGCACCTTTCCGTTGGGCAGCCAGATGGAGAGGAAGTCTTTCTCTGGGAAAGCACCCTCTGGATGAGTAACTCTTCGTCCTCTCCTCCCGCCGAAGCTCCGGGGAAATCTACAGGCTGAAGCGTCCTCCACACCCGTTCTTGTTACGCTGCTCTTTCTGTGGTTGCTCTCTTCCCACAACCTCGCCCAGCGGCGGGCAGATGTGCTCATTCTGCCGCCTGCTTATTTTTCCTTGAAGTGGTTGGCCCGGCAGATGTTCCAGTAAGTGTTTTCTCCTTCAGCTCTTTACAATTCTGCTACAAAATAGGAACCGTACGCTGCTATTGCCCTTCAGATTTTCAAAGAGAAAACTCTTCACAGCCCTCTTTCTGCCTCAGTGGAAACTGCCCTCCTCCTCGCCTCCCGGCACAGATGTAATTTATTAGGAGAGCGTGTCCCATCCTTTTTCCATCTGCTTCTCCACTTCCGGGTGCCTTTCTTTACAGCCTGATGACTGCATAGTTGTTGGTTTTTTGTTTTTTTGTTTTTTAATTTTAGATTTTTCTGCTTCTTCTAACCCAGTAGCAGCATGGCTAACAGAACAGTTTGGTCATACCTGTCTTTTTCATCCCACTACTGTTCTTAGTCCAGCATGCTTATTGCCCAGCTTCTGAAAATGGTAATACAAGGTCAAATGCCATTGAAAAAGAAAAGCGCATTCCGTTAAGTGAGCATCCCTGTTAATTGTATTATAGTAATATCTGCAGTTAGTGTGGTTTAAATGATTATATATGTGCATTTTATAAAGCCAATACGCTATTTTAGTAAGATCAAATCCATTACATGTTAAGTTACTGAAGTGCATTTACTCATTCATTTTACCAATATTTCATGAACACCTAATACATGCCGGCTTTGTGTTAGGCTTGAAGGGCAGACGCCAGCCACCAGGTCTTATTTATTTAGTGTTACAGAGCTTAATATCCTGACCAGCATACGAACTTTCATTAAATGTGTGTGGAATATTCTTAGAGAACTAAAGCAGCAGCTAAATATAATGGCTCTTCTCCTTGTCATTGAAGGCCAATACACTAGAGCAGTGGTCGGCAAACTCATTAGTCAACAGAGCCAAATATCAACAGTACAACGATTGAAATTTCTTTTGAGAGCCAAACTTCTTAAAATTAAACTATATGGGTAGGTACATTGTCATTAACTTAATTAGGGTACTCCTAAGGCTTAGGAAGAGCCACACTCAAGGGGCCAAAGAGCCACATGTGGCTCGTGAGCCGCAGTTTGCCGACCACAGCACTAGAGCAATGTACTCCCAGATTCAGACAAAACTGAGAGCACATTGAGATGCTGCCATTCAATGGCTGTGTGCCCTGGGAGAAATTATTTAACATTTCTAAGACTCGGTTTACTCATCTATTAGTCATTGTCAGATCAAATGAGATAATATCTGTAAAATCCTTCTGATAGTGCCTGGCAGAGAGTGTGCCTGGCATATGTTTTAGTTCTCCAGCTGTTGGTTTTGTCATCACTTCCACGCTAGGCACATGGTTAGAGGACTGAGGGCCAGTGGGGACTGCCTGCTCTAGCAAAGGAAAAGAACAATTACATAGCTTCCCAATATGAAAATGCAGAAAATGATCATCCGAAAATTTGGAAAACTATCCTCGCTTACAAAGAGAGGGTAAAGTTCTCAAACTGAAGAGTTGAAGAGAGCTGAGGATGTAATGTTCATGTTAGGCAGAGATGTGTTAGGTAAGACACTGAGGGAAATCCATTAACCAACCAACCAAAGCCTTTGCTCATATGGTTGTTCATTTGTGTAGCGCCACCTGGTGTCTGCTGATACAATTATGAAAACTGCTATAACTGTGGGTGGGTTGCTGTGTTCAGGGTCAGGGCCAGTATGGATGATGGATTCCACCCATACTTTAAATAAACCATTTTTGACTCATAAGGTATTGATTGAATAGAGAAAATCAGCAACCACTTTTAATCCAATGCTAGTGGCAGCCCATTTACTCACCTGAACACATCAGACCCTCTTTCTCAAACGTTTTCCTCTTTTTACACACAGAGTAAGATTGTCTAATAAAATATAGGACTCCCAGGTAAATTTTCATTTTATCTAAACAATGAATAATGTTTGAGCAGTCCCAAATTTAACTCAGATATTGCATAGAATGTTTATTGTTTATCTAAAGTTCAAAGATAATTGGACATCCACATTTTTTACTATTTATTCATTTATTTTTATTATTTATTTATTTTTTTTGCTAACTATCGCAACCTTAAATGAAGATTAATTTCCTTTGTCCATTTGCTTCTAACCACTGTCAAAGGCATTAATAAAATCTCTTTCAAACTATGCTCCCTAACAGAAAACAAGGACCTGGGTCAGTGTGACCTTAATAATGCCTCAGGGAGACCATTTGGTTCATCTGTAAGCTTTAAACAGAAAGTTCCAGAAGGGCTTCTTATGCACACAAACTTTGGGAAACTATCCTGCATATGAATAAATGAGTTAATGTTTGTTTGTTTTTTAATATATTTTTATTGATTTCAGAGAGGAAGGGAGAGGGATAGAGAGAGAGAAACATCAATGATGAGAGAGAATCATTGACTGGCTGCCTACTGCACGTCCTCCACTGAGGGGGGGTTGAGCCCGCAACCCCAGCATGTGTCCTTGGCCAGAATCGAACTGGGGACCCTTCCGTCCGCAGACTGATGCTCTATCTACTGAGCCAAACCAGCTAGGGCATGAGTTAATGTTTTAAAGTGTATTACCTTTATTAAATATACTTGTTATTCCATATTACAGATGAGAAAATTGGGATGGTGCTATTTTAATTTATTTGATTTCCTGAGAGCTGCTATTCAAGATCAGATTCTACTAATTGGAGTACCTACTCATAAATACCATGTTATTCTTTCTTCAATTGATATAACTTAAGATGTAATATCCAAAATTAATTCAAAGACAAGAAATGACAAGAAATCACATTTCTTCTCATCAACCAATATGAGCCAGATGACATGATAATCCCAAATCCTATATAATAAAAGCCTAAACTACCGGTAGCGGCACAGGGGGTGGGGCCAGTGAGCGGGCAGCACCAGGCCAGCCAAGGTGGGTGCCAGGGGGGTGGGGGGACATCGCCTTGCCAGTCACCCCACATATCAGTTCTGATCTCCGGCCAGGCCTAGGGAACCTACTGGTGCATGAATTTCATATAACTGTGCCTCTAGTATTATAATAAGCACACCAGAAAATGTTCCAAATTGAGCTTTCCTTTATCAAGCAAATCTTTTTTTTTTCCCAAAGTAAATTAAGGATAACATATGTCCAAATTTACTCCCTTTTCCCCCTTATATTGTCAATTCCCATGCAGAGGATGCATACGCAGTCCTGGGCTCATTCCAATGCCACCACTGTTGCTCCTTCAGTAATGAGTGATCACTCTAATACCAAATCATTCACGTCTCCCACATTTCTGAAGTTCCAGGGACTCACCAAGACACATATCATACACAAATATCAGAGCATCAGCCCTGAACTCACAGGAATTCTAAAATATGACCAAATCTCAGATTAGTTTTCTAATGGCTCCCTTGAGGACCTATCATTTTTCATCCTGTTCATCTCTCTTATTTAAAAGCTTTTACTTCCCCTTGGGTTTTTCCTTCCTAGCATTTCAGTGCTAGACTGATGTGGGCTTTGTATAAAGAAAAGTCAATTCTTTTGTTGTCAGAGATCCCCATAATTGAACTGGCAACCTCCCTGCCTCCATAGTCTAGTCCTCAAGATGTTTGTGTCCCAGGGCTGTGTATGATGGCTTTTCCTCCAGCTGTGACCTTTAATCAAGTGCTCTTCTAAAAACCATGCCTATCCTAGGCTTGGGAAACGTATTGCTCCAAAAACAGTACAGTGTAGTATTAATGTTTTGCATACGACTCTATGTTTTGTAGTGTTTTTTTGTTGTTGTTTTTTCTGGGTTAATATGTCAGTCACTCATCCCAAGAAGAAAATAAACTTTTAATTCTAAACATAATGCCACACACTGACTTCTGGACCCTCTAAGCTGGACCCTTACAGTGAGGTTCTGCAGGGAGTGCTTCTCTCTCCAGGAAATAAAGCCCAAGTTCCACCAAGGCTTTCTGTGCATATAGGACTCTGCCTGAATGGGTTCAGCTGCCTTGCAGTTTGAGACCCTACATAACTCTGCTTCAAATGCTAAAATTAATTTTCCCTCCTGCCCAGAATTCCTTCTAATTTCTTCTACTCCATGTGAGATTGTATTTGCAAAAAAAAAAAAAAAATGCTGTTAGTTGGAATAGCAGTTTAAATCTAAGAGAAACTTTTCCAGCTTCAAAGCAAATATCTCATCCTCATCAAAGCAAGATCCTCTGAGAGATATGAACAGCATTTACCAAGGGAAATACTGTATCAGCAGACTGAGATGTTGTTAGCACTTGCTCAGGTAGGGTTTGTCCCAGCCCCATCCATTGCATATTCTCAATCTGCGAAGCCATGCAAAACCTCTTATTATAAGGGAAGCTAAAAATACAAGTACTGATAATATTATGGTATATTATATTTTAACTAGAGGCCTGGTGCACGAAATTCATGCACTCAAGGCGGGGAGGGCAGTCCCTCAGCACGGCCTGCACCTTCTTGCAGTCCCGGAGCCCTTGGGGGATGTCTGACTGACGGCTTAGGCCCGCTCCCTAAGATGTCAGTCAGACATCCTTAGCACTGCTGTAGAGGCGGGAGAGGCTCCTACCACCACCACTGTGCTCACCAGCTGTGAGCCCAGCTTCTGGCTGAGAGGCGCTCCCCCTGTGGAAGTGCACTGACCACCAGGGGGGAACTCCTGTGTTGAGCGTCTGCCCCCTGGTGATGAGTGTGCATCATAGCAACCTGTAGTTCTGCCGTTCAGTCGATTTGCATATTAGCCTTTTATTATATAGGATACTATTAATATTTCTTTGTGGAATTGGGACTTTATGAATAATTATTGTAGAAGTATGAAAAATTTTTATTCTTGTTTATAAAAATAATAGATGAAGCATTCATATTAGCTTTGAGTTCTTCTTTAATCCTTGTATAATATCAATGAAAGGATTTTTTAAAGGTTTAATCTCATAGAGGAAATGAAAAGAAATTAGCGACAACACTTTGGAAGCAAAAAGAAGGATGAGTGGAACCTGACTTAGCATATAGATCTAAAGTAGAAAAAGCTTAGATATCACTAAGATGGCTCAAAAATAGTCAGTCACAGGTGATCTGCAAGCCAGAGTAAAGATGGGGCTATAAAAAGAAATATCACAATCTGGAGCAAAACTGAGGGGAAAAAAACACCAACCCAAGATATTAGGGCAGGTAACATAAATTGGCTAGTATAAATATGGGTTACTCTGACAGTAAAAGATTCCCACCCCAACTCTGTACAACTGGGTGGCTGTCCCTTCCTCATCCAGGCAGAAGAGGGTAAACTGGAGCATGACTACAGAAAGCACAATTGACAGCAGGTACATGTACATGAAATAAAGGAATTAAGTGAGCATATATCAAATGGAGAAACAACCAGCCCTTTTCTTCCTCTCACAATCACAGGATTCTCAACCAGGTTGACACCCTCCTGGCAAATATTAGAAGGTCTTCAGAGAAGACCAAAGAACCTGAGTAGCCCAAAGACCTAAATAAACACATCAGAAAGGCCTCAACAATACAGCCCCAGGACATGATCTGCCAGAGAAACTCACATCTCAGTACATATTTATAGCACTTGAAATTGGGAAGCCAAAATAACAAAAAAGGAAATTAAATTGGAGGACATGCTGAAGGGACAAAACTTTCAAACACTGAAGAAAAAAATTTTTTTTTAAAGTCAAGAAATGTTAAAATTTTTCTAAATTTTCAAATTAGAAAAGAATTATTCTAATACAAATATGATTTATATTAAATATAAATATATGTATATTACATAGACATACACCCAAATTAAATAGATATCTTACCTCATAATAGACAAACATATAAATTGACTGTACCTTCGCTACACTAACCAGCCAATCAGGAGAGTATGCAAATTAACCCAACAAAGATGGCAGTTAATTTGCGTACGTAGGCGCAAAGTGGCGGAGCGAAGACTGAAGGTGGCTCTGGCCAGAGCAGCGAAGACTGAAGGCAGCTCCAGCCGGAGCGAAGGCCTGGATTCCAGGTGCCAGAGGAAAACCAGTGCCGGCAGCCAGGGGAAGGGAAAGCCTATTGCATGAATCTCTTCGTGCAACAGGCCTCTAGTAAATATATAAAATTAGAAGTGTGAAATATTTTTATAAAAGAAGAAAGACTGGCAAGTGGAAAATCACCATGAAGCATAAATGTATAGGACTCAAATTTAGAGCTTAAGCATATTTCAGGGCCTTTTAATAAGCATGCAGTTCTGCTTCCTTCTCCTTTTGATCATTGTTTGAGATTGGGAGAGTTCAGTTATACATTGGGCCCCTCATTTGTAACATAAAGATAATGAAATATACCCTTTATAATTGACTTGTAAATTAAATGAGAAATGGATCTAAAGGTCTGAGTATAGCCTTTGTCATTTATGAGATATTCAGTACTGCTTGTGATTAGTATATGTAGAAGTAGAGTTACTATCCTATATAATAAAAGGGTAATATGTAAATTGATCCTAACAGCAAAATGACTGGGAACGACCAGTCACTATGATGTGCACTGACCACCAGGGGGCAGAAGTTGCCCCTGGTGGTCAGTGCACTCCCACAGTGGGAGCTCTGCTCAGCCATAAGCTGGGCTGACAGCTGCGAGTGCAGTGGCAGTGGCGAGAGCCTCTCCTGCTTCCTCAGCAGTGCTAAGGGGTAGTGGGCCTAAGCCGGCAGGTGGACATCCCCCTAGGGCTCCCAGGCTGCCAGAGGGATGTCTGACTGCTAGCTTAGGCTCAATCCCCCAGGAAGCAGGCCTAAGTTGGCAAGTGGACATCCCCTGAGGGGTCCTGGACTGTGAGAGGGTGCAGGCCGGGCTGAGAACCCCCGCCCCCCGCTGCCTCAAGTGCACAAATTTTCGTGTACCGGGCCTCTAGTTTTCTACATAAAATAAAAGTAAAACTAATCAACTTATCATCACCAGTATAAAAAGCCATGCTGTTTACACATCCTTGTATATTTCTGATTGCAAATGAGAAATCATGGACTCTCCTAGATGAATAGAGACGCATGACTAGAGATCATAGTCACTGCCATCTCTCCACCACTCAACAAACGGTGTTGGACTGAACTCATAAATCTTCAAAGCAGGAAAGACTGGAGAACATCAAGAATACCAGTGCCAGGTCTACAAACCCATAGAGAATGTAGGACTCCATCCCACTGA
Organism: Myotis brandtii; assembly: GCF_000412655.1. Taxonomy (NCBI): domain Eukaryota; kingdom Metazoa; phylum Chordata; class Mammalia; order Chiroptera; family Vespertilionidae; genus Myotis; species Myotis brandtii. The sequence continues at coordinate 1,216,760 of NW_005353324.1, read as the reverse complement.
AGAGCACCCCAGTTTGTCCTCACAAACCCAGCTTTCACTCTACACTTATCTTCAGAGCACAGCGGGCCTATGGAAGTTTGTGCTCATTGGATATTCAGCTCACTCTGGACTCCACACACTCCACCAGGCATCCTTCCTATGCTCTGTGGCACAGTCGCAGGTAAACAATGAGATGATACGAATAAAGCACAACAGATCTGATCAGTATTGCGGATAAAAACGAAACACACAAACAAAAAGTAAAACTCAAAGGCAATGTCCCAATGCAGCAGAATCAGAAATTACTACCTAAAGCCCAGCTATAGCTACAGCCAAATGAGTTCTCCTTGAGGCGAGGTGATTTCCCCCCGCTGGCATTGTTATCAGGTTTGGCTGACCCTGTGCTTATGCCATGCTGTTTTGGTGCATTAGCCTGCTGCTACTGTCGATCTGATCAGTATTGCGGATAAAAACGAAACACACAAACAAAAAGTAAAACTCAAAGGCAATGTCCCAATGCAGCAGAATCAGAAATTACTACCTAAAGCCCAGCTATAGCTACAGCCAAATGAGTTCTCCTTGAGGCGAGGTGATTTCCCCCCCGCTGGCATTGTTATCAGGTTTGGCTGACCCTGCGCTTATGCCATGCTGTTTTGGTGCATTAGCCTGCTGCTACTGTCTCCACCACGCCAGAGGGAGCAGTCTTTGAGAAGTAAAACTGCTTGACACAATTGAAAAAGACAAAGCACACTCTTCCCTTTCTTAATGTTTTAGGACATGAAACCAGGCAGTTTATAAACAGGCTGGTCTGTTCAACTACGTGTTACCTTTCCTACACTTTCTGTCCATATTGGAAAAAAATGGATGCATATATCACTCATAAACGTTTACATAAATATACTCATGTCAATAAAATATACTTTTAATAATTTTAAACATAGGAAAGCGTCCCTGTTACAGACTAAAGTTAAAATAGATGCAAGTTCGCAAGTACTGTTGCAAAGAAAGAAATAGAATTAGGAGGTGGGTGGTTAACGTTTCAAACATAAGTCAGGATTTTTTTTTCTCTCTTCTCAAACAGATGTGTCCACACTAAGATTTAATGTTTTGTTAAATGATAAGCTTTTCATCACTGAAGGTAAAGACAAAGTTATTTATGAGGAAAAAGGTACATCAGAAGAGAGTTTAGACACTATATTTTCTTTCCATTCTAAGAGGTCTTTGTTCTGTAAATAAACCCTGATTTGAGGAAGAAAAGGAACATTGTAATTTTAAATGTGATTGATATTCATGCAAAAACACTATTCTCAGTATTCTTGTAATTTGTTTTCAAGCTGAATTATATTTTAAGCTTACATGACTCCACCTTCCACAGCACTGTGTAGCAAGTGTAATTCTAGGTTCCCGAATTCCAAAGTAGAAAAAACAATGGGCTTTTAAAAAATATATATTTTTATTTATTTCAGAGAAGAAGGGAGAAGGAGAGAGAGCTAGAAACATTAATGATCAAAGAGAATCATTAATTGGCTGCCTTCTGCAGGCCCCCTACTGGGAATCGAGCCTGCAAACAGGGCATGTGCCCTTTCCAGGAATGGAATCCCAGACCCTTCAGTCCTCAGGCCAATGCTCTACCCACCTAGCCAAACTGGCTAGGGCAAAACAATGGGCTTTACTCCCACTAGATTGCTATCTCATTCTTTCTAAGGCACTGATTTGTCTTGTTACTCCCCCAAATTAAAGTAATAGCTCTAAACTCATTAGCCACAGGTATTTCCCACCACCTGTTGGTTTTCTCATCCAGCCAGTCTGCCCCTCTTCCCCCTACCCCTTTGCTGTCTCTATCTTGTCTTGCCTCTGTATGTTTTATGCACTGAGTTAGGTATTTTATATTGGTTATCATAATGCAGTCTTACAAAGTATACACTTTATTCTTAAATTTCAACTCAGATTCGCCCAAATTTTTGTATGTACTATATAGTGTGTCCTTCTTAGAGTTCACAATTTGTATGATATCCTGGCAATTTTAGATTTTCCACTTTTATGTGGTTAGCACATAGGGTGGGGATATTAAGAGTCAAATAAAAATTATTGCAAAAATCACAGTTATTGCAGTTATTGGCAAACATTTAATGTAATAGATATTTATTCATAAATGAAGAAGAACAATTTAAAGGTTATTAGTAACATGGTCCCAAAAGACATCACCCAAACCCACATGACAGCCCCTAATGAAAAAGACTTTTTAAATCCCTCTGCTAGGCACTTATATGTCACACAATATCCCAGAACCAAGGTAGGCAAGGTTTTATATTAAAGACAAGTGCAAGTCAGAGTTAAGATAAAGTTAGAACTATTGAGGCTAATGGAATATCTTCAGGAATAAACCTGCAAAAGCCTCGGTCATACATCTTTGCATTGCTCCAGGGTCTACACAGAGAAATAGGAAAAAAAAACAGGCCACAGTTCCAGACGCATTCTACAGTTATGCCCATTAACTCTTGGAGAGAATACAGACGTGCCACCTAATGATAGCAATTTCCAGTCAATCTAGCAAAAGACCTGACCTGTTCTGGGTTTCCTGGAGGTTATAAGAACATTGACTAATTTACTGAGCCACTATAATAAAATAACCAGATGGAGAAGCTAATGGGCTGAGACAACGACAGTTAAACATTATTTGCTAACACCGGTATAGTGGAGAATGGAGTATATTATAGGCCAGTACTTTCCTTTTAATTAAGATAATACTGTTTTCAGCATTATTTTAATATAGCCGTTAGGCAACACGGATTCAGACTACCAGCCTTATTGTTTTTTTAACTTCTTTTGGGATGACTGCTTAAGCAAAGTCAGACAACCTGAATATCACAGTATTTTGATTCAGCTGTTGGAGGGCTATTTAACTCTACCCAGTTAATATTTAAAAGAATAAGAAGCAGTAGAGTAATAGTCACAAGAATCAAAAAACCTTGGAATTGAAAATAAAAACTTTTAAAGATCATCTAGTGCAATCTCTACATCCAGGCTTTGAATTTTAATGACCTACAAATCATTGAAATTTAAAATATCCCCTTTAAGTTTCTGTTTTTAAGTGCTTTTCAGTTGTTTATTATAGCAAGACATGAAGATATTTCCTCAAGCAAATCCATTTCAGTGGCTAACACTCTTCTAAATCCATTTCTATGATTAATATTTCAAACAATCTGGAAATCTAAAGTCTGATCAAATATCATCGACCATTTGTGTTTTGGGGATTCTGTTGCACCACAAAGCCTTGAAGGTATCTTTATATCTCCTCACTTCATATAGGTTTTTTTTTTATTTTAACCTATGAAATTTAATTAGAACAAATAAAACACATATTTCCTTTTGCCCACTTAATTTCATTCACTATTATTTTTCCTCTGTGTGCTTATCTTTAACTTATTCTGTCTCTCTGCCTCTAACTTTCACTACTGTCTTTCTTTCTCTGCCCTTCATTATCCCTTTCTCTCTCCCTTATTTTATATTTCTCTCTTTATTGTTTTTCTTGCTTTTAGTCTTCTGAATTTACTCTTATTGGTCACTCTTATTTCAGTACTTCTGCATCTTTTGAGTCATAGTTTGGATTTTAATTTTATTTTTCTGGCTGTAATCTTTGAATGACATACACAAACACTGACAAAACCAGGGTCAAAATAAACACACACAAACATGCAGACACAGAAATTAAAAAAACAAAAACAAAAACAGAAAAACTTTACTCTTCATTCTTCACAGAAGTAGATAGAAAGTAGTGATAGCCAGTCTGAATTAACTAAAATTTTGGCTCACCGAATAGTATGTGTAATAATATAATTATGTTTGAAAAAAGTCATTTTTGAGATATTTTACTAGACTATTTTTTTTGCTTACTCACTCAATGTATATTCTACTACGGGTAGTTGAACTAATGAAACTATACACACCTTTTGTGTGTGGTCTATGCTACCATACAGTAGTCCCCACCTATCCACAGGGGACATGTTCCAAGACCCTAGTGGATGCCTGAAACAATGGGTAGTACCGGACTCTATATATGTCATGTTTTTACCTAAACAAACATTCCTATGACAAAGTTCAATTTATAAATTAGACACAATAAGAGATTAACAACAACTACTAGTAAAATAGAACAATTATAATAATATACTGTAATTAAAGGTACGTGAATGTGGAAAGTTGATTCAGGGGACCCTCTGCTGAAGTTTTCATATAGGCTCAATGCTTTCCGGTGCAACACATTGTTGTCCTCATTGGGAACACGTGTTCTGTTCATGTTTTCCACCCAAAAAATCAATGCCTTTTCCCTCTGAACAGATCACTTACCACATGCTGTGGCTGTAACTTTTGCAGTTTAAGAGGCAATGGCATAACTAGTCTAAAATTCTTTTTCTTTCTTCACAATTTCATGGCTAGAAGCTGCATCCCTACCATGAATCTTAGCAACCTCAGTAGGCAACTTTTTTTTTCTTTCCTTATTAAATAAAGAACTGTCACTCAGTGTCTTCATCTGAGAATGGAGAAAAAGGGAACTTATAGGCTTATGAATGAGACTAAATAGCAAAATGGGTGACTTTGTACCAACATTTCTGATGAGGAAAACTATAAAGTCTATACCAAATACTTTAAAAATCTGCATGAGGGCATCATAAAACTAATAAGTCGGTGACTTATCTTTGAGTCAGAACCAGGAGTCGTAGACAGAAGCTTAGGGAATTGGTCCTGTTAGGCCAACTCTTCCCTTGGGAGACTTTCTGATAACTAGGGAGATAAATGAGAGGGTTGGAAGCTTGTCATCACTCTTGAGAACCTCAGATGACAAGGGAGAGAGGGCTTGGAATTGAGAGTCCACCCAAGTGTGGATGTGGTCCTGGAGAAGTCCCCTTCACTTAGTTGGAATCTGTGGGGCTCACACTAAGAATAAGAATGGAATGGACATTAACATTCCATTGCAAAGTATTCCTGTCCAAAATCCTCTCCATATAAATATATGAAATTGAATTAAAACATCACATAGTGATAATGCCCCTAGCTGTTTGGCAGAAGAAAACACCTATCCTTTGATAAGGAAGATAATATTATTAGCATAAAATTATGTTAGCAAATTGTAAGTAAAATGTCCTGCACACAATAAGGAATAACAAGGCTCAATAAAACAAAACAATTAGAACAACAACAACAAATCCCAGAAATACCAAATAGTGAAAACAATGACCTTCTCCAGTCATTGAGCATAAGTTACAAAAATATATACAACTGAAAAAAATAAAATAACCACAATTAAAAACTCAGTGGGGACTTTTGGTTTTAGCTCCAACATATAACATGCTTGGAAAATATCCACAGAAAGGTATATCATAATAAAGCTGCTTGCGACCTGTCTTTATGCTGTTCACTTCTTTGTATGTATATTTTACAATAAACTGGAGTTTTATTTAAAAGTTTGAATGATTTAACTTTTATTTCTATTAGGAAAAAAATAACACAATACTTGCCCTAGCTGGTAAGTGGTTAGAGTGTTGGCTTGAGGACTAAAGGGTCTCATACTGGATTTCAGTCAAGGGCACATACCTCAATTGCAGGCTTGACCCCTGGCCCTGGGCCCCAACACATTCAGGGAGGCAACCACTAATGTATTTCTCTCACATTGAAGTGTTTCTGTTTTTGTCTCTCTCCCTCTCTTCCACTCTCTCTAAAAATCAGTGGGAAAAAATATCCACACACACACGTACACACATGTGAGTGATAGAGTATGTCAAGGCATACAGAAGCCAGCTGAAAAAAAACTCCCAATAACCAAGGCTGGAAAAATTTGACAAATAAATATAATAGAATTGTGGTGAGTTGTGTGTGTGTGTGTGTGTGTGTGTGTGTGAGTGTGTGTACACCTTCTTACTTTCTGACACTACAAGATACCCAGGCTTATTTTGTATACTCCATGTCTCAGTCCTAAAACAATCCACTGCTCCAAAGAGCCCCAGTTCTTTCGATGGGAAAATAGTATTTAAAAAATCAAGATCTGCTAGATAGGTGTCTTTATTGAGATGTCATTTCTAGGCCCTCTCAGCTGACAGAGCAGGAACAGATATACATGTATACCAACCTGTGTATATATGCATATCAATACAAATTCCTATATGTAAACATCCGCATCTATACTAAGCATAAATTTATACTGATGTCTCCAACTCCAAACTATTGCTACATAGATCATTTTTGTCTCTTTCATTTGTTTATCTGTGACCTCCCACTCCAACAGTGAGAAACTTGGCTCCCGCAATCATCATTAGTTTAATTAATTGTTCAAGTCAGAACACATGTAGAGCAGTATTAGAATTGTTACCCTTACCCTTGTGGGAAATGACTCTATCAACTACGCACAGTGCTCACATTCAGTTTCTCTTGCCTTTAGTCTTACTAACTCGACTCACAAAATTACGTAGGGTAGCACCACCTCTTCAGTGAGGTTATCTCATACACTTGTGATACAGTAAAATTGTTTTGCGCATTCTTCATTTTATTCTGTTTGCTTTTTTCTGGTTCCCCCAAACTCATCACAACCACAAATTGTTTTACTATTTCTATAGGTTTGCCTTTTTCAGAATTCATACATATGTTATCTGCTCAAAATGGATTCTTTTACTTATCAAGATGCACTTAAGATTTATCATGTTTATTCAGAGCTGGATCAATCATTTTATTGCTATATAATATTCCCTTGTATGGAAGTGCCAATGTTTGTTAAAAAAAAAACCCTACAATTTTGTTGATTTCAGTTTTGGGCTGTTATAAATAAAGTTTTGAGGAACATTTTCTTACAGGTTTTTATGAGGAAATAAGTTTTCAAATCAGTTGGGTAAGTACTTAGAAGCACATTCTCTGGATTGTGTAATAAGACAATGTCTAGCTTTTTCAGAAACTGTGAAACTGCCTGGCAAAGTACCCATACCATTTTGCCATTCTACTAGCGATTAGTAAGAGTTAATCTGTATAGTTGCCAAATTTGGTATTATCACGTGTGTTTTTTAAAATTTTTAGCCATTTAATAAGTGTGTGGTGGTATCTCACTGCTGTTTTTATTTTAAATTTCATGATGACTATAATTTTAATCATGTTTTCATATGCTTATTTTCCAATAGTACATGTTCTATGATACAGCTCAATGGTGATCTTCTGCCTATTTTTTAGTTGGATTATTCACTTAAGTTATTGTTCAGTTTTAAGAGTTCTTTGGATATGTTGGATACCATTATATATCAGATGTGTGTTTTGCAAATAATTTTAATAAAATCTGTTCATCATTTTAATGGATTGTGTTTGATGTTTTATTTAAAACTTATTGCCAAACTCAAGTTCACCTAAATTTTCTTCTATAATTACTTCTAGAATATTTATAGTTTTGCATATTATCTGCACGTGTGGGATCTATGTTAGTTAATTTTTGTAAGAAATGTAAAATCAGCTTCTAGGTTTGTTTGTTTTTCATAAAGACATTGAATTTTTCCAGCACCATTTCTGAGAAAGATAACCCTTTTCCCACTCATTTGCCTTTGCCCCTTTGTTAAATACCAATTGACTATATTTGTGTGGGTCTATTTCTGGGTGCTGCAGTTTGTCCCATAATCCTGGTTTGTATGTGTATCATGTGCCAGTACTACCCTGTCATGTGTAGCTTTCTAGTAAATATTGAAATTGAATAGCATGTAACCTCCAAGTTTGTTCTTATTCAGTATTATGTTGGCTATTCTAGGTTGTTTGGCTTTATAAATAAACTTTAAAATCAGATTGTCAATGTCTACAAAATAATTTATTAAGACTAATTGAATTGTATTAAATTTATAGATCTGGTTGGATAGAATTGATATTTTAACAAGATCTCTCCTCTTATTTAGATTCTTTTTGAAAATTTTCACCAGTGTTTTATAGTTTTCCACAAGTAAATCATGTACATATTTTGTTAAATTTAAACCTAAATATATCATGTGTGTGTGTGTATGTGTGTGCTAATGTACCTTGTTGATAGAATGATGAGAAATGCTTTTACTTGATCTTAGGATTAATATTTTTCATTTAATTTAGTGAAGTGTGATTTTTATATGCTAAATAAACTCAAATTGCATTAGAAACAAAGCTTAAATCTGTAGTTTAAAACCTAAAAATAAAACGTTAGAAAGATTAACTATAAAACAATGAGTTTTAGGGAAGAAATGTTAGATTAACATAAGAAGACATCAATGTCACTTTCACACTGTGCAAAGACTAGCTGATCCCTCCATTGCCTCTTCTAGGGTCCTATATTGACTACAAAAGCTGGAAAAAAAATATAACTAAAATGATGGAAAACTGCCTCCAGCTATCAAAATACTCTTTGATCTCTCTCCATTTGAGCTTTCTCTGTGATCTGGTTCTATGAGAAATTTTCTAGAAAACTTGATGAGAACTTCTGTTGGAATAAGTGAGTCACAGTAAAGATGTAGACATATTAAAATAGTATTTTAGCCTGGCTGGCCAGGCTCAGTGGTTGAGTGTCAATCTATGAACCAGGAGGTCACAGTTCAATTCCTGGTCAGGGCACATGCCCAGGTTGCAGTTCAATTCCTGGTCTGGGGCATGTAGGAGGCAGCTGACCAATGATCTCACACATCATTGATGTTGCTATCTCTCTCTCCCTCTCCCTTCCTCTCTGAAATCAATAAAATTCATTTAAAAATGTTTTATACTTAAAAATAAAGCAAGTTAAGTATACTTATTTCAAAAGTAAATTTTCAATAATTTTATTCTTGTTACCATTCATGAGACTATGATTTATTTGCTAGAAAATCCTAAAGAAAAAGTAATTTGTTATGTTTAGGCTGAAATGCTTATACTATACTATATTGTAATATAATACATTATAACATACCATACTATACTAAAAACTCATGCCTTCTGTCCCCAATTTTGCATTTCTTGATCAAGAAAAGGAAGTGCAAGATTTAAAAGAAATATTCTATTAATTAAATAACATTTTATTTAAATGCCTGTATTAAGCATTCTATGATTAACATTAACATGAGAGCTGCTTATTAAGTAGTTTGTTTTGAAAGACTGATGTACTACTATCCCACCAGGTGATACATCTAATCGCTGTGTTCTTTAAGATTTTTCTTGTACTAAAAAGACTTTGCGCAATGTCTTGTTTTTTAAGAAGGAAAAGAGATTATTAACAAGAATTTTGAAAAAGATTAATTAAATAAAAATCCTTGAATTGAGAACAAACTATTTCTCTGTCTATAAGGGGTTTGATAATTGCATAAATAAGTAAATAACGCCCTAACAAATTTTCATTTCTCAAGTTTTTGGTTGTTTCTAATAATTGTTGAGAATACAACTGTCTTTTGTCATAAAAGGACCAGACTTGAAATGACCCTTTTGGTTTAAAATGGTATCTAACCTGGACTCTTCCTGCTCACACCCCTATCTTCTCATTAAATTACCCATGGAGAAAGGAAAAGCAGCAGCAACAACATTAAGAATCAAGATGAGCATGCATCTGGCTTTCAATTTCTGAGAAGAAAGTAGCAGTAACTATCAAACTGATGAATTTGTATGGGGATTATACATGCCAGAGTGACAGACACTGAATCTTTTCATGAAACAAGGAAGCCAGCATTTGTCGTCTTGCCACCGTTTGCTGTCAGTCTCAGAAATACAGGGTCTCTGTCTCCCCAAAAGTCCAGGCATCTGTCTCTCTGTTTGTGTGTGTGTGTTTTAAAATCTTTTGCCCAGATGTTTTGTGGCTAAGAGATCAGACTGTTATTTCTCCACACAGGGCCTTCATCCTGCTTTCTGTTATCTTACCTTGAAACCAGCAGGAACATCTAATTCTAGAAAGCATTAGGAAGGACATGACCAGGGTGTAGGTGGGAGTAGGGTTTTGAGAGGATGAGACTACCTATAACACAACAATGTTTAGTCTGCAAGATAAAAATACCATAGAAATAGAAATAAAAGCACCTGCTTTAGCACCGCATCTTATTGGCAATTTGTCAACATATACATTTGTTTAGGATATTAAATGATAAGATAGTATAGAGAAGAACATTTGATCTGTGTACAGTGAGTATATCTAGTGAGCTCAGAATATGTTAGAAACTAGAATCTGAGCACAGAATTGTGGATTCTCTGGCAAAGAAGCATAGAATTATTTTATCTGTAGAGTTCAGAAGAAAAGTTCATGAAAGCAACGTCTTCAAAGAATTTAAAGAGACTTGATATCCTTCAAATAAAGAAATATGACCAGCTTTCCTTGAAACCTGATGAAGATGATGAAAAAGCATATTTTGAAGAATAGTGTGCTTCCCAGGCCAGCATTATTAGCATCGCCAGGAACTGGTTAGACATGTAAATTCTCAAGCCCCATACCAGAATTACTAAATAAAAAACTCTGGGGTTGAAGCCCAGCATTTACTGTAAGAAAGAAAAGATTATTTATCATATGATAGTGAGCAAAGCGACTCCCCATTTGTAAAAACCAAGTTATATCTCTAATTTGATCTCATTTCACAATAAATTCTAGATATATTAAAGGTGAAAAAAAGTGGAATTGTGGAAATGTTAGCAAAAAAGCTTATGAATATTTATATAAGCTTTGAGTGAGGTAGGTTATTTAAAACCTAACTACAGGAGAAACTACTAACAAAAAATATACCTGTGCAGACAAATGACACTTTAAAAATTAGAAAAAGGTAACTGCCCTCCTCAGTGGGGACGGGTAGTTCTATGTGGACTCCCTTCCAGAATGTGGAGGTACCGCCCCTCCTAAGGGATCAGACCCCAATTCCAGGGAATATCCTCTCTAGGCTTCTAGGATCTGATAACCCCAATCTCTTCCTTTTGTTCCCCAGCCTCAAGGGTAGAAGCTACACTTCCTGCAGTCATAGCTCTGCTAATTCACTATCTCTCTTTTCTTTGCTTTTTTAATTTCTTCAAAATCTGTTTTACTGATTCTTTATATTATCCATTAAAATACCTGATAAAGTTTGTTTTCTTCATGGACACACATCAGAAATCCCTTTTTATTTTATAAAACACTTCATAATAATTTTATATTACAAAGAGAATAATAATAATGTCTTTTGTAATTGCCATTTCTCATGGACTAAGGCAGTGATGGCGAACCTTTTGAGCTCGGCCTGTCAGCATTTTGAAATACCCTAACTTAACTCTGGTGCCGTGTCACATATTGAAATTTTTTTATATTTGCAACCATAGTAAAACAAAGACTTATATTTTTGATATTTATTTTATATATTTCAATGCCATTTAACAAAGAAAAATCAACCGAAAAAATGAGTTCGCATGTCACCTCTGACACGCGTGTCATAGGGTCGCCATCACTGGACTAAGGCTTGGGACGATCTCCACAAATCAGATTGTATGAGTTAAGAGGCAAGCTTTGTTCAGAAATCTTATAAATCTAGGGTCAGTAAGAAGAGAAGGCAATGGTTCCACAAAGCCCCCATTTTCTACAGAGAGAAGCAAGCCAGGGCCAGGACTTCTGCGGGACATGCAGCAGGGGTTTGAAATCCAGGACAGATGCCCACATCCCCTTTTCTGCATGAAAACAACTGAGTCATTGGGAGATATGCAGATCACTGTGTGTCAGGCAGAAATGTCTAGAAGCCTGCTTTATAGGGGTTATCTGATAAGGTCAGTTTCCCAGCACCTGACTTTTGGACCCTTGGCAACTTCCTATCCAGGGAAGAAACACCCCTTGAGAAGGTAGATTTAGTTACATTCTTTCTTGCAGGGAGAGTTGGAAGAATCTATTTCAAGCTGCCCTGTTGTCCAGGCAACCCAGGATGGATTTACTTGTCGTTTCAGAGCCTCTTACTTTTTTAAATATTTTTTTTTGGTGTTTTGTTTTTCACAGAATTTTTTTTTTTGCCCGTTAACATACTATATAATTTCCCTACTTATTATGTCTTGCCCATTGTTTTTTGTCTATTTGAAATAGAATGGAAAGTCCAAGAAAGCACAGCTTTTGTTTGTTTACTGATATTTTTAAGTGTCTAGATTTATTCTGCATCCTAGTAGGTAATCAGTAAACACTTATTTGAATGAATGAGTGAATACATGAAAAATGAGGTTCCTTTCTTCCCAAGTCTAGCTGCCTTTTCTGCTCGCTTTCTCATCTAGACCACTAGCCCCGGCCCTCAGCGCGAGGAAGCATTTTCAAGCTCTGCTGTCTAAATCAGGTTCAGCTTTTTGTATCAAGCACCATCATCTTTTCTATGACTTTTGCGTGTTTTCTACCTCTTCATTAGTGCCTCTCTCAAGTTAATTTAAAGGAATGTGAGTAAGTTAAAAAAATAAAATGGCAAGTAATGTTATAAAGTGATGGGGGAAATGCAAATGTGTAATTGGAATGATCTAAGTTTATAAAAACAATAAAATGAAAGAAAAGGAGACCAAAAATGAATGGTGTTTTCCAGAGTCTCAAAGCACAACACTGGAAAAAGCCAGCGGGTTATAAATCTGGTAAGATGGGTAATAGTAGTCAGAATGTTTTGTTCAAATAAAAGATTTTTGGAAAGGAGAGAAATCCAAAAGAAGACAAAATGTGTGCCGTTGCTACAGGGGTGGGTGCTCCAGGAGAGGATTTGAGTTTCAGAGGGAAGAGTAAAGGATCTCAAGAACCAATGTGTTGGATGGGCCACAAACATGTATATTTAAGTCACAGATATGATTTTAAAGGAGATTTTAAGCATAGAATTTTGTAGCTAACAGCTGCCAGGATAATAACTAAATGGTGTTTAAAGGGGAGAAGTTATGTTCCTCATTTTTTCCCCTTTATTTTATTTTATTTCAATTTAATTTAATTTAATTATTTTATTTTTAAATTTATCTTTATTGTTGAAAGTATTACAGATGTCTCCTTTTTCCCCCCATTGACCTCCACCCTCACTCCCGCCCCCTGTCCAGGCCTTCACCGAACTATTGACTGTGTCCATAGCTTATGCAAATATGCATATAAATTCTTTGGTTACTCAGGTGTAGAGAAACTGCAGAGGGAGGTCAAAAGGATGATTTTTTCTCCCTCATGTCCCTGAGCTAGAAAGAAACAGAAGTTTTAGCTGGAAAAGTTAGTGAGACCATACAACCAAATTCTATGGATGAAAACCTCAGGAAAAATCTGAGGTGAAGAAAGGGGAGGATGGGTGGGTGCGAAGAGATCAACAAAAAAACTTGAAAGCATATATGCATACCGATGCACACAGACAATAGGGTAGTGAAGGCCTGGCGGGAGGCATGGAGGTGGGCTAGAAGAGGTCAGTGGGGAAAGAAAGGGGGCATATGTAATAGTTTCAACAATAAAGATTTTTTAAAAATCTGAGGTGAAAAAAAAATATCTACCCACCTGCTACTCGAAGCTTGGTTAATTTTAGAATGCACTATCTGCCACAGACAAATTAGCCCAGGATTTGGCTCAAAGTAAGATTTCAATGAGTGCTTATTGAATATAACATTGATTTATAGAAATTTCATTTGTGTAATGGCAAACATATCCTCACACTAAAAGAGATAGGCCTATAAACACATCAGCACAGTAGTCAATCCTCATGGATGCCTTTGGCAATTTAGGCAACATTTGAAGCTAAATGTCACCATAATTCTCAGTTTGATTTTCCTTTTGAATCTTGGTACACTTGTTTTCAACATTCAAAGTCAAACTAATTTTATTAATTATTTGACCTACCTACTTCATCATCACAGTTATAATTCATATATGCAACTTATTAAACCTATTTTCTACCTTTGTCTTCTCTATTAATTGGCCATAATATGTGAATTTAGGAAATGTCAAGGGTAAGTCCCTCACGTAGATGTAGAAAAAGGATGACAAAGTATGACAGCAGGAATTGTATATGATATGCCCTCCTATTCAATCATGTATAGCATGTCACTTCTTGTCCAACTTATCACGAGAGCCATTGAATGGATCTGACAGGACATATATTTGACTGCTGGAATGATGGACGTCTCTGAATGTGTAGACCTGGCTTGATGGGAGAAGATTATGAATGAGTGGCATCGAGGGCAGGTTCCCAGCGTGAAAACTGAATTTCTACCTGACGCTGCACCAAGGTTCTGGGATATTTGCCCTATTATGATGGCTGACAGTTTGCATGTGTTTTAACTTTGGCAATCAGTCAACCTGCTCTTGATGGGTAATTGCCAGCAGGAACCTATTTTTTCCACATCAATGTCACACATGCCTCTGATATTCTTATTCACCATTAGCTAGATTGACGATGTTGTTTCGGACAAGAATAAGAGAAGGAAGGAAAGGTTTTGTTTTCTTTGTAGAAAGATGACATAAGAAAAAACGAACAAATCTTTGCAACAGATACTTAAGATTCAAATAAATGGCAATGTCCAATCTTGCACTCATGCCTTGATCAGTGTAAATGTGCTAATAACATACTATGTTGTTGTTCAGGAAGTGAGCCAAGTTACTTTCGCTTGTGGAACAGAGAGCCATGGATGCATTTTGAAGTGGGACCTTCAGTAACCACTTTATGTGGACATGTTGCTCTCTTTCTAAATTTGAGACACATTTTAAACTAAAATAAGTTACTTATATTTCTAATTTTAAAAAGAATGTATATGTCATGTAAGAGATTCTGGAAACAAGATGAGAATTGATATAATGAACAAAATACAAATTGCTAATGAATCCATCACAAAATAGC
>NW_005353324.1:1176767-1202004 GCF_000412655.1 Myotis brandtii | reverse complement strand
TTTATTGCTATGTATCATCACTCTCATGAATGTTTAATATTCATTTTAATAGTTCTCTGTTCTTTCACATATGAATGTCCTGTAATTTTTAATGTTCATAAGTTACAGTTTGATAAAACAAGAGTATTGGGCATTTTTTATGTCTTGGGTATGTATTTGTGTGTAAATGTGTATATGAAATGAGTTTTTACAAAATCATGATAATTTTCCTATATAATTTACTATTTAATTTTTTTTTATTTTGAGTTAATTACAGAATCATGGGAAGTTGCAAAGCAAAATGCAGCATTCTTGTGTAAACTTCATCTTATTTTCCCAATATTTACATCTTACAAAACTATAGCACAATGTCAAAACTAGGAAATTGACATGACATAATGTGTGTTTTTAGTTAATACCATTTTTATCATTTTCTGTAGCCACCATTACAATCAAGGTACAGAAGTATTTCATCACCACAAAGATTTATCTGTGCTATTCCTTTATAATCACACCCACCTCTCTCTTCCCAACATTGCTCCACTAATGTTTTTTCCTCTCCTATAATTTTGCCATTTTAATGATGTTACATAAATAGAATCATAATTTACCCTTGTGGTACTATTTGTATATTAAAGATTTTACATACTTGTAATTGTTTCTTTGTGCTGCAAATTCTTTTAAAAGAATATTTACTTTCAATTTCTATGAGATATTCTTTTAAAGAGTTTTATATTTTATTTATTAAATATATTATTTTAGATTCCTGCCTTTAATATTTTCTAATATTATCCATTTACTCTATAGTATTCTTGTGCACTTAATGTGTATGTTTCTATATTTGTTAAATTATTTAAATTTTTACCTTTAGTTTTTCTTTACTTTTATTTTGAAGCATATTGTAAAGTAAAAACTCTAACTTTATTTTGTTGTTAAAACAATTTCCAAATATAAGCAATTGATGTATACATACAAATATATATTTCTCCAATTATACACATATATTTCTCCAATTTGAAAATGCCAACTTTATATAATATCTAATTATACATGCACACACATAGATGTACACCTATATACACATGTTCTGTTAGGTCTGTTTCTGGAATTTTTAAGTTTTCATAAGCTATTTTTGTATTCTGTCAAAAGTGTAGCCTTCTCTGAAAGATTACTTAATTATATATATTTTTCTATTTCTGAAGATGTAATTTTCCCTTTGTTATGCTTCTTTTTCAATATTATTGCTATTCTCAGATTTTTGAATCCTCCTGTGATGTTAAAATGTAGAAAAGTCCCATTAGGATTGTAAATACAATAGTATTAAATTTATAGCCTGGTTTTGCAGAGAATTTATAACAACACCGTATTAATTCCTCTCAGTGACCTCCAGTGCTTCTCATTTTTATTCAAGTCTCCTGTCCTGCAAGTTATGTGTGGACGAGTGTTTATACAAGGTTTATACATTTATTATCAGGTAAATCCCTAGGTATTTTATAAGTTGCATAGTCTCGCCTCACCCTAATAGTCTTGCCAGGTAGTACCACTCAAAGGCTCCCTAAATCATTTTCACCAAATCAAATCTGACTCTAAGGAGTGTTTCCAAGTTGGCCCCAGAGGGAACTGGACAGCCCGCCCTTTCCAGGCAGCAGTTATTAGAGGGACTCAGCAAGCTGTTCTTCTTGCCTTTGCAGGCCCCTGCCCCTCAGGGGACTGGACCAGGGGTAAGCTGGCAAAGGCAATGGCCCAGTGGGGACTCTGGCTCCTACACAACTCAGGCATTCTGTGTCCTGCTTCTCCTGCCACTGCCCAGCTGTTAGGTGTGCTTCCCTAAGGAGCCCTTGTACCAAACTCCTCACAATAGCTGTTTATAACCTCCACCTCTATTCCCAAACCGCAGATCTTGCAACCTCCCCTCTCATGCCCAGCAAATGACCTGTTACCTACTTCACAAGGAAGTAGGTAGCTGCCTTAACTTCTCACCTCCGCACCTACCACCTAACCCATTGATGGCGAACCTATGACACGCGTGTCAGAGGTGACACGCGAACTCATTTTCTTGGTTGATTTTTCTTTGTTAAATGGCATTTAAATATATAAAATAAATATCAAAAATATAAGTCTTTGTTTTACTATGGTTGCAAATATCAAAAAATTTCTATATGTGACACGGCACCAGAGTTAAGTTAGGGTTTTTCAAAATGCTGACACGCCGAGCTCAAAAGGTTCACCATCACTGATAACTTATGTACCTGCATCAGCACTCACTGACTTTTGCTGTTGTTATAATAAAGAGTTGTCCCTCTTTATATATATATATATAGCTTATTTTCAACCTGTGCTCCTGCCTTCTTGGAGACCTTGTCCTACTAATCTCTTTTTCTTGTATTTCTTCAATACATTTCTAACTATCGTCCTCTGTCCCTCCAATTTAGAAATTTTAAAGCTTTGCCCACTTAAAAACAAATCCAATTTTCATGTCATTTCAGGTTGCAGTTTCTTTGTTTATATATTCCTAATTATACAACCTCTATATTAGTGTTGTCCATATATTGATCTTTTCAAATAACCAGTACCAGTGTTGCTTCAACTCTTAAATTTGTGTATTTTCCAATTTGTTGATTTTGTTTTTATCCCATCTCCTATATAAAAAATGTGTTTCCTATATTTTTAGCTATAGTCTTTAGGAATATAAATCTTTTTCTTTCTTACTTATTTAATTAAATGTGGAATTTTTTAGTTATTGCTTTTTTTTTTCTTCAAAATGAAAGTATTTGTTGCTACCATTTTTCATCTGATTTTAGTTTTAGTTACATCTCATGTGCTTTGATGTATGGTCTTGTCATCTTCATTTTAATTTAAAGCCTGTAATTGCAGTTTTGATTTCTCTTTGACTCAAAAGTTATTAAGGATAGTGCTTTTGGTTTCCAAGTAGTTTGATTATTTTGGTTTATTTAATTATTACTTTCTGGAATCATCTAGTGGGAGTCAGATAATATGATCTCCATAAGATATTCTTTGTTACCTCACTTTAAAAAAAATTCATGGACATTTAAAAACAGTACACATTTTCTGAAGGGTACAATGTTTAATATGAAACTATAAAAGCAACATTGTTATAAAAGATAATATTTTACCCATTTTTTAATATTTACTTTTTCTCTTTTTAATTTTTAAGTCTATCAGAGTTAAGCCAAATTTTCTATTAAAATTGGTTTTAGGAAATACTTTCATGCATGTGGATACTATTTATCTAATTGTATAAATGCTTATGGCAATACATCTTCACTCTGGAACAAAATTTTAATAAAAATAATATAATCCTCTTTATCTATTTCTTCACCTGGAATATTACCTTGCCCGTTAATATAGATTTGCTAATATGGTTTGCCTCATAGAGTTTTGCTAATCTCTTTATGGTTTTATTTTTTGATGGATTGTCTCATAATTACCATACAGATGAATTTTGTGTCTGACCCTTTTTTTGAGAATTCTATTTTCATAAAAATCTATTTACACATGTATTTATTAATTAGCTAAGCCTTTTGGAATGTTGCAAAATTTAAAAGGTGCACAATGGTATATGTGAAAAAATAAATCTGCTTTCCTTCCCTTTATCCCAGGCAACATTTAGTGTTCTCAAAGGTGACACTATTTCTTTATAACTGTCTGTCATATCTGAGATGGTCCGTGCATTTGCAAACATTTGTTCATATGCTGTTTTGTCAAACAATGGTAGTATATTTTATACAATTATTTTGCCAGATATATTTTACTGATTGTATGACTATACATAATCCCTATCTATTCTTATGCCAGTCTTTTTGTTTTTCAGTTCACACATTTAGCTTTTGGACTATACATAATCCCTATCTATTCTTATGCCAGTCTTCTTTTAGTTTTTCAGTTCACACATTTAGCTTTTACTAAGTTTATTCTTTTTCACTGTGGATGAGTTTTGGTATGATTAATAGATCTGATGATCAAAATTAGTCTAAAATTAACAGATACATAGGAATAATCCAAAATGCCTTCTGAAGTTGGCACTCTGTTGTATTGAGCTACATAACTGAGTTAATCAAATTACTCATACTACACACATTGACTGTATTGACTTATTGGTGAATGGGCATCAAGATTTCTCACAGAAACACGTGCTTCTTCAGGCTCTTTTGCTACATATACGGAATGTCAATTAGGGAAAAATAATCACTGGTATTATTAATTTCCTGTGCTTTAATACCTAAATTCATAAGTAAATACTAAGTCATTGAACATAAAAATTTACTTTTTTCACTTAAATTCATACATACATCCTGAATTCTAGTAATTGCGCTCTCCTTCTCTCTCTCTATCTCCCTCTCTTTCTATATCTTCCTCTATCTATCTATCTATCTATCTATCTATCTACCTACCTACCTAGATCCCACAACAGATCCAAATTGCCCATGGCCACTCCAATACCACTAGATGGAGATGGAAGGGTAATATTTCATCAGCCTTGTTTTTAGAGTAAAAACAACATGGAACCATCAACAATTATGAGGATCTGAGATGTTAACCTACTTGTAAGCTAACAACTTTAGCCTCCCACTGTTTTAGAGAAGGCACAATGAAATTTGTGTCAGAGGGGGGAGAAAATTGCTCAGCAGCATAAACTTCATGTTTCATGTGAGTCTACCTTGTTCCCCAATTCCCATGGGGGTGATATGGAGGAGGTCAGTGTGCAGAGCACATGTCTGGAACCTTGAGTTAGGGAACTCAAATATGTCCTCATGGATTAAAACAAATCTGCACTACCTTTGCCCGGGAGGAAGAAATTACCTTTATTATACTGGACACCAAACAAGCCTTCTCTTGGGAAGGGAACACTAGCTCTATATTCCAAGGGAACACTAGCTCTATATTCCAAGGTTGTTCACTGTACACACTTCTCTAAAAAGATAGTTCAGAGCAAAGTCCATCTGCTCACAAGATGTTCATAAATGAGCAAGAATCTTGGGGATTTTCTCCCAAAAGAAGAAGAACCTTGCATTGAAGGCTGCACTGAACTGATAGCATGAGCTACAAATAAATCTGTGATGTAAGCCACTGTGATTTGGGCCACTTACCTCTTTGTTTGAAATCGTAGGACTTCTCACTCTTCATCCATTTACCAAATTGTCAGCAGCTAACTAATTCCCACAAATGCTTCTATGGCCCAAATTTATAATAGTTTCACTCAGTCTTCAATAGGAAAATAAAGGAAGATTTTCAAAGAGGGTCTCCTCAGACTCTCAAGATAGATTTGTCTCAGACATTAAAGCCGCACCTCACTGGCTGACAAGAAACTTGTAAGTCACTTATGAATTAGTTGAAGTAATGAGTAGACTAATAAATATTAGTGCAGCTGATACACTGTAAATATTTTACAAGGGATTTATTTGTTCCCCATCATAATTTTATGTATTCTGTTACATGATAAATCATTTCATTAGGTTAGTGTGCCCTGTAAATAGCTTATAAACATTTGCAAACAATTTATCTCCTGTAATGACCCATAAACTATTTGTGATTTATCCTTTACCACATGCTTATGATCTTCTGTTTACCATAAATATTTGAATCCCTGGGAATTCATTTTAAGGTCCTGAGCTCCGAAATGATCTATGCTAGCTCACTGTGACCGGGAAGAATAGCAATGATGCTTCATGGGGCTTTGCTTGCTTGTCCGTTTTCATCTTAGGAATCCCATATTTAC
The DNA here is from genome assembly GCF_000412655.1 of Myotis brandtii. Taxonomy (NCBI): domain Eukaryota; kingdom Metazoa; phylum Chordata; class Mammalia; order Chiroptera; family Vespertilionidae; genus Myotis; species Myotis brandtii. Next base: position 1,196,288 of record NW_005353324.1, on the reverse strand, counting down.
ATTGATGCCTCTAAGTACTGGGTGATGTGGTTATTAATGGTGAGATGGCTAATTTTTAGCAGTAATGAATACTTTGCCAAAATAAACGAGTGTCAATTTTCAAAATGTTTTTTGGAGACCTACGTAGATTAGATTATCAAGAAATACTCCTGTTTCAAAAATTACTTCTGAAACCTGCTTTTAGAGCTGTATTTATTCTTCACGAACTTGAACTTTTTTGATATTTACTCTATAAACTACAGAGTTTATTTAAAAACAAAAAGCAAACATTTCTTGTTTTTCCTAACATAGTTTTCCTAACTCCTTTACTTGCAAACGACTTCCTTATTACATCACTCTGTCACAAATCCACTAAGACCTGTGTTTCCCATCGGTCTTCCACCAGAAATATTTCTCTTAAATTGATAGCAAGATTTCTTGTGTGTATGTATGTGTGTGTGTTTAATTTTAAAAGTTATACAAAATACTATAGAACTTTAGAACAGTGCAGAAAAATAAAAATAAGCAATTGCTGCCCTCAGAAATATGTACTATTATTACTTGAATAAATAGCCTTCATTTTTGTAGTCTCTCTGTTTTTAAAAGTATAAATATACATTAAAATTTTGCAGATGTCACCAATTTTTATTTTTACTTGCAATCTATGAAGACAAGGTCTTTGACTAAGGACAAGTATTGATTTATAAACTAGTAGGAGACTAACTGAGGAAATTAGCAAATTTTGAACAGTGTTTTTTTAAGCCTTTTTAGCCATGTTCCATATTAAGAAATATTTCCCATTGTGATCAAATATACAAATATATTTTTAAATATCACATAAAACAACCCCTGTAGGAATGACATCACTTTTAGTATTATCTACCCTCTTTTTTATTTTTATTTTTTGTAGATTATTTCTTTTAGTATGGAAAGTGGTTTTCTTAGTGGGTCACAGACAACGGTCACTATCTCAAGTTTGGGAAACAATGATCTATGAAGTGCCTTTATTACCAGATCTGATAACAGACCCTTAAGAACTAATTCACTTATCTCTGAGTGCTCACGGCTTCCTTCAGTTTATTTGCTATAGGAGTCGCCAGACCTCTGTGGCCACCTGGAGTGAATTACCACTGATTCAATCTCTGTCCCAGAGCAGAGCTTCCCAGTATTTGTTTCAGTTTTAATCAGTAAATGTACTGACCTTCCTAATCCATAGGTGTTTGATCAAATCAAAACACTATGTGTGAAAGTTTCTCAATAGTGGCACTACTGACATTGTGGACTGAATAATTCTTTGTTATGGAGGTCAGTCCTGTACAGTTTAGAATGTTTAACAGCATCCTTGACCTCTACCAACTACATGCCAGTAATAACCCTTCAGATACACCATGTATGACAATAAAAAGTATTTCCTGGTTGAGTGTGGGGGGAAAATCAAACCCCATTGAGAACCATGGTTCTCTATGATCAGGCATTTAATAATAATAAATAAAAAACGTATAGGGAGACGAAAATAAAATTCAAAGTGACCCATAGTAGGCCATTTTGTCATGCCACCCACTGTAAACTCCCTCACCCTCCAACCACCACTTTTTGCTCAGGTCATCAATGCCAGTGTTAGGTAAGAAGTTAGACATGAATGGCTGGGATGGGGCCTGCCCTGGGGCCCTAAACAGGGATCAAACCAACATTGCCTTCAGACTGCCCACGCCATTCCCTTTCCTCTTCCCTTCCTCCACAGGCATGTATCTTCAGACCAACATTGCCTTCAGACCGCCTCTCTATGGGCTGCCCAGCAGACTTCCAGCTGGCAAGCTAGGAGCCAGCCATTATTGGCATTATTGATGGAAGCTCAGAGGAAAACCCCATGGCCTCAATGCCAATGAGACCTTAATAGGGCCCTGGACTAATTATCATAAACTTTGCATTTCAGTTTTGACCCCAGCCCCCTGTAGATTTTTCTGTGTACATTATAGTTAAGGGCATACCCAGATGAAAATTAGTTTCTGAATGCAAATGAAAGTCTCCACCCAGAAAATCCCTCTTTTAAGCCCAGGAGTTCTGGGCCACGCTTTCGCACATGCTCTATCTCCAAGGAGCAGCCCACGCCATTTCCTTTCCTCTTCCCTTCCCCCACAGGCATGTATCCCCAATACTCTGAGGGACCCCAGGAAACTTGCAACCAGGGGATAATTGGGCAGTGGCAGCTCATCCCCTGCTAACCCCCTCAACCTGTCTCCAAGGCCTCCTTTTCTCTTCCTTCCCAGTGAGATGAAACAGCCCAGTCAATCTCTCTCTCTCTCTCTCTCTCTCTCTCTCTCTCTCTTTCTCTCTCTCTCATATCTGGCCCACTCCTCATTTAGAATGTACCTTCAATAAACCCCATTTTGTTTTACTTTCATTTTTGTTGACCTTAAAATATTTTCTGCGTCATAGAAAAGAGCCCAGGTTCTAGCCAGTAATCCCAATGGGTGACACCAGGATACAATATGGTCACCATGGTTATGTAGGTTATGTACCACGTTCATAACAACTTGATGTGGAAGAGAATAATAATGTGCAAATATTCTGTACCTGACGCTACTTTAAGTGCTATAGATAACAACTCCACCCAGGGCTTGGAAAGGCAGAGGATGCTTAAATGTCTTGCTTTGTTAGGCCAAAGATGTCTATAAAGGAATGAAACCAAAATGGGAACCCAGGCGGGATGGCTGCCAAGTTCACACATTTAACCACCCTGCCATACATGTTCTAAAAAATTCAGATATATTTGATTTTTAACAGATTGGTTCCCACACATCTGTGCTTGCCAAGCAGCAATGTCTGCTGAAGAGAACGCCTGCAAAAGGGAGACACAGTTCTTCCACTGTCATCTGGCTATCCCCTAGACCACCCCTTTAGCACAATTCTTACCTAAGGACATAGGGAGTAGTTAATTCAGGGCACTCTATCCATACTTTACGTAAGATTTAGTCCTCGATGGGTCTGGTTCTCTAAAGAATATGTGCAATGTGCCTAGCCGGCATGGCTCAGTGGTTGAGCATTGACCAATGAACCAGGAGGTCATGGTTCGATTCCCGGCCAAGGAATATGCCCAGGTTGTGGGCTCAATTCCCAGTGTGGAGCATGTAAGAGGCAGACAATCAATGATTCTCTCAAACATCATTGATGTTTCTATATCTCTCTCTCTCCTCCCTTGCTCTCGGAAATAAATAAAAATATATTAAACACACATACACACACATACACACACATACACACAAAACAAAACAAAACAAAAAACAGAATCTTTTTTATTTTATTTTAAAGAATATGTGCAGTGTTAAATTAGCTACTGGGATGGTGGAATCCACTTTGCTCAACAGCTTGATTCAGCCCACCCCTCACTCCAGCGTTTATAATCTCCCAGCTCACATGCAAACCACTGATTGTGATCATAAGAGAAATGTCAGCTGGATTCTAGGCTAATGAGTGGTGTGGTTGATCTTGGGTGATAGTGTTTTACGTTTCATCAATTGAGCCTGGGGCTGGGTGACAGGTTGGTGTAAAAGGGCTCAAGAACCATGGTTCCTCTCTTTCAGCTTCTCTGAGCAAGGCAGTTATATTGAAAGAAGTGGAATTGATTGGAATATTGTCATGTGCAATTCAGATATTCACTTCTTTCCCCCAGTGTCCATGTTTACCATGCTTCCTTCTGAATTATATTAAGATCTAATCTCTTTAATCAAAGTTAATTTTTCTATATTTAGAGAAAAACATGGTCATGATTTAGATAGAAGGTGAACATCTTTGCGTATCAGGGCTGCAATCATTCCTTTTTCTTTTATCCTAGGCCATATTCAAGCTGCTTTCACCTTCACAGGCATGTTTCTTATCCAGGGGACTGATTTTTTTGACTCAGGTGATGCGTACACAACTCCATTTTAAAGTCTTCTGTTTTATGAATCTTCCAAAAACAGACCTACTCTCAAACACTGAGAATTTTATGTGTTTTAGATTCAAACATATTGTTGCAGTCTATTTTTCAAAAAGATAAGCTGTCACCCTAAGGTAAATATCAAATGGGTACATGAAAATATTTTACTTAACTTATTAATTAACAAGACAATCAGCAAGATGTGACGGCAGGTTCAAAAAGCATTTAAGGAGCAGCTTATTTACAAGCACTTTGACAAAGAAGTGTCAAATTAACCTGCAAGTTAATAGGTAATTTCACTAAGTCTGACACCATTTGTCACTAATAAACAAGTAGATGAACTACATACATCCCCCAGTTAATTCTTGATGGCCTTTTCTCCCATAAACATTTACAGATGCTGTCACTCACCTTTCCTACCTTCTTTCAATTTGGATATTTTCTTTTGCATGAAATTAGTCTTTTCTATCATGAAATTCCCTATTGCATTCCTAATTTTTAGAAATAAAGTACACACAATTCAAACAATCCAAGATAATCAAAGAGCTAATTTTAATTCCTTTCACTTCTTTCTTCTAATTTACCCTTCACAACACTTATGAGTATTCTTTCAAGAAGTGTGTGTTTTTCCTTAAGCACTCGTCTCACCATTGATTTTTCTATCTCAACTCAGTCTCTGAAATGTCATTTTATTTCATATTTTGTTCAGACAAGAGACCCAAAAGATAATTGCACATGACAGTTGTTGAGCTTGGACCTGATACCACAATGGAATACCTGGAGTATTTGTGAGTGTGTGTGTGTGTGTGTGTGTGTGTGTGTGTGTGTGTGTTTGGATTACTTAATCACTGGAAGGAAGTATCAGATAAAGTCAAATTGTATATAATAATCATTACATCCTTTTTCCCTGGGTCAGAGGGTTTTATTTCCCATTAAAAGCTGATGCCAAATGGACCTAAGGCTTCTAAGATTCAGTGGAAAGCCAGGTCTTGGGCATTTTATCTATATTGGCAGGATGATCTAGAGACCACTAGTAACTAATTCTCCTGTAGTAGCAAGTCTATAAATATACATGCTGCAAACTTGGAAATATGGTTAAATGTGAATTTCAGGGCCAAAAGCAGTAAATCTGTCGTAACACTTCTTTTCCAGAGTCATGATGCCACGCTGATGAATGTGTGATAAACAAGACTTGGAAGCATAATACTATATTGGGTTGCTGTAGACACTTATATGTGTCGAACAGAAGGTTGCTTTGAGCTGTACTCCAAGTAGAAAGGCAGGCACATTATTTGCTCTGAGAGCTCTGCTCACATGGAGAGCTGTTGCTTTATAATTGATGACTTTCTTGATTACCTTCCATTCTAGAGAATTACTGATTTTTCTTTTTAATTTTAGCTCTGGCAATACAAGCAACAATGCTAGAGACAGTGCCTGCCTCACCACACTGGTTAGCATAGCCTCCTGCCAGCCCTCAATAAGTTATGTAACATGAACAAGACATGAACCTGTGCTATTTTAAGCTATTGAGATTTCAGGATTATTTGTTATTGCAGCATACCTTGCTTCTCCTAAGGTACTTCAAAAATTATTTTTATCATTAACGTGCAGGTGAACAAATAAACAAGTAGGAAATAGTCAAAACAAGCAGAAAAATCACGTAGAACAGTGGTTCTTGTGCCTGAGCATGCTGATCAGGATCACCTGGTGGTAATTTTGAGGCCCCACTCCCAGGATTTCTCATTCAGCAGGTTTGGGGGATAGGACTCAAGAATTTGCCTCTCCAACACATTCCCACGTGATGCTGCTGCTGCTGATGTGAGAAACACACTTTGAGGACTTACAGCAGAAATGCATTTCCAAAGAATATTAATGATCATGAGAATGCACATAGTTTATCATATGATAAATCTATAATGACTCAAGTAGGCGGTCCTCTGATACCAATAAAGACATAATTTAATGACATTTACTAGAAGGTCCAGGAGCAGATATAATAATATATGTACATGTTTTACTGTTGCAGTTTAAACATGAAATTATTTTAATTTTCCAAAACTGTTAACAACTATAAGTGCGTTTCCTCTTGAGCAATTGAACCTTTTAAATGATATCTTGGTCCAATTGCATAATTATACCATGGTTATTAAAAAAGTCCAGTCCATTAAAAAATTCAATTTCACATAAAATTCAAAGTTTCCCCTCTCCCCTACAACTTTTTCATCCCCGGCCCTAGGCTGAAATTGGGGAGGGGAGATGAGGAGAGTAGTGTGTTATCTCTCCAGCAGCAATCACTAACCTGCTTCCTGGTGTCAACTTCTCAAGAGTTAGTTGGGGTGGGAAATGGGGTATGTATTTTTGTGGCTGCAGAGAGTGTCAGCTGAACCTTTCTTGTTTGTATGTAATTGTTGTGACACAAGGAATTGGCACATCTGTGGTGGCAATGACCTAACCTGCTTCCTGGTGTCAACTTCTCAAGAGTTAGTTGGGGTGGGAAATGGGGTATGTATTTTTGTGGCTGCAGAGAGTGTCAACTGAACCTTTCTTATTTGTATGTAATTGTTGTGGCACATCTGTGGTGGCAATGACCCTGATCAAGATGGTTATCTGCAAGGCATTATGTTTTGAGTATTGGTGGAGGCCCCATGAGAGCTGATTATTGATGAGGAATTTAATTCCAAGCTGCTCAGCTGCCATTCATGACCCTTCAGGACACAGGCATCTTCAGACTCACCCATTCATTCCTTTGAAGCATGCTCCTCTCCTTGAGTGCTGCCTTTAGGGTTAGTTTCCACTGCTCTGCCTTCTCAGCTGATTCCAGGTTAATGGTCGGGGTCCACTTTGATGTTTTCTTGGGTGCAAGTGAAGAGATACTTTTTTCCCTTTAATTAAAATTATTTTTTAAAAAATACATATTTTTTTATTGATTTCAGAGAGGAAGGGAGAAGGAGAGAGAGAAACATCAATGATGAGAGATAATCATTCATTGGCTGCCTCCTGCACGTCCCCTACTGGGGATCCAGCCCGCAACCTGGGCATGTGCCCCGACTGGGAATCGAACCATGACCTCCTGGTTTATAAGTCAATGTTCAATCACTGAGCTATACTGGTCAGATTTACTTAAAATTCTTAAACTTTTTGGGAAATCTTATAAAATAAGGTAGGGAAAAGCAGCAATTTTGTCCTGATGGGGGTTGCTACTCTAGGGAGATACTCCATGGAGCGTCATGCTTTCAGAACTATTCAGACCAGAAAAGAGCACTATTTTCTATGTTTAGAATAGCCAACATTCAGCAAATAAACATTCAGCGAAGATGTTCATCACTCTGACCTGGAGAAATTGGGGTGCTATGGAGGATAAAAAAGCAACACAATATGAAACTTCTAGACCTATAGAATGTCCTTCCTGGTTCTGCTCTTCTCTCTCAATGACTCCCTTTGACTTTTCATAAGGTCACTTGCCTGAGGTGTATTGGAAGTCATTTGCCAAGAACCAGACATACTTTGAACTTAGCTTTAGAGAATGTGATAATTATATTTTCAATGGGCTGATTTTTCTCCAGGCTAATCTCTACTTTATTTTGTAAACTCCCAGGGCAAGAAGGAATCTTAGTCAGTACTTCATACGTTCATGTTCCATAAGTGTGCATTACATGGTAAACGTGGTGTTTTTAATCAGTGAAGAAATAATTATTTCATATTGGTTCCTAGAATGAATAATTAACACTTTGAAGAAAAACCATGTATTATTCATAGTTAACATTTATTGAATATTTACTAGACTGTGCGCTAAATCTACACCTTTAATATCTCATTTATTCCTCATAGTAATCCCAAGAGGTGAGTCAGAATCATTCCTGCTTGCAAATGGAGAAACTGAGGTTTGTGGAGGCTAGAAATCATCAAATGTCTGTTTCTGTCAGATTGCAGAGCCAGGGTTCTTATCAAGGTAGTTATAAAACAAAAAAAAGTTCTAGATAAATTCTAGACATCAAAAATAAAACCCTAGTAAACAAAGATGTAGTTATATGTAAAGATAATAATATTGATTAGATAGACAATAAACCAGATCAAATTAGTGTTGGGGGATGTTTAATGAACCGAAGACGCAGAGGTAAGACGAGCACACAGGATGATTGATGCCGGACAGAGGGCTACAGCTAGCTCAGGCATGTAGCAAACTCTGCACTCTCACCATAGTTTTTATTGGGGTTTGGTTCAAGGTTAGTGCATCAGCAGTTAATCAACTAAATCTTGCTTTGTTCTATATTATTACAATAGCGTATTAAAGACAACTTGCAGCTGTGCCCTCCCTTTCTGCTCTACACCCACGACTATTTAATCTTAGCCTTTCTTAGGGAGGTAAATGTTCCTAGAACTCAAGATTGTGTGCAATCTTGACCCAGCGTGACTCGCTTGCTGTGCTCCTGATAGAACATTCACTTCTTCTTGGCAGGACTTCAGATTCTTGTTTACAAATGTCCAGCTACAAATTAGCTGCCAAAAAATTAAATATTAACAAAAACAAATAATCCTGCATTTCTGTTTTGGCCTAGATCTGCCTAAATCTAAAATAAATTGCAAACCAACAATCCCAAAAAACCCACACATTCTTTTGATTCTAGGTTTTGACTCAGCATCTGTAAAGCTAATGAAATGATCATTCACATATGGTCTTTGAAATAGTGATCAGAATGGTGAGGTATGAAGCCTCCCTCTTATGACCTATCACTCTAAAAGAACATTATGGATGATTATTTTTGACATGGGAAAATATTAATAATATATTAGAAGCAAGCCAAAGTCAGTATGCAAATAATACTGAGATTAAAACACACTCACACACACAACACACACACACACACACACACACTTGTAAATTTTATATATATAAAGTATATACAAATCTTAAAAGTATTTAGTAGTTGTTTTCTGGACTGTTAAGCTTATAAAGAATATTTTCTACATATTTTTTCTTTCTTACACAAGTATTTTAAATTTCAATAATAGTATTTTAATGATTAGAAAAAAGTTAATGTGGACTATGGCAATGATGATGTGTAATGGAGGAAATGTGAATAAGATAAGTCATGCACTGCATATTTAGGCTTCTGTTTTTCCAACACCAATTCTCAGACACCAACTGGGTGTCCTAGCATTCAAATCAATTCAATTCTGACACTAACTGCCTGCAGGTTAAGGACTCAGTCCCACAAGACTGCCCCCACTTTAGATGCTAGCCACAAGTGGGGGTCGCCATGTTACTTATACTTCTGTCTGACTCAGCAACAACTTTGGAGATTCCCATAATTCCCCTTCAGGTTCAATGATTCATTAGAATGGCTCAGAAAACTCAGGAAAATGCTGTAATTACCACTATAGCTTCATTATAAAGGATACAGCTCAGGAGCAACCAAATGGAGGAAGTGCATAGAGCAAAGAGTGAGGTAGTACAGAGCTTCCATGCTATTTCTAAGTGCTTCAACCCCACACATCATTGATGTATTCTCCAACTGAGAAGCTTCCTTAAGTAATATTCTATTACTTAAGAATATTTTCATAGAGGATTTAATCCATAAGCATGGTTGATTAAATCATTGTCCATTGTTGGTTAAACTCAATCTCAAGACCTCTCTCCTCCTCATATATTATTATCATGAGTATTATTATACCACTAGTGGCCCATTGCATGAAGATTCGCACAATAGGCCTTCCTTCCCCTGGCTGCCGGCACCGGTTTTCCTCTGGCCTCCATCCACAGCAGCGAGGCTTGGCTTCTCTGCTCCGGCTGCTCCCAGCCCCTCCTTTTTTTTTCCAGCTCCTCGAGCGGAGGCCAGGGCTGGCGGGAAGCATGGGTTGCCCCCGGTGACCCCGGCCCCCAGCCACTCCTTGAGCGAGTCCAGGACCAGTGGGAAGCTTGGCTTCCTCTGTTGCCGGGAGCAACCCAAGCCTCCTGTTCACTCCAGCTCTATGGCCGCCACCATCTTCAGTCATCTTCAGTATTCGCTCCACGCCTGTGTATGCAAATTAACCATCATCTTTGTTGGGTTAATTTGCATAGTCACTCTGATTGGCTGGTGGGTGTAGCGGAGTGGTGAAGTGATGGTTAATTTGCATGTTTGTCTTTTATTAGTGCAGATAGCCACAGTTAAAATCTGTTAAGTATTTGGTGAAAAAAATTCTAATATATTTCTAGAGAAAAAACAGCAAAAATATTAGTAAGCAAAAATAAAGTTTCAAAGTCTCTGTTACTTAGAAGATAATCAATAACATTTATTTCAATCTCAAATATAAAAATGTGTAAAGCTGTCCATTCTAAATGCCAATTAACCACTCAATCACCATGAACTTTGTAGCGCAGGAGGAAAACTTTGTCGTGGGTGCCATGGAAAATTATCTTTCTCTCATTAAGACATTTACTATTCGCAGGTAAATGGGCCATTTAACTGATAGACCATTGCAAGTTACTGAGTCCCCTCTTTTTAGATTCTGAATCAAACAGTGTAGAATGAAATAGCCTGCTTCCCTCTGTGGCCAGATCCTCCTGAAATAATTTTTATCTGTTAACCATTTTAGCCTGCCTCACCATTTACAAAAATTCTTAAAACTTGAAATGAACTGATATTTATTTTTTAAATATATTTTTACTGAATTCAGAGAGGAAGAGAGAGATAGAAACATCAATGATGATAGAGAATCATTGATTGGCTGCCTCCTGCACTCCCCACACTGGGATCCAGCCTGCAACCTGGGCATGTGCTATGACCGGAAATCAAACTGTGACTTCCTAGTTCATAGGTCAACACTTAAATGCTGAGTCATGCTGGCTGGGCTGAACTGATAGTTAAATATTTAGACAGTCTTTGCATCATTGAAACAGGGTAATATTAAATGATGCAATAATTGTCTGCCTTTGCCCAGTAAACTCTAAGGTTTTAGATAATATTGTTGATAGCACAACTTAATTATGATCAGTATGTACTAGTACATGAGCATCTGGGTATATACATTCTGGATGTTCCATACATTCGAGGTGCAAGTATCTCTATAGGTTTATAGAACTATATAAAATGGGGGTGTTTCTAGCTATATATTTTATGAGATAACTTTAGGAATATTTTGCTATGCAATAGTCTTTATGTGGTATAGAGATCTTGTTCTCTAAGAGTTTAAATTTTAGGAAATATAGAGTTAAAAATAAATAATGCAAAATAACACTATGGAATGAATAAAAATCTAAGACAACAATAAAAGAGGTAAAAACAAATAAATAAACAAAAATAAAAGAGGTATGTAATTGTTATCTGATAAAGTACCAAATAAACAGAACAAACAAATAGCAGGAGTTTAGAGGAAGAACATATATTTAATGTGAATCTATTCTAGCACTCTAACTCTCAATTCAAATAAAGTATAAACTTGATCAACAGAAAAACTATCATTGCTATATGATTCAATCTAAAAAAATATAGAAGTCATATCTTTAAAAACTATTTCCAGATTTGTATCACCCAAATGTACCTGTCTCAACATATGCCACGATTTACAAGTCATCCACAATTCTAGCTTCGAAAAGGTTACTACTTACAATTAAGTTAAAGATGATGTAAGCAGCTGCCACATTTAAATTAACAGAGCACTATATTTTATTATTTGCTTGTTCACTCCTTGAAGAAGTCACATAAATATTTGGGTGGATGTTTTAAATTTTTGTATGTATTAACTGTTATTGTTTAAAAAATATTGTAATTGAATGGCTATAAAAGTCTGACAATATATTTGCACAAAGAAAATATACTTGAAAAGGAAAATTACTTCATCCATGCAGCAGCTAGTTAATAATTCCCAAATTTCTTCATAGAGAGTAGGATAAAGCTACGTTTTGCCTGTAAGAGCACTTTGAATCCTGAGGGACCCAGCAGCACTGATTGTAAGAAAGTAATGATTTCATTAGCATACATGCAGGCAATTTACCTTGCTCTTTGAAATAAGTAATAAGATCTTGAGAATAGACATATACAAATTAAGACATACTCCAGGCAAAGTAATGTATCTTACTTTTGAGGGTGCATTGTTAAACAGGTTCTGTGATTGCTCTGGGAACAATTTCTAAGGCCCTGGCAAGGATACCTGTTTCCTGCCCCTTTTGATGTATTCATTGAGAAAGTAGATGCTAAAAGGCAAGATTTTCTTTGAGAAGGTAACATGGAGGATAAATATAAAAGGCAAAGAGCTTTAAAGGAGAGAGAGAGAGAGAGAGAGAGAGAGAGAGAGAGAGAGAGAGAGACCTTGAAATAGGTGAGAGCAGAGATTTGAGGGCAGAAAATAAAAAAAAATGTATTGTTGAAAAACATTTAAAAATACTACATTAGTGGATGCAAAGACATTTAGGATTTGTTTAATTTGACACAAAGGATCTGACTAAAGACGTTTCAAGGTCATAGAGATCTTGTATTTACTTGATAAAGTAATTGTTGTTTCTGCACATTTTGGTGTGTGTATTAGCCATACTAAGCTGGTTTGCAGCAATCACAGAACCAATGAAATGTCTGTGGCTTTGTACAAGATTCTAATTACCAGCATTGTTAAGTATGTGTTCTGCTAGCTGCATATGAAACCTTTTTCTTATGGGTAACTCAGAAAGCCAGAATTTTTTTAATAGCTACATGATCAAGAAAAAGACAGAATGGACAATTTCCACGTGTTCTCAAGTGTCTCAGGTTGGAAATAACAAAATCACTTGGACTCACTTTTATACCAGCCAGAACCCAATCATTGGGCCACATCTAACCATCAGGAGTACTTGGAACTGTAGTTTTTCAGGATTCTACAGGAGAGGAAGATGATGTAGGTAACACATAGCATCGTCTCTACCACAGTACTCTGGGAAACATATGAAGAGCTAAATGAGTGACCAAAGGCTCTTAAAAATATATACTTGAACAGGAAAATGGCTTCATACATGAAGCAGCTAGTCAAGATTTCATAAATTTCTTCACAGAGTATAGAAGGCTGGTTAGAGTTGATAGAGCAGAAAATGAACTCCAGGATAGTTTTATCATCTCTACTGAAAATCAGCACACGGTTTGGGACTTTGGGAATGAATATCAAATCACCTATAATGGAAAATGTACCAAATCATAAAATCTTGTAGTTAGAAAGAATCAAGGTGTCATTTAGTTCAAACTCCCAACTAATACAAGCCACTCTGTACAGGTTGAAAATCTGCAAAGTCAGGCTTCTCTTGTCCATCTGTCCACGAATCTGTTTTCCCTACCAAGAGAAAGAAGACTTGGATATATTAGTTGAAATATATAAATTACCAATGAAGCATAAAGGAGGGGAGACAAATGAGAATCACTTTTTTTCTGAAAGGAGAAAAATACTGATTATGTAATATACTATAAAAAAGAACATGACCCTTACGAAGTGCTGTCATGGAAATTTGTGTTAAATATTAGTCAGATAATTTATGGGCCTCAGGAGGGTCTCAGAAGTCTTAGTAACCTACAGTGATGCTCATTTTATTTGGGTTTTTGCTTTGGCTTGGATATTGACACTGATGACATCTCACCTGCAACAAGAGGGTATGAAAAGGTTTATTAGTCACATAATAAAATTTTCTGGAGAGAATAGAGCATGCTCCCAAGCTGGTTCAAAAATGGTATTGAAAGAGCAGGGAAAGAAGACTAGCTTGGGATTTATGGTAGCTAAGAGTTGGAGATGGAGTGTGGGTTGCCACTGGTTTCAAGGGAGGTAGTCCTCAGATTTTCTGATCAGCTTACCCAGGTGTGGGGCAGAAAGAAGAAGGCGAGTGGTGAAATTTCAAAGCTATCAGCAGTAGAACATCAAAATGGAGTCAGTATTTAAGGTAATTTTCCTGGACCTGTTCTATTTTTTTTCAGTCTCATTATACAAATAACAGCTTATTTTACTCTTTCTCAACATTTTAAAGTTGTATGGGGGAAAGGGGAATTGTAATATTAATAAGAATTGGCAATTTTCATTTACTTATTTTTTTAAAGTAGTCACTGTGGTCATCTTTATTTTATTCACAATCTTGGGGAACCTTTATAATATTTTATAGCTATATATGATGGTAATAGTAGGCCTAATTTCTTAAAGATTTTTCTATTGATTTTTAGAGAGAAATAGAAAGGGAGAGGGAGGGAGAAAAAAACATCGATGTGAGAAGGGAAACATCCATTGTCTCCCTTTTGCATGCCACCTACTGGGGATTGAACCTACAATCTGGGCAAATGCCCTGACCAGGAATTAAACCAGCAACCTTTCTGTGCATGGGATGATGCCCAACTAGCTGAGACACACTGTTCAGGGGGAAAGAATGGACAGTTTAATTTGTATGACCTGAGAAGATTCCTTAGGCAATCTTTGTAACTTATAACAAACATAGAACTTTAATATTAAGAAGTAAAAATTATGAGACTACTCATGTATTCTGTTTCTGGGAAGGTCATTGATTGTCCTTGGGGTAAAAACCATCCATGGAATAAATATTAGAATGCATTCTGCACCTAGAAAATTTAAAAAATCTATTATGAACCCAAGGAGGTCTGCACCAAGACACATCATAATTAAAATGCCAAAGGTTAAAGACAAAGAGATAATCTTAAAAGCAGGAAGAGAAAGGCAGTTACTTACCTATAAGGGCATGCCCATTAGACTGTCAGCTAATTTCTCAACAAAAACTTTTCAGGCCATAAGGGAGTGGCATAAAATAGCCAAAGTGATGCAAACAGGGACCTAAACCAAGCTTATTCTACTCAGCAGAGCTATCATTTAAAAATCAAAGAACATATAAATAGCTTCCCAGAGAAGAAAAAGCTAAAGGAGTTCATCACCACCAAACCAGTGTTACATGAATGTTAAAGGGTGTTGTTTATTTTAAGAAGAAGAAGGGGGGGAAAAGATAAAATATATGAACAATAAAATGGCAATTAATACATATCTATCAACAATTGTGCCGAAACAGGTTTGGCTCAGTGGATAGAGCGTCGGTCTGCAGACTGAAAGGTCCCAGGTTCAATTCCGGTCGAGGGCATGTACCTGGGTTGCGGGCACATCCCCAGTAGGAGATGTGCAGGAGGCGGCTGATCGATGTTTCTCTCTCATTGATGTTTCTAACTCTCTATCTCTCTCCCTTCCTCTCTGTAAAAAATCAATAAAATATATTTAAAAAAAAACAAAACAAAAAACAATTGAATTTAAAAACAAAATAAATAAACAAGCAGAACATAAACAGATTCATAAATACACAGAGAACATTTTGGGAGGGGGGTTGGAGGGATGGGTGATAAAGGTGAAAGGATTAAGAAGTACAAAGTAGCAGTTACAGAATATTCATGGGGATGTAAAGTACAGCATAGGAAATATAGTCAATAATATTATAATAACTATGTATGGTATCAGAGTGGTACAAGATTTATCAGGATGACCACTTAGTAAATCACATAATGTCTAATCACTGGGGTGTACACCTGAAACTAATATTGTATGTCAACTGTAATTGAAAAATTAAAAATGGCCTTAGCCAGTGTGACTCAGTTGGTTGGGAGTCATCCAGTGCAGTAACAGGTTGCTGGTTCAAATCCTGGTCAAGGCACAAGCCCGAGTTGTGGGCTTGATCTCTGGTAGAGAACATGCAGGAGTCAGCCCAATGATGTTTTCCTCTCATATTGATTTCTCTCTCTCTCTCCCTTCCTCTTTCTCTTAAACTCAATTTTAAAAAAAATCTTTTAAAAAAGAATAAATGATTTAAATAAAAAAGAAAGTTAAAAAGATTTACATTCAGAAAGAGTATCCTCACACTAATTTCAAACTAATTTTAAAAAATGATGCCATGGATTTGTTTTATTTATTCATTTTCTAACAAATGTTTATTGTTTCACTACTATACATATGCCAGTCTCTGTAGTCTCGGCAATTTGAAAACATTTGAGTAATTCATAGGCAATTTGATATAAGTACCATAAAAGTTCTCCAGTCACTCACTATTCAATTTAGAGATTGAAAATTTTGACAAACAATATGTGTCATGAAAAATAATATCTGAATGCAAAATTAAAAACTGATATAAATTGAAACTGAAAAAAATGAACTCCAGGATATGTTTTTCATCTCAACTACTGACAGTCAATGCACAGTTTCAGGCTCTGGGAATGTATATCATTTCAGCTATAGGAGAAATGTGAAAATCATAAGATCATAGAGTTAGAAGGAACCAAGGTGTCATCTAGTTCAAACTCCTAACCAATACAAACTACTTTGTACGTTGTCTCTGAAGTTGGACATCAGATATCCTTGTTAATACTTCCAGTGACAAGTTTTCACTACTTACCAAGACAGGTCTTTCTGTTATTTGTCAAAGTTGGAAAATTCTATCTTCCTTTGGCTTAAAAAACAACCAAACAAAAAAACCTATACTTCTTGTTTTCCTGACAATTTTCTAGATAATCTTTTTGATTCTCCTTTGATGGCACTTTTGCTATTATCAAGGGTTCTGGTATGGTCCCCTTTCCTTTTTCAATCTACACACAGTTCATGATTAATTTATGTAATTCCCATGAATTCAACATCAAATTCTAGTGTATATGGTCCTATCATTATTCTTCATTTTAGATCTACCTATCTCACTGGCCCCTGAATGGCACCAGTCAACCTATCCATAATAGTCTCAAAAGTTAATATACCCATAATATAATTCATCATTTTCTACAGCAAAGCAGGTCATCCCTCTTGTGTCTGCTATAGAAGATGATAATATCAACATGGTCTTCATTGCTCAAACCAGAAATATGGGCACTATGCTCAGTACCTCCCACGTCCTCAAACTTTTCCTGCTTCCATTTGCAGAGTTCTGCTGTTTTTACATCCTAAATAGCTCTCATGTAAAATTTTAAGAAGCCATAGAGCAGAAGTGCTCAGAGACCCTCTTTCTTGAAGAGATTCCCTGGCTTTGAATACTGGTACTATGACTTAATACTTTAACCTCTCCATTCCTGGCATTGTTATCTATGAAGTATAATAATAAGTAGTATATTTACTTCAAATATACTTGTGGGTTGTTAAATGTGACATTATTGGAGCTGTGCATGATACATAATAAGCACTCAGTAAATCTTAACTATTATTTGAATTATTTTCTGCTTGTAATTCCTATTGGAATTTTCCTAGATAAGACCTGCATCATCTCCCAGGTGCTATATTGCAGTGGACTCCTAACTGGTCTTTAGGGTTCTGATCTGTCTTCCTATATACAGTCCTCCTACCAAAGCCAAAATGATATGTGCAGTACTTTCATTAAGATGCATCTATGACTCCCTGGTTGCTGGTAGTATGCACTGAGTGGCCAGATTATTATGACTGGCCAGATTATTATGACCACCCCATCAGTACTTCGTTGGGTCACCCTTTGCCTTCAATACTGCAGTGATTCTTCTTGGCATTGACTCCATGAGATGTTGAAAGGTGATGCGAGGAATCTGACACCATGCCTGATGAATAGCACTGTCTAGTTCTGTGAGATTTGATGGTTGTGGAACCAGCTGCCTGATGGCTCTTTTAACTTCGTCCCACAAATGCTCAATTGGATTGAGATCTGGTGATTGTGGGGGCCACCTAAGCAAGGTAAAGTCTCCCTCATGTTCTTGAAACCACTCCTGCACAATCTGAGCACCATGGCATGGCGCATTGTCTTGTTGGAAGAAGCCATCTCCATTGGGATATGCCATCAACATGATAGGATGAAATTGATCAGCAACGGTACTTAGGTATGTTGTGCTATTCAGACAACATAATGATCTGGCCCTCTAGCAACTTCAGTGCGAAATTATAGCTAATTTGCCTACAAACGTCAGGTGGTCATAATAATCTGGCCACTCATTGTAAACTCCTTAAGCTAAAGCCTGTACTCCTTAGCATAGCTGCCTCCACATGCATGTTCTGAGCTCTGCTTACCTTTCCAGCTTAACTTTGTACCACATCTTCCCTTGTGTATTATATTCTGGCTCCTTAAAACTACCATCTTCTTTTTATCTTTGGTTTGATTGTTACACTCCTTAGAATACTCTTCCCATCTTACTGACCCTCAGTGTACTACTTCCATTCTTGCCTATATGTTACTTTAGTATGTGTGTCAATTCTACCCATTCTTTTTTATTTTAGCACCTTAGGCATGGAATACAATAGCTAATTTTCTTGTCCATAAAATACCCTTGGGGATACTGTAATCTCTAATAAAGCAACATGAGTGGCTGGCACAAAAACAGTGCTTATTAAATACTTATTGAAAGAATGAATACATTTAACTAAAATCTGCCATCTGGTACTATCCATCCTGACTTGTTTTACATTTGGAAAAAGGTGCAAGTGCACTTCCACTTTTTATGTTGCAATCATTTCAATCATTGAAGACAGGAATGTTTTGCCACAACTGAATCTCTTCCTTATTCTAAAGTTCTCCAGTGTATTCCACAATTTTGTTATTATTTCCAGCATCTCAATACTCTATTCATCATACTGTGGTGAATTTCAAGGTGTAAGTGAATATAGTATTCTAGTTTCCTTCAAACCATGATAAAATATGGAGAACTGAGCTGCTCAACTTATGTAGAAATTGTTACTCTAGGCATTGTTTGGGTAATATATTCTGATTAAAAGCTCTAAATATTTACTTTTGATAAAAAATCCAATACATTCTTAAAGTGGTATATCTTATAGAAAGTAACATTTGTAGATATTAGAACTCTACAGCCCTTGCCAATTTTGCTCAGTGGATAGAGTGTTGGCTTGCAGACCCAAGGGTCCCAGTTTTGATTCATGCCAAGGGCACGTACCTTGGTTGCAGGCTCCTCCCTGGCCTGGGCCCTGGTCGGGGCATGTGCTGGAGGCAACCAATCAATATGTTTTTCTCACATTGATATTTCTCTGTCTTTCCCTCTCTCTTCCACTCTAAAAACCAATGGGAAAATATCCTCTGTTGAGGATTTTTTAAAAAGAACTCTACAGCCACGCTAAACACTCTTATTTCTCTTCGCTAGGTTAGCTCTTCATCACATAGGTGAGCTCTTCATACCATCCATCACATAACCCTAGTTGGGCATATAATGTCTTCCTAAATGTACTCTGTTGAAAACGAACACAATAGTTGTGATTTCACTAAGGGACATTTCATAATCCAATAGCACTGGGAAATGCTGAATTCAAACAGCTTCTTTGCTATAGGAAGTTGGAAACCTTCTACTATATTAATGAGCACTGAGTATATTTAAGAGGGTGGATAAAATATGCAGCTTTTCCTTAGGGTTATCTGACCTTGGAACCCTTTTGGCCAAAGCACATCATGGAACTAGTGTAAAACCAGTTTGGGAAATGTTTTCTTTTTTCTAAGTAATGGATCTACTTAAAAACACTAAAATGCTGCATAAAACTTATTTAATTAACTTCTTTGATGACCTTATTAAGCGATATGTTTAGTACTCCATGCCACTAACACAAAGTGAACCATATTATATCTCCTTATAAATGTATTCGGAGTGCATACCCACTTGAAATTCCAACTAATCTGTTTTTTCCTCATGTATTGTTCTGATAGAATAAGCTGGCTC
>NW_005353324.1:1152594-1176686 GCF_000412655.1 Myotis brandtii | reverse complement strand
ACCCTCATCCCCTCCCCCACATAAAATCATTTGGGTTACTCTTGTAGGAATCCTGCAACTGTTTGTTTGTTGTTGTTGTTTTGTTTTTCTGGTTGCCTGTCTGGACTGAATTGTGTTCCCCCCAAATTTAGACACTGAACCCCAAGCCCCTAGTGTGACTGACTGTATTTGGAGTTAAGGCCTATAAGAAGGTAATTAAGTCTAAATGAGGTCATAAGGGAGGGGCCCTGATCTGATCTGATAGGATTAGTGTCTTTATTATAAGCCGGGGGCACTAGAAAGCACACTGTCTCTGTCTGCCGCCTAAGGATACAGAGAGAAGGTAGTGATCTGCAAGCTAGGAAGTGAGCTCCCACCAGATACCAAACCCTGTTGTAACATAGACTTTGGACTTTCCAAACTCCAGAACTGTGAGAAAATAAACTTCTGCTGTTTAAAACACCCATCTATGGTATTTTGTTATGGCAGTTTGAGCAGAGTAAAATACTGTCTGTTTAAGCCACTCTTCAGTCATCTTTCATCAGATTCCCTCCATTGTCTAATATCAAGTGTATTTCCCCCTAAAAGGGTATAGTCCCACTCAAGAATTTAGATAATATGAATTTTTTAAATCCTCACCTGAGGGTATTTTTTTAAATTGATTTTAGAGACAGGAAGGAAGAGAGAGAGAGAGAGAGAGAGAGAGAGAGAGAGAGAGAGAGAGAAACATGTGCCATGACCGGGGTATTCAACCCACAACCTTTTGGTGTGCAGGATGATGATCCAACCAACTGAGCCATCCAGCCATGGCTAATATGGATATTTTTGATCCCAGGGAATATCATCATACAGTTATTAATTATTGCTATAAGGTAACTTTCTTAATTCATATGAAATCCAAGCTCGTATCTAATCTCATTTTTATTCTTATATCATTTTTAAAAACAAGCCATAATGAGTATAGAAAGTCTAAAATCCATTCTGACATTGCAATCAATTGCCTGGATCTTATAGCAAAATGACTTAGTGTGAGCCAAGTGAGTTTGGTCTTCTCATCTGTCCTTCCCATAGCTTTTTTATTACCTGTCTGAGGGGACCCTCAGGCCCAGGAAACACAGATGAATGAATAACATCACCTGATCAGGACCTTGCCAGCTCAGATAATAAGGTTGCTTACATTTCTATGTGCTCTTTGTTGACTTATTATGATGTTACAATGCTTTTCACAGTAGAAACAACGGACCTAATTTCCTCTAAGGAAAAAAAATGTCATATATGGAGAGATCTATTTTCTATTCATGATACCAGGTCCCTATCATTTTAATTATTCACTCTCATTTAATCCAGCAAATGTGACATTTGCTTTATTATTAGAGAGATTAAAATACATTGAGCCCTTGATTTAAAAACAAGCCTTCATGCATCTCAGAAGAGTACATTATGTCATTTGTAAATATGGAAATAGCTATTTGCAAAGATACATGCTTTTCTTGATGGCCAGGGGAAGAGCATTCTTTAAATGAACATTCCCCAGGTGAGTTCTATAGCACATTAGTTCTGCAGGAATGTGTTAGGTAGTAAGTTGAGGAAGGGTATTATGTTTGAACACATTTAGAAAATTCAGGGTTAAACAAAGTTAAATCGGTTTCTCAACTAGATTATTTCTAATAACCTTTAAATGTTAAAGTGCTTTGTGAACTTCCAAAGGGAGCATGTCATGTGCAATATATTACAAATTAAATTTGATCATAGAAACTTCTTTTGCTGTTGCTGTGGCCGATGTTTATTTTTTTCCTTCTTTTCTTTCACAGAAAACATATTCTAATAGTGTTATGCAGCACATTTTATAAAATATTCTGTACATAAAGTCATGGGCCTTGCAAGCTGCATGATTGTATAACGCTTCTACTTGTCTTGTTTCTGTAGGTTGCTACTTCTTCTTATCTTTAATCAATGCTTATTTTAAAGCTTCATTTAGCATTAAATCCTAAAGCTTCATTTGGCATTAAATCCTGTCAATATGGAATATAAACTTTGAGTCCCTGGGCAGAGTCATTAACCTATAAGGGATATAAATAGCTATTCTCTATGGCAATGATTTCCAACATGTGGTCCACATTCCAGGAGCATCCAGCATCCACTGGAGACTTACTAGGCATGAACATTCTCAGACTCCACCCCAAACCTACTGCATCAGAAACACTAGGGATGGGCCCCACACATACATTTAAAATAAAACATTTAGGGTAATTATCCTATATGCTAACATTTGAGGGTCTAAGCACTAAATCACTGATCTTCCATTATGGAAACTCAGTTTTCAAATGTGCAGAATGGGCCTTTTTGAAGCTGGATTGTACTCCTAGAATAGTGCAAGCTCAGCAACAGAGGACGGGAAGTCAAATGCTAGGCAGCAGAGCAAACTATCAAGAGAATAGAGCACCTGTCAGAAAGTTACTACAAGTGGAATCAGGGCTGGCCTAGCAGGGCAGACTGGATGTTTGAGGAGCAGAGTATTATTTAGACCTAAGCAGAGCAGGTTTGGTAACCCATGACTGGGATTTATGGGCAGAAATCAGGTGCCTGGTAATATGGGCAAGAGAAAGATGGTGGTCAGCCTTGGAAGAACCAGGATCCTAGAGATGAATCAAGGCAGGAGGAGCTCAGCTCTCCAGGGAACAAAACGGGAGGCAGTTACCGAATTTTATTACAGGAACAATGCTGCGCCCTGTCACTATAGGCATGCACGTGGGGTGAGAGAAATTAAAGCTCAGATAACCCGAATTTCTGAACTTGGACTGGTTATATTTTCTGAATGAAAGTCCATTAAAGGCTATATAACATGGAGTACGATAAGTATGCCCTCATGGGAGGCCATGAGGCTTTAGAAATTAAAAAGTCCACAGAAATGAGGAGCTTGACAAGGACGTAGACAGGCCATTGCCCCAAGAGCTTTGCATTCCTCAATTAAGTAATCCATTATCAAAAAGGTGAAGAGATTAGAAGCATTAATTGGAAGTTACAAAATGGTCATGGAGATATAAAGTACAGCACAAGGAATATAGTCAACAATATTATAATAGGTACACACAGCGCCAGGTGGGTACCTGGAATATTGAGGGGAACACTTTGTAAAGTAGATGATTGTCTAACTATTATGCTGTACACATAAAACTAACACAAAATAATGTTGAATGCAAACTGTAATTGATAAATTAAAAAACAACAACAATTACCAACACTGTGTGACAATCATGGATCTGTGAGGCAGGGATGTATGCAATGGATTGCGTAATTTCCAATATTCTGGTTGCTATTCTTATAGATCTCCCCTTGGAGGTATGACACTGATACTGAAGTCCAGGTGCGGTTTGACCAGCAAAACTAGATTCAAATAAGAACATTCCGTATTTTGGACATTTCTATGATTTTTTTCTTTGGTCATCTTGCTATATTATTAATAATAAGCTGACAACAAAAATTCCCAAATTCAATTCACACTTATGGATTTGCTCATAAAATAGAAAGGTTTCCAGATTGGAATGTTACATTTTCTTCCATTTCTCATGACATGAATCACTTTGTTATGTAAATCTGCCTTATCTGCACTCAAGTTACTGATGTAAGTGTGGCATGAAGGCCAATAATAGATGCCAGGGCCTCCTCCTAGAGCCCTCCTTCCCCTCACATGGCTTTATTGTGCCAGATTGGAATGTTACATTTTCTTCCATTTCTCATGATATGAATCACTTTGTTATGTACATCTGCCTTACCTGCACTCAAGTTACTGATATAAGTGTGGCATGAAGGCCAATAATAGATGCAGGGCCTCCTCCTAGAGCCCTCCTTCCCCTCACACGGCTTTATTGTAAGTGAAATTATTTGAAATATTGTAACATAGTCTACTTTTAATTTTTAAAAGTACTTGGGTTTTTGGCATTCTGCAATTGATGAGTCTTTTTATATCCTTAGTCTTAGAAGGTCATACATGAAATATTATAAATAGAGCTATGATAGCATAAACATTTAAACCACAGTTACATTTATACATATATTAATCAAGCTTCTGATTTTAGATATTTCCTTATTGCATGATACAGTAAGTAAAAGCAAACTCAGCATTACTAAGGATACTTATGAAATAAATTAATCAGAATGTTTGAATAATTGACTGTTCCAATCTGTATGTTTCACATTCACAATTCCTAGCAGGCATAGTTTTAATGTCTTTGCTCTATAAATACTCCATGCTACTCCCAAATGTGCACAGCTTTCAGAGTTTCAATAAAAAACATATTTTAAAGTCAAATGACTAATTAGGATAGTCTTGAAATGAAGCACAACATTTCACACCATATCAAGCTTGAATTTTCCCACTAAGGGCTTTTCCAAGCTTCCTCAAGCAAAATTGTTTTGGGGGTTTTATTTGTCTATTTGGGTTGTTGTTTAATCATCAATAGATTTCCAAAACTCAGTGCAAACTTGCTCTAGCATATGTAAATGATATATTTTAAAAAGTTATTTTGAAAGTTTTCATTTTCATAGGGCAAAGCATTTTCATAATGCCACCTGTTTTGCAGTAGTTCACCATTTCATGTTAGACTTGAGACAACTCTTGGCCAAGTATGGAGTTTTAAATAATATGAAGGGTGTTATCTATTTTGGACTCTTTTGCTTATAACAAACAGAATAAATAGTTGACTTAAGGCAACTTTAATCAAACATTTTCAGGTATGCCTTCTAGTACATTGACCATGGCAGGAGTCGGGTGGTATGGGTGATGCTGGATAGATGAAGGAGATGGGAAGGGGGTCCTTGTCCTTTAGGCAGACACTAAAAAATGTTCTGTCTCAATCAAACATTTTCAGGTATGCCTTCTAGTACATTGACTATGGCAGGAGTGGGGTGTTATGGGTGATGCTGGATAGATGAAGGAGATGGAAGGGGGTCCTTGTCCTTTGGGCAGACACTAAAAAATGTCCTTCCTTAATGCTATCAAATAATTTTAAAAGAAAAATCATAATGCTAAAAATAATTTTAACATATAAATTCATAATTAATTAATTCTACTTAAATGGTTAGGACACATACCCAGATATAATGAAATCCTGATTGTAAATATTAGTAGGAAAGTTACCAGAATTTGACAGCAATAGCCCCTGTGTTCCAATGTAAAAAAAAACTTCCTTTGATAGAATTTTCTTTAATATGGAATAATTTTTTATCAATTGAGATAGAGTTTACATTCAAGTATAATATAAAATAGTAGTAAAACAGAAAGACTTTGAAAAAAATAAACATGCTTAGTACTCTATGACAGTTTACTTTGATGCAAAAGTATTCACAAGGCTCTTTCATTATTATTTTAGCAGAATTTGGAATTAAAATGGAAAAATATCCTCAGGTGAGGATTAACAACAACAAAATAGTTGTCATCTCTCCCTCACTCTAGTCCCATTTCTCAAAGAGAGTACTAATACTACTTTTAACTACTTCTGTTTTTATATCTTTCAGTGCTTTTTTTAAAACTTAAATAAAATATTTATGAATCATCTATCTATATAATAAAAACCCAGTGGTCATAAAGACCAGTCACCAGAAGGCTGTGTGTGCGGCGAGGCGCCCGCAGGTGGGTGGGGCTGCATGCGCAGTGAGGTGTGTACGGGTGGGCGGGGACTTGACTCGGGGTCCCACAGCGTGCTGGGACTTGGGGGAGTCCCCCGGCACCTGTGGGACTTGGGGGTCCCAGGTCTCACGCAATTTACCGCGGGTCTGGGTCTCACGCGAGTTTGCGTGCTGGGTCACTAGTCTATATTATAAAAGGCCAGTGGCTGTAACGCTGTAACGCTGTAACAACCAAACGATCGGTCACCAGGAGGTGCATTGATGGGTCTCACAGCGTGGCAGGTCTCAGTCTCGCCGGCACGGTGGATCTAGGGCTGTGGTTCTCAACCTTCTGGCCCTTTAAATACAGTTCCTCATGTTGTGACCCAACCATAAAATTATTTTCGTTGCTACTTCATAACTGTAATGTTGCTACTGTTATGAATCGTCATGTAAATATCTGATATGCAGGATGGTCTTAGGTGACCCCTGTGAAAGGGTCGTTCGACCGCCAAAGGGGTCTCGACCCACAGGTTGAGAACCGCTGATACAGAGTCTCTCTACCTGATGGTGGAATACACAGAAGACACTTGACCGACACCAATGCATTCTTATTGAATTGCCCTAATCCAGGCTAGAAGGGTTTCACATTATAGAGATAAAACACTCAACCTTAGCTGGGCTGTGGCGTACCAACCACAGAACAATATATTTATTTTTCCGACATTTTTTCTTTTATTGATAAAACTACACAAAAAATTAATTGATAATTTAAAAAAATCAATGTTACACATGATCTCGTATTTAGAGATTTGTTGGCTTGGCAGTTTCATTCATTGACCACATGACCATTGTAGTTCATAGACCCCCTGGTCCACATGAGGATGTTTCTGCTGGTAATTTCTCTGGAGGTCTTCAGGGGCCCCTCCTTCAGACTTCTCACACAGTGAAAACGCACAGTGAGGGCGGCCAACAGGAAAAAAGCAAAGTCCCTCACACTGTGTACCCCGAGTGTCAGGAAACGTCATTCGCACACGTTCTATTGGATCTTCATTGCAGTAGTTCTGTCAGACTTGGTGGTCCACTTTCTTAATCTGTGGTCTGTGGTAAAGCAAATTCTCTTTTGGTACAACATAAGCTTGATGCCCATGTTCAGAACTGGAAACAGAATCACTTGACTAGGTGAACAATAAAAAGCAAACAAACCAGACAAGAACAAACATCATTTTTAAAGGAAAAAAATGAAACAAAGCAATCGAAACAAAAAGTCCAAGAGTTACACATACCTAACAAGGAAAACTGGTATTGTTTCCCCAACTTCCCACCCTCCCCAGGTTCTCCCCGCCCTGTGGTCCTCCAGGCCAGGAACCATGCAGAGTAGAAAAAGCAAATATACAAACAAACCTATGTGTAGCTAGGATGAAATCTATTTTTATAAGAACTCAACACTCTTACTATTTACATCCAGGAGCGCGTTTGTTGGTTTGTGGTATGTTTTAAAGCAAAGAAAGGTCTGTGGTTCTCCTGGTGATGTTGCAGGCGCATCTGCTCTCTGTCAGCAGTTTTGTTTTTCCTTTTCAATCGGTCATAAATGTTTTCCCAGGAACATGAGCCGCCTTGACTGCGCAATGTTGGACATCCATTCTTCTTTAAGACGAAGCCCCTCCCTCCCCGCTCTGGAGTCCCCCAGTGAGGAGTTGCTGTTGCATTAGTTTGTTAATCTCTCAAGGTAAATGGTTGGTGCTGCTGACCTGGCGATGGTGGCGATGAAGCTGTGGTCACGCCCGAGCTCCAGGCCGGGGGTTTCGTCCTGTTCCAGGGACACGGCTTCATAGCCCTTGTTGACGTGGAGCGGCTGGTGAGCCTGGCAGTACCCGATCACCGGCTGGTCGTAGCTGTAATACGGCAAGGGCTTCACATGGTGTGGGACCTGGATGTGAGAAAGAGAAGATGGATGGTAAAAATGCTTTGGAAAGATAAGAAGATGACACAGGCTTGTATTTTGTTCTCTTTCATGCTGTTTTAAGTCATCAACTGCTGATTCAAATATTAATGAACATTAAACAAAATAGTGATTGTTAGTATACATATCTATATAATTCTCTATATCTCTTTATCTCTATATCTCTCTCTCTCTCTCTCTCTCTCTCTCTATCTGGTGAGCCTGGCAGTACCCGATCACCGGCTGGTCGTAGCTGTAATACGGCAAGGGCTTCACATGGTGTGGGACCTGGATGTGAGAAAGAGAAGATGGATGGTAAAAATGCTTTGGAAAGATAAGAAGATGACACAGGCTTGTATTTTGTTCTCTTTCATGCTGTTTTAAGTCATCAACTGCTGATTCAAATATTAATGAACATTAAACAAAATAGTGATTGTTAGTATATATATATATCTATATAATTCTATATATCTCTATATCTCTATATCTCTATATATCTATATCTCTATATCTCTGTATCTCTATATCCTTATCGATATAGATATCTATATCGATAGAGATATAGAGAATATATACTTTGCATAATCAGGTTAACATACAGATGAAAACCAGTAGCTCATTTGTTAACATGACTGCATTTTCAATGCAAAATAATGTCCTTCAAGTTGAAATATAATGGAAATGAACAATTTCATATCTTAGGCACCATGGTATTTGTCTTCAAATTAAATTGATTCAGATGTCAAGCAGTCAGCTTTAACTGCAGAGCTTTAAGTTTATATATCGCATCATCTCTGAACTCAAATAAACTGTTTTGTGATTACAGTTTATTTTTTACTTCAATTTACTGCCATTTTCTCTATTGTATTCGAGATGGGCTTAGAACCTCTAGCAAGGCAAAAAAACATTGTAAAGTTTCTTGCACAATAGTCCAAGAGCCAGAATTCGAAAGCCAAGTGAGTTGGCAAGCTCTGAAAGCATATCTGAGATGTTCGCTTATTCACTCTTAAAATGTATTCTGTAGGGCACTATGTGATCAACTGACTTTGTGGTTTCTGAGGATCTAAGAGACTGAGGTCTGTACTGTATAGTAATAATGTGCAGTACATTAACCACCTGAGTCCCCATGTGTATCATGGTTTCCCTTCCAGCAGTCAAAACAAACTTATCCTTAAGTTCCCCTTAATGTGCATTTAGTATTTTTGTAAATGTGCTCTTAAGTTTTTCCAAATGGTCCCTGTGTTCCATCAGCTCTTCGATAGACTTCATTCTGTAGCAGAGCAAAACACTACTTAAAGATGGCCTCATTTGCGTGCTTGACTGCTCATTGATTGCATTGGAAGCTACTCTTTATTTACAGATAATGGGTGTGGTACATAGAATGAAGGATCTAACTAGGCCCTAGTTCAGCCGTGGGCTGAAGACAACATAAATGTATTAGCTCACAATTCTGGCGTTCATAAATGTCACAGCGCTAAAATAAAAAAAAAAAAGACCATACCCTTTTATGTAATGATGTTTACTTTGAATTTATATTAGTTCACACAAACACTCCATCCATGCTTTTGTTCCGGCTCTCCGGTCCAGTTTAAGAACCCATTGTGGCCCTCGAATCAAAAAGTTTGCCCACCCCTGCCCTAGTTACTAGGGGAATATATTACACTATCCTAAAATTCATATGAACATTTGAACTCAAATTGAATTGAACTTTCTATAAAGGTGTTGCCAGTGGAGAGAGGTCCTTGTCCCCACCTGTTGCTCATGGAAATAGAATTCTTGTGATACCCCAAGAAAAATAGTTTTCTGAAACTTGCATGGGAGGATGAAATATTATAGAAAGCTTTATTCCCTGAGCTCCCAAGGTCCCATTTCCCCTTGTCCCACCAAAGAATAAGTCCCATGTTGCCTAACAGGCTAAAATCAGAGCTGGTGTTCAGAGTTTCCATTCAGCCCTAGCCGATTTGGCTCAGTGGATAGAGCGTTGGCCTGCGAACTGAAAGGTCCCAGGTTCGATTCCGGACAAGGGCACATGCCCGGGTTGTGGGCTGGATCCCCAGTGGGGGACTTGCAGGAGGCAGCTGATCCATGATTCTCTCTCATCATGGTTGTTTCTATCTCTCTCTCCCTCTTCCTTCCTCTCTGAAATCAATAAAAGAAAATATTTTTTTAAAAAAGAGTTTCCATTCTATGTTAGAAGAGTGCAATCCAGCATCAGGCTGGTTTAGCTTGTGTTCTCTGCTGCAGTCTATCAGGCCATTGCTTATAGGGTGCACAGGGCCATGGCTATGGAGGAAACACTGGTGAATGCAGGGAACAAGAGAGCCCCATGAGCTCAGAGCCACAAGAGAGAGCCAAGCGCAACAAGAAAGCAAACCCCTTTGTTTAGGAGATTATGTATCACCACATTTTCAGGGGCTGGCAAGTGGCCACACCCATTCTGGCCAAAGATATCTGTTCCAGGTGTGACTGACAGGCACCTTCTCTAGTCACCCCAACGTCACTGTGCAGGCCTCTGTCTCCCATTTGTTGTTCTCCTTCCTCCTGTGTTTTGTCGGAAATGAGCTGGTGATTCACTGGGGACTGCAAAATTGCAGCTTCCTGGTGAAGCTTCCCAAATGAAATGCCTCTAATGTCTGGCCTTCCCTTTCTATTATTAATAATGAGCTATTTACTATGGTATCAGTGGCATGTAAACTTCTGTAGAGCCATGTTTTATAACTAAATGTGAGGTCGGTTACAAAGGGGAGGAACCATTATTATCCCTAATTAAAGTCACTTTAATTCTCCTGAGTTTCCTGTGAATCCTCTAAAAATGAGGCTAATAATGACACTTTATTCACCTCTATAAACTTTGGATAACTCTGAAAGTATTCCCTGATTATCAAGAAAGAAAGAATATACCGAAAAGGCATATTCTCACTCTAGTTTACTCAATAGTGACAGTATCTTTCCTGAACACGTGCCCCGTCTTTTGTCTTCTAGTTTCTCTTCAGAGAGATGCAGGGGTGTGAAGGGTCACAGAGGGGTTCATTAACCAAGGCTTCAGTACCACTTTGTGCACTCAGAAGCTTAGAATCCTTAGTATATGTTCTGATTTCCTAAAAAACATCATATACCTTTTGCCTAGAATGTTTTGCTTCCTACGTGTTGGAGGGAGTATAAAAGGACGCACTCCTTTCAATTATAGTGGCTCATAGCATTAGTGAGTAAAAGAAGGAAGTCAGAGGTAGAGAGAATTTTTAAATCTTGGGAGGAAGGGCAAAATTAGAGAGAAACATGTGGAGCTTAGAAGTCTGCAAATTGATTCAGATCCCATAATTTCACATCCATAATAATTATATTTAAAATGAGAAATGTGTCTGTATATAAATGTGAGAACATTGTGAAATGGGCTCTTGATATATGTGATCATGAAAAGCTTTTGAAGTTCAGGGTTTTTTTTTATGAGCATGAAATTCCAATATTGTTATACTCTTTTCTCAAAGATATTAGCATTAGTTATAAGTAGTTTAATAGCCTAATCATTCTAAAATTACCATGCACTATCATTAGTCTTATTTATTAACTTTTCATGAACATTGTTCACATTTCAATATAAGTTCTTTCAATTGAAGTCATAAAAAGTTGATTTTCAATTTCCTAAATGACATTTGGTCTCTAATTTTTAGAATTAAAGGGTAGTGTCTGACTACTCAGACCATTTAAAAAATACCATCCTATAAATACAGATGACAAATTCAATATAGTTGAATTGCTTAATTAAGATGGACACTTGGTTTATTGGAAATAAAATTAATTAAAAAATGAAGGGCAATAGCTAAATGAATATATAACAGCCTTTATTCTACTCACTTTATTAATAGGTGACAAGAAAGGCCAGGGAATAAGAAAATGTAAACAAGTTTGAATAAAGTTTTTTTTTTTTTTTCAGGAGCCTTGATTAAATTTTACAGAACTTCACATCACTTATGTTAATTGGATAACAGGGAGACTTAATGGACTCATAGACACAAGAAAGAATTTAATAGCTATACTGGAGGTTTCACAGGTCTCAAAAACAACTGAAACCAGGAACATAAATGTCACCAGGGTCCTCTTCATATACTGATTGCCAAACAGCTTCCTCTATCTAATTTGACACACGACTGTGACAGCTCCAAAGTCCTATATATTCCACCCCATAATTGTGCACAAATGACCACAATTCTTTCTAGCTCTTCTTATCAAGAAGTAGAGTCTATTTCTTCTTGGGTGTAAAGCCTTGTGGAGTCACTGAGGTAGAGAACCTAGC
Source organism: Myotis brandtii (assembly GCF_000412655.1). NCBI lineage: Eukaryota > Metazoa > Chordata > Mammalia > Chiroptera > Vespertilionidae > Myotis > Myotis brandtii. The sequence continues at coordinate 1,164,870 of NW_005353324.1, read as the reverse complement.
ACCCGCTAGGGCTCACAGAATCTCATTACAGGCACAAGAGTCCAGGAGCAAAAAACCCATGCAGCTGGCTCTGAATAAAGAGAATCACAGCTCTTTCATCTCATTTCAAAAAAGCATATCAAACATTGGACCGAGCTGTGAAATTCACAGTTCCTATAAATCTGATTTCATCCCTCACTCCTCAACTGAGATAATTAAAATAACAATTGCCTTTTCATAAATTTTGCCTTTCTAAGTTTTGAATATCTGAAGCCATTTATAATATAAAGAGACACAAGATAATTAATAAATCTAAGTCAATGTGTCAAATCATATTATTTAATCCCATTCTGCAATGAAACAGCCTATTTCATTTCTTTTTGTTCAATGCAGGCTTGCTTCTTAATTAGAAAACACCAATTATCTAAGCATTCATTTCTGTGAGTTAAAAAGTAAAACTTTCAACATCACATGACACTATTTTAGAAAGTTCTTGTTTTAAAGCTAATTTTAAAACACAATTTTGAGAAATACCTTGAACCCAAAAGTTAACAACTGTTTTCTGTATCAAGATGAAAATTGGAGCCCTGATTACTACCTTTCCAATTTACCATTCAAATGAACAAAGTTGTTTTTGTTTTTTTTAGTAAAGATGTTTGTTTTACTGTTTGTTGTTTTTTCCATCACTAAATTAGAAAACTCTTCAAAATTCCTACAACATACCTTAGATAAACGAATGAGTTAAAAGAGCCCTATGGCCCTAACTGGTTTGGCTCAGTGGATAGAGCGCTGGCCTGCAGATTGAAGGGTCCCAGGTTCGATACCGGTCAAGGGCATGTACCTTGGTTACAGGCACATCCCCAGGGCAGCTGGTCGATGTTTCTCTCTCATCGATGTTTCTAACTCTCTATCCCTCTCCCTTCCTCTCTGTAAAAGAATCAATAAAATATATTTAAAAATATTTTAAAAAAAGAGCCCTATGGTTCATTTTGTGGAGCATTTTTTTTTCAGCAACTAGCAATTTAAGCATGGCTCTGCAGACTGCCATTAATTTTTCAAAGATTTGCTAGAAAACTAGGTGAATCACACACTTCTTTTTCAAAGTTCTTTTGAGCCATGACAGTACAATTATAATTTTCTATGTCAAATCACAATAATGCAGTCAGTAAAGACAATGATATATACTAATATGGAAGGACCTAAACGATGTTAAGTGAAAAAGCAACAAGCAGAAAATGTTTAGGAAAAATTTGTTATTCACCTTGATATACAGGAAAGTGGCCAGAAGCATACACCAACTTGGTTATGTTAGGGGAGAAAAATGGGAGTGGAGAGGTGCAAAAATGGACACCCCTTTTACTCTCTATACTTATATATTGCTTTAATCTTTTCTTTGCTGAAATATATTAATGAATTATTTATGTAATAAAATAGTTTTTGAAGAGTGACAATAAATGTGATCGTTAAAAAAATAAAATGAAATAAATAAAAGAGGAATTTACTAGCTTATCGTTCAATATAACTGGAGGAAAAGCTGATTTTGGGCTGGGGAAAATGTCCTTTGCAGAACTTTGAAGCACTCACCAGCTTTGAGTATCCAGAACTGGTAAGGAAGAAAGAAAAGGACGGGGTTTTAAATAATTTCCTGGCCATGAGTCTCTCTTCCCCTCTCCTTCTCCTTCTCTCTAAAAATCAATGTGCCCCAAAGGGGCGGGCATTAACTTGCAACCCAGGTACTGCCCTTGACCAAGAGAGACACTTTGGTGCACAGGCCAGTGTCTAACCACTGAGTCACACTGGTCAGGGATTAAAATGCATTCTTAAGGATAATTATCTAGATATTATTTGGGTACAGAATAGGTATTCACATATTTGTTGAAAAGAAGAATCAGAGCAATCTTTCCCCCACTTTGTTTCAAAGACTAAATAAGTAATAAATGTGTGAAATATAAAATAATCTATCAATACTTGTTAAATACACTCATGAAATGTATTGATCTTTGTGTTATAAAATCTTTAAAGGAAAACAAGAAGACAGTGGTACAAACTGGTAATTGTCTCACTTCCATTTCGTTTATGGGCATGTGAAATACATAATGCTCAAAACACTGGATGCTGTCTTTTTATTGACGAGACTATCCAAATCATTGTAAGTTCTGACAACAGTTGCACAGTAGCATTTATTTTCCTTGTTCTGTTCTTATTTAAAGGTGGCAATGTGTACTATTTGTGCACTCATGGTTGTCCAGATTTTAAGGTTCAAGTCAGTTGTGGGATAACAAAACACAACATCCACTTACATCTTTATTGCTCTCCTACAAGGATGCCTTGCCTATGAGGTGTCTAGAGAGTTGATTAAGTTAATGAATGAGGTACTAGTCGTTCTTTGAAGTTAGCTTTGACTGCATTAGCTGGGAAGCTTATTACATTGGCAGCACTCTCAGCATTCAGTGAGATTTTAGGCTAATGAGCTGGATTAATTAGCTAGTATTAACTTGTAAAAAGCTTTCCTTCTGTAGCTCTGGCCCTTGAATTTGAAGAGTAAGGTCTCCCCAATAGTGCATTGCAAGCAAACATCCTATTTAAGTGAATTCTACATAAATTTGCTTCCAAAATACTTAAATAAAAAATAGAGACACCGAAATTTCAAAACCCACATCTTTCCTTTCTAAAAACAAAACCCATAGAAGTTTCAGTGACATAATAATGTGCAGAAGACAAGTCTTTCCTAGTAAAAGAAGATAATGATCATTACTTGAGTCCACATCTTCTCCTGGAAAATTAAAAATAAAACCATACAAAAGAAAGAGACAAACAAAACCAAAACTTATCAGCATATCCAGTAGATTCAATGTCCAATTTATTTTGTCAACCCTTCTCAGAAATTTGGAAAAGGAAATAAATAAAAAGCTACAGAAATGCTGCTACTGAGAAGGTACAGGCAATAGGAATTAAAGGTAGAGCCGTTTTGCTTCCAAATTCAATTTCTCCACAATGATCAGAGTAGCTTGTTTCTATTTCCATATGAGTTCATGTAGCATTCTGTATACTTTTGTGTTGAATATTTAATCGTGTTTATAACTTGTTTTATGGAAGAACATGCTTCTTGTATAATCCAAATGTGACTGATCACATTTTGAAGATATACGCTATTTTGTAATCCTCCCAAAACATCCAGTTCACTAGTGCAGTGGTAGCCAGTAAAAAAAAAGGAAATTTTTAAATGTGTAAATGAAATGAAGTTTATATAGTAGGAAGGTGATTGAGTTTCCTGCATTTCTGTATTTTTTTTAATAGCAGAATTACATACCTGGGGTAAACGTTTAGAACCAAATGACAAACACAGAAGGACATACACATACTCGATAGAAGAGATATGTAAGCTGGTTTTAATAGAGCTTAAACAGAACTTTTTAGGGTATTGGCTGATCCTAATGAAAATAAGCTTGGCAATGTATATTTAATTACTAAAATAGGTGAAGCCCATTTAGAAAATGCAATTAAAGTTTTTATTTTGATTGAATATGTTTTAGAACAGCATGGCAGAATGGTGCATAAATAATACTAGTCTCATATTTTTAATAAAATGTGCTATGATCTAGGTTATTGCCACGAAGCATGTACCATTAAGAAGTAATTATATAAAAGTGAATTGGCCATGATAGTTCAATTATTTATGTATTCGTTCATTCGTATGGAAAATATTTGTCACAAAGGTTGACAAACTTTTCCATGAAGGGCCAGTAGTAAATACAGGAGTGGCAAAAGCAGGTTTACAGTTGTGAGTATGTGAAATAGTTTTTTCTTATATTTTACTAGAGGCCTGGTGCATGGGATTTGTGCACTGGTGGCGGGAGTGGCCTTCAAGGATCAGTGTGCTACAGGAGTGCAGCTCATCTTGGTCAGCCGAGCGGCTGTGGACCCGCCCTCTGAACGGCTGCTCCCTGGTCTGGCATCTTCCGTGGAGCCGGAGCACTTGCTTCTCCAGGGGACCTGGTTGGGGCTGGGCCCAGGGACAATAGCACTGAGAGGTGGCAGAGTAGGCCTCAGTCCCAGGAAGGCCACAAACCTGCCTCCCAGCCTCCGGGGTCAGCTCTGTGAGCCTGGCGGCACCGCTGCATAACCTATGGGCATCCAGGGGAGGCAGCAGGGAGTGAGGAGGAGGACCCTGTGGCGAGGTGGTGAAGATCACAGCCCGGGTCCCTGCCTGTTGGCCCAGTGTTCACAGCAGGAGCAGCCACTTATCCCAGTCAGCCAACTGGCACTCTCACTGTGGTAGCGCACTGACCACAAGGGGGTAGCTCCTGCCCCTGTGGCGAGGTGGTGAAGATCACAGCCCGGGTCCCTGCCTTTTGGCCCAGGGTTCGCAGCAGGAGCAGCCGGCTCATCCCAGTCAGCCAACTGGCACTCTCACTGTGGTAGCGCACTGACCACAAGGGGGTAGCTCCTGCTTGAGTGTCTGCCCCTTGGTGGTCAGTGTGCATCATAGCAACTGGTTGACCTGTCATTCTGGTTTTTCTGCCATGTGGTCACTGGGCTTTTATTATATAGGATTATGCTGTGGTAGCACACTGACTACCAGGGGGTAGCTCCTGCTTGAGTGCCTGCCCCCTGGTGGTCAGTGTGCAACTGGTCAACCTGTCATTCGAGTTTTTCCGCCATGCAGTCACTGGGCTTTTATTATGTAGGATTATGTAGTAATTATAGTATTACTAGCGGCCTGGTGCACAAATTTGTGCACATTGAAAGGAAATTAATTAGAATAAATATTTTAATATTGCTATTCGCCCTTTCTCTGTAATAGAAGTGTCAACCAAATTCACAATTGACAATTACAGATCAAAACACACACGTGCGATTGGTGCCAGCGAGAGCTTTATTTGTATCGTGCATGCACGAGTCAACTTAGCCTTTTATAGATATAGAATAAACTTGCTTAATTAGACCTGCTTTCTGATTTAGCTAAACTTTTTCCAGCCCAGTGAAGCACCCCAACTTCTCTTTCAGGTAATTGTCAGCAACACAGCAGTAAATATCAACACAAAGCAGATTATTATTATAGATCATGCAGGGAGAACAAAGGGTAAAATATTTAACTGCAGCAGTGTTTGACTATATTCTGTGCAGTGAGAAAACCTGAAGTCGTTTTCAAGATCCACCATTTCTTACTTCTTTTCAGTCATGTCAAGGTTCTAAGTTTTCTAAATCTCCATTTTCTGGCCAATGAAAAGAATATAGGAATCCACCGAGTCTCCTATCTATCTACTCCAGGACTTCTGTGAGGATCAAATGAGATGAGGCAGGGGAAAACACTTAAACGCTTCACAGACATTTGGTTAAAGTGTGAAATGTTTCCACCTGGCCGTAAAGCAAGTCGTGTTCCTGGGCTGAAGAAACTGCAAGGAGGGTAGTTGCTAGGGAGACGAAGCCGGGCGTTGCTATGTGACATCGTTACCCAGTGCCCACAGCCACCATTTCCGGGCTGGGCTGGGCTGTGGGCCGCATTTTGCACCATGGGGTCTCAGCAGCGTCGGCTATAATTTGGTGGGCTGTCACTCTGGGGTGGTGGCAAGGCCTGTGTCCCAGTGGGGGGAAGCCAAGTGTTGCTTTGTGGGTGCCAGATCCTTGGTGCTGTTCCTCTGTAAATGGACAGTTCATGTCATGGCAGCTCCTGCACTGACCCTGGTGGTGATCAGTGTGCATTATAGCAACCGGTCGGACAGTCGGACACTTAGCATATTAGTGAAGTGTAAACAACTGTAGACCTACTTTTGCCCACCCCTGCATTTTAGGCTTGCAAATCAGAGTCTCTGGCAACTCCTGAAAGCCAGGCTGCCATTACAGTGTGAAAGTAGGCTTAGGCAAAATATCAATGAAGGGAGTGAGCCTCTGTTTCAATAAAAATATGTGTAAACACTGAAACTTGAGTTTTGTAATTTTCAGTGTCATGTCACAAAATATTTATATTCTTTGATTATTTTTTGAACCATAACAAAACATATAAAAACTTTAGCTTGGGGCTAACTCTCTGTGAGCTAGGCATTATGGTAGGTGCTGAGCATATTAAAAAAAAAGGTTCTTTACTCAAAGAACTTCTTTAGAATGAATAGAATGAGACAAACCTGATATTTGAGACTACATGATCGAAGTCAGCAAAGCAGAGGGAGAAAAGGGCTCGCAGCCAGTTTGCATTGCATGTTTTCTTGTGAAGATCCTGGTCTTCCAACTGCACAATAAAGCTCTCAGTGGATCGCAGACAAACAGTTGCACTCACAGGACCTTGGTCCTTAGAAGTCAGACTTGAACCTCCAGGTGGGAGTTCTGAAGTCACCATTCAGGTCATTTAGATCAAACCTGCTCTGGCAGAATAGATGCCCAATGACCTTTTAGTGAAGATCTTAAGCGACACTCAAGCCATTGAACCTGCCCCTGGGTGTATGATGGCGTGTAACACAAAGCTCAAGAGAACTTTGGTGATTTTCTAAAAGAGGATAGGTTCAAGGGTCATCTAATGAGAAGGAGGTTTTGTTTTGTGGATAAGTTAGAAAGCTTTTTTTTTCTATTTTTCAATCTCACCAAACCTCTTCCCACGTTTGAGCCTATGTATCTGAAGAATTCCCTTTGACTGGGATATTCTTTTCCCAACTATTTACGGTGGGATTATGGTGATCTTTTAAGTCATGGCATAAATGTCATGTTTCTAAAGGGGTCTCACATATGTCAGCCATTCCCTGTTTATTTCCTTTATAGCATTTATCAAAATGTTAAATATATGGTGATTATGTATCTCTCTGCTCTTTTACTGTCTGCTTTCCCCCCAAGGTAAGCTCCGTGCTGTCAGAGAGTATTTCTGACTGGGTTCTTTCTATCTGGTTAACCTATTTTAAAAAATGTGTGCTAAAAGAATGTATGAATTTATGGGAGACATTTGTTAGAGAATTGGGCTTTATTTGGAAGAATTTTGACTTAAAAACTATAAGCCCCTCCCTTTTCCTTTCTTTTTCTACCATCTCCCATCTGTTCTCAGCTTTGAATTTAAACAAGGGGAAGTAGGACGGCACACAAACATTTTCTATCTACAAATATTTGCATGCCTGGCATTACTCTGAGAGCTAAAGATATTAGAATGACTAAAGATGTCCATAACCTTACAGAACCCATATCCTAATATGGAAGACAAATGTGATCATATTTTCCAAGGTGATATCATTTATGGTACAAGGTAATACTGGAGGTGTATAAAAAATGACAAGGAAAGAAAAAAAGAGGGAGTAAGATGTTTACAGTTGATTTCTGATCTCAGGTATAGATGCTGATGAAGTCACCAAGAGAAAGCCTGGTGCCACATGTCACTTCTATATGTCTGCTATTGTTGGCATAGCGCATGGCTTTCTATGAGCCATTGGAGCCTGCTGTCTAGGTCATATATATCAAAAAAGAACTCATTTTTTTTTCTTTTTTTAAATAACAATCTATCCAACTGATCCAAAACTGCTCTTGTGGAGAATAAATTCCACACCTTCGATCTCTATAGCCATTTTCCTCACCTCTCGGCCAAATACTCAGCCTTAGTCTCTCATGAATGACGCATCCCAAAGTTATGATGAGCAGTAGAGACTGACTCTGCTTCCTGGATATGGAGCGGGCAGGACACTGCTACAGCTGCTTTCTCAGCTTCTGCTGAGGAACAAAACAACCAACCCATGCCACCCTGAATGGAAGCCGAGAAATGCAGTGCTTCATTTGCCATTTGGGATTTCATGAACCACACAAACTGCCCTTTAAAGAAACGGTTCCCAGCTCTAGCTGCAACTTTGACACATCGGAGGTGATTTTATAAATACTTACACGGAATCCCTATCCCAGATCAATGACATCAGAATTTTGGGGGTGTCACCAAGGCCATGCTATTTTAAAATAGCACCCAGCTGATTCAAATGTGCAATCAAGATTGAGAAAGCTGCTTCTTATTACATTTAGATTGCCTTTTCTTTAAAGATGTGGGCATAGGAGGGAGGACACAGTTTGATTTACCTCATTCCCCACACCTTTCTGGAAAATACCTGACTCAAAACAAAGCCGATTACTTCCCAACCAGAAGTCACCAAATGTGGTGCACATATGTGTGTTTTTTACTCTCCAATTAAATTGTCTTTTAAGTTCAATTCATTACTGCTAATTAGTCTGTCTCCCCAAGTTGAGCTTCCACAGTTGGACTATTCATACTCTCGTCAGTTATTATTCTGTCACCCTTTTAGTTATCATCAATTTGGTTGTATATGTATTCTACTCTATTGTCTGAAAGTTAGGTGCAATTCACTTGGGCAAGTTTAACAACTATCATTATACACATGCTTTTAAATAGCTACTTGTAGGTGAATTTACCTTGTCTCGGTGGCGAAGTGCCCATAAATGTTCAGTCAGCTGGAGAACTCCTTTGGCTAAACATTTTCACAATCTATTTCTTTTATTTTTTTTAAGTAATTTAATTTACTGAGATGGTAGTAACAGCCCATTTCACTTTGCACTATGGGGAAGAAAAGATATTTTTATCTACTTAAAAGCTAATAAAGACTCCCACTGTTGAAAAATACCCAAACCTCCCAATTATTTCCATCAAGCAATAAATTTAAAAGGAAAGGAAAAGAATTAAAATCCAGAAGTACTAGCAAGTAAGCAATAAAGACAAGGAGAAACTTAGGGAAGGGTCATTAAATTCATCTTTTTCCTTAAAGCAACTTGGTACTCATATACATATAGACTATGTCCTTTGCAACTAGAAATAGTAAGTTGACAAAATTCACCATCTGTGGTAGTAAATCATAGGAGGAAATTATCTGTATGTGTGAGACTACAGAGAACAGCTTGAGCGAGCTGTCCCCCCTTACTCCATCCACCACCCCCAACTCCAGCTGCCACCCACCCCAAAGAGACAGGGCTTCCTTGCTTGCCTCTTACTACCAAGCTCCTCCACAAGCCACCAGGCCCACATACTCATAGTTCCACAGAGAAACACGTATCAACTTTGCAGGCTGCCTTCATTGGTCCTTATTTCAGAATGAAGCTAAACCGAGTAGCTGGATTGTTCCACATATTCCAAAGGAGTTGGGTAATTCTCCCATGCTGCACTTCATTGTTTTCCATGGCCAACACCCAAAACCTAACCTCTTCTGGTTATCTATACCCCCTCATTCCTATAAAATTATTTTTCCTCTGTCCAAAGTTTAATGTTTTCTACCCAAAATTCCACCCTGTCCTCTTAATTCTTATTCCATCATTAACTACATTTTATCCCAAATCACTTCAATGAATGCATGTAACTTCCTCAGCTGTTTATTAGGATTCAATACCCTTTCCTTCTGACCAGCTAAGAATGTCACTTCTAATCTACTATTATGTTCTAGTTTTATGTGTTCCTCATAGATCCTGACCTCTGGATGCTTGAGCCTAGTCAGGGTATTTAGCCTAGATTCCTAATTTCTTACTGTTCTTAACAGTTTGATTTGAATGTTCTCATTTCTGAATTGTATCTTACTACAAATAAACCATAACTTTTTAGCAAGAAAGCTGATGTTCATTGCATGTTATGAAGAGTGCTCAGTGGAAAGATTAATATTTTACAGAGCCAACTGAATTGTGGTTTTTCTGATTTATTATTACAAATAATAATATTTGTTCTTTATAATAGTACATTATAAATAAACTTATAGCATATTGGTATTAGTTATTATAAAGAAGTTTATTACTTTATTATGAACTGAAACCCTGAGAGAAGTGCTAGATTCCTGATACTAAGGTTAGCACTGGCAATTTGATAATAAAATTTGATCTGATAATAATAATATCCACAATACACTTAGATCGATTTAATTTTATGTGGCTTCATGTGGCCACCCAAAGTAAAATTTCTTGGATGGCAGGTCATTTGTATTTAGCTAACTGAAAATGTGGAAAGGGCCCATTATCTTTTTAGCTAAATATCTAGTAAAACCTCACTGATTCAGACTAAGAGATAATCACTCAATGGGTGAAACAATAAATTTGTGTTTAACTGACCTAAGGTCAACAAGCCACTAGTTGGTCCAATACTTTCCCACCTCTATCTCCTTGGTGGGCCAAGTCATTTTGTAAAGTGAGCAGTGGTAGAGGGAGACTCTATGTAAGCAGGGACTAGGATGACTGAGGAGAACAAAAGAGATAATGAAATGACATCTCCTTCCAGTCCATTGTCTATTGTCAATGGTTTTGGGAGGTCAGAAGTTGATGAAAAGGTCCATGAAATATTTGGAGACACACTAAATACTAAAGGTGGCATACACTCATCAAGAAAATCATTCTCCACTTTTCTGTGGAAGAAACAGCACTCTTATCTCCCTTACCTAGTCATTGGGATTCTCAAGGTGGAACACAATATAGACCACCAGTTATGGTCTCGATATTTGTGCCTCCTAATTTATATGTTGAAGCCCTAACCCCCATTTGTGGCTCTGTTTTGAAATGGATCCTCTAAGGAAATAATTAAGGTTAAGTGAGGCTATAAGTCAGAGCCCTGTCTTCATATAAAAAGAGACACTAGATAGCTTCCTCTCTCCCTCTGCCCACATGTGCATAAGGAAGAGGTCATGTGAGCACACAGTGAGATGATACTTCCTATAAGTCAGGAGAAGAGGCCCTAGAATGAAGAGCACCATGCCAGTACCTTGAGCTTAAACTTCCCAGACTCCAGATTTTTGTTTAAATCACCCAGATTGTGCTACTTTGTTATGACAGCCTGAGCTGACTCATACAGGTATCATGACCATTCTGAGGCTTTGCATGAAGTTGGGTGGATGCTATCACAGGATGGAAGAAATGTGGCTGGAGATGATGATCATAAAACTATTTTGTGAGAAATTGTTAACTCTTCTGCAGATCTTCAGAAACAATTTATTGAGAGAGATGAGTGAAATCCTGTTATTTGATAGCAGAGTATATGGACTTCAGTGGTATTTATCTGATATATTGATGCTGGATTGAGGAGAAGACTGCAAGTATTAGTATATTGGATGTCACAAGATGCTGAATTCTGCCTCCTTGGAAAATGTCTGAGTTCAGGTAGAAGTTTACAGAAGCATGATGATTTGTATTCTTCTTTCTTGAACATTTGCATTATATAATGAAGTCTTTCTATTATTATGTAGTGTTAACCTTTATACTATTAAATAAGGCTCAAGTTGGGAGGTGGTTATACATGAGAGGATTATACAGAAAGGTATTTTTTCCCCTTTTTTTGTGTCTTATTTTTAACTAGAGGCCCGGTGCATGAAATTCATGCACTCAGGGGTGGGGGAGTCCATCAGCCCGGCCTGCTCCCTCTCGCAGTCTGGGAGTCCTCGGGGGATGTCTGACTGATGGCTTGGGCCCACTCTTCACAGGGAGTGGGTCTAAGCCGGCAGTCGGACATCCTTAGCGCTGCCATGGAGGCGGATGAGGCTCCTGCCACTGCCGCTATGCTCACCAGTTGTGAGTCTGGCTCAGGGCTTCTGGCTGAGCGGTGCTCCTCCTGTGGGAGCACACTGACCACCAGGGGGCAGCTCCTGCATTGAGCGTCTGACCCAGGGGTGGTCAAACTTTTTGACTCGAGGGCCACAATGGGTTCTTAAACTGGACCGGAGGGCCGGAACAAAAGCATGGATGGAGTGTTTGTGTGAACTAATGTAAATTCAAAGTAAACATCATTACATAAAAGGGTACGGTCTTTTTTTTTTTTTTAGTTTTATTCATTTCAAACAGGCCGGATCCAGCCTGCGGGCCGTAGTTTGCCCACGGCTGGTCTGACCCCTGGTGATCAGTGCACGTCATAGCAACCAGTTGTTCCACCATTTGGTTGATTTGCATATTAGCCTTTTATTATATAGGATATCCATTTGGAATCCAAGATAGAAACATTTATAGATCTCATGGTATCCAGCTGGGGTCTATGATCCTATCTAATAAAAGGGTAATATGCAAATTGACTATCACTCCAACACACAAGATGGCCTCCCCCATGTGGTCAAAGATGGCCACCCCCATGTAGACACAAGATGGCTGGCAGGAGAGGGCAGTTGGGGGTGACTAGGCTGGCAGAGGAGGACAGTTGGGGGCAACCAGGCCTGCAGGGGAGGGCAGTTTAGGGGGACCCAGGCCTTTAGGGGAGGGCAGTTGGGGGGGACCAGGCCTTCAGGGGAGGGCAGTTGGGGGCAACCAGGCCAGCAGGGGAGGGTAGTTGTGGGCAACCAGGTCTGTATGGGAGGGCAGTTAGGGGTGACCAGGCCT
>NW_005353324.1:1142622-1152433 GCF_000412655.1 Myotis brandtii | reverse complement strand
GGCAGGCGAGTAGTTGGGAGCCAGCAGTCCTGGATTGTGAGAGGGATGTCCGACTGCCTATTTAGACCCGATCCCACCGGCAGTCGGATATCCCTAGAGGGGTCCCAGATTGGAGAGGGTGCTGGCTGGGCTGAGGGACACAACCCCCATGCATGAATTTTGTGCATCGGCCCTCTAGTATCAATATATTTTCCTAAGATGCTACAAGCCATTTTGTTCCTTGTCTTTTTATGTTACTCCATGGGGTCATGACTACTGAAAAGGGGTCCAGGTAACTCTAATGTAATGCATGTCTTTGGACTGCATATTATTTATTCTCATTTTGTCCTCTAAGACCATTTCTCACCCTTCTATACCCTACCTTGTATCCAAGGAGGCTCAATCTATGACTATAGTCCTTCACCAAGCTTCCTTGCTATGTGGCTTTGATTCGTTTCAGTAATGTGAGGCACTCAGTGGTGGTAGGAGATGGAGGTGGGAGTATTTATTCCTTGCTACCCATTCTGGCCTTGCTACAGTTCTCCAGAGGCTGGTTCTTCTACAGCAGTGGTTCTCAACCTGGAGCAATTTTGCCTCCCAGGGAACATTTAATGATATCTGGAGGCAATTCTATTGTCAAGACTGAGGTTGTCAAGATAAGATGTTGTCAAGAATGAGGTAATATCGGCATCTAGTGGGTTGATGCCAGGGATGCTATTAAGCATATTACAATGCTCAGGACATCTCCTCCTACACACAACAACAACAAAGAGCGATCTGATCTAAATGTCAAAGTGCTATTGCCAAATAAGCCTGTGCTGTAGGAACAGCTCCTATACATGGGCCCTCTTTCACAGCTACAGGTCCTACTTGGATCTAGTAACACTACCTTCCCTCTTCCCCTTCAGGCCAAGATGGTGGGGGTGGGTGGGTTTGGACTTCTTGCTGTTTCTATTTGAATTCTTTACTGCCCTTTGTAGGCCCTCTCTTAAACTCCTCTCCATGTTATAACTCCCCCCCGCCTCCCTCATTAAACTCTATTTGACTAAAACTTTTGCGTGCACAATGTCTCTTGCTGGGACACTGACAAAACTTTATGCTCACATGTAGCAATTGATATGGGCATTTAACATCATATTCAGTTTTCTTCAATTAGAGGCAGAATGCAAACTATCACCAGTACTAATTGCCTGCACACCCCCTACTGGGGATGTGCCCGCAACCAAGGTACATGCCCTTGACCGGAATCGAACCTGGGACCTTTCAGTCTGCAGGTCGACGCTCTATCCACTAAGCCAAACCGGTTACGGCAACATTTATTTTTTGAGTGATAAGTTCTTGACCTGAATGAACTCATTGTCAATGACAGTCCTATGATTTGGGTGCTAATGTGATTCTCATGTAAAAGATGTTAAGATTGAGGCACACAGGTGAGTGACTTGACCAAGATCATGTATTGAAAATGGCTGTTAAGCACAGACACTTACCCATGGTAGGAAGCCTTCAGAAAGAAACCACATTATAATATTTGCAAGAAGGTGACAGTTGGCTCTCGTGAATCATTCAAATGTGAATCAAGGGAAAATTTCAGAGTGGCATCTAAGGCAATTCTTTGTGTCATTTTACACCCCCACTGGGTGCATCCTTTTTTAAAAATGTTTTCCTTCATTTCTATGTCTTTACTTTCTCCTTATCTCCTGCCTCTCTTTTCTGTTCCCTTTTGTTTATTTTTCCTTTTATTCTTCCATACCTTTTCACTCCCATTCTTTCCTTTCTCTGCCTTGCCTATTTTTGCAAAACTTAGGTCTGCTTCTGGCACCTTAATGTTAAAATAATCTAGGTTCAGTTTTTAGTCAGAATGGCATTCAAACCATAAGGGACGGAAAGAATGTGTGAAATGTTAATTAAGCCTATTCCTGAGACTTAATGAAATTTTAAGCTTAAAGTCTTTTAAATGTTATTTGCCAAGTGCCAGTATCATAAAACAATATAGCCAATTTCATAAGGAATTTGTGATATATAATCAATTAAGTCAGAAAGCTTATGCTTTAGAAATACAGAAAAAGCAGATTTTAATTTATATGCATATTATATGGAGATATAAAGCTTCTAAAATGACAAAGTCCATTTATATAAAGGCTTTGGTTTGCAAATATGAAATGCTGATATTTGAAAATAATAGTTTCTCTGAAAGTACTTTTCAAAACTGGGCAAATTGATTCATTCCCTAAGGAATTGTGACAGTTAGGGGAAAAGTACAGTTGCTTTTTTACATGCAAAAATCCTGGAGATAGAAACCTACTCTATCCATTTTTCACAACAAATATGTATAGCACTTAATATCAAATCTGAGTCTGCCTGACACTGTGATAAATGGATGCATTGGTAGATGAGTAAAATAAGATTTTGTCTTAGAGGAAATATTGGCTTTTCATTAGGTCAACTGAGAATTTATAGCATGCAAAAGAACTACCTAGAAAGTGATGTTTTCTCTAAAGAGGTTTAAATACTCTTTCTAAAGATATACAAGCCTAATTTTTTTCAGGAAAAATTATTTCCAATTTCTATAACTAATTGAGAGCAATGCACTACATCCTTGTCCTACACTTGCATATGGAGAGAATTAAAACTCAAAGTTTATGCTTGGAGATTCAGTGTTCTTCTATTTTGTCCTCTTATGGACAAAAGTAAATCCTCAACAAATAAGAAAACAAAAACTCTCTGTTTCATGTGGCAATATTTATCTATAAATATCCCTCTCACAGCACAAGAAGAAAGCAATTCTCTTGACATTTCAGAAATTTCACTGAAATCAGCAAAACTGTTCATGGTAACTGAAGAATTGGGAGAGATCAATTGTCTCAGTCATTGTTTGTAGAGAACAGAAAGTGCTGGGAGCACATTCTCTGGAAATTCACATGAAACTGGCAGTTAGATTTGTCATCTTTTGATGTGCACTTCACCCAAATAAGCGAATTAGCGTTCTGAACAGGTTTGAACAAAGATTCCAAATGAAGATCCTGTGCCACTGCTTAAGAAATAACTGTTTCTTTGAGGCCTGCGTGTAATCAACAACCAGGTTCAGGAAGAGTGGGGGCTCTAAAGTATGTGTTTCATTTCATAGCCATAAAAAGAGGCAGGCGAAGGTCATTGGCGTCTTCATGGGACTGAAAAGGATCGTTCTGCTTCTTTGGTTTCCTAAACTGCCACTGTTATCTAAGAAACTTTTACTTTTTAGACTTAATCTACCTTGGAAAATGCAAAGGAAGAGGTCTCAAACGATTACACCCTGTTCTTATTTCCAATCAGATGTAGGACTAGGAAAAAATGTCCTGATACATAAAATGAAGGAATTAATTTGAAAGATATCTAAGGTACACTTTGCCTTATTCTGTGCATTCTGTGATACAAAAGATCTTTTCTGTTGGAATAGTTGACAGTCATAATATTATTGAAAAACATAAAATGAAGGAATTAATTTGAAAGATATCTAAGGCACACTTTGCCTTATTCTGTGCATTCTGTGATACAAAGATCTTTTCTATTGGAATAGTTGACAGCCATAATATTATTGAAACTGTTGATTAGGTAAATTTAGGATATGAGATGTCCCTTAAAAAAAGCTCTTGTGCAACTGAAAAACACTAATATGGTTGTTGAGGTGCTACGCCCAGTATCTGTTGGCACATTGCTTCTCCTAGTGTCCACATCACCTAAGACCTTGTTAGTAATGCCAAGTCTCATGTCTTACCCTAGACTTACCAAATCTGAGTGAGCATTTTAACAAGGCCTCCAGATCATTCATATTCGTATGAAAGTTTGTGATGCACTGTTTTCATGGATCACTTGTCTTATAGTACTCATCTACCTGAACAGCAATGATATTTACACTGGAGGAGCCCTATGTTTCCACTAGACTAAACATTATCAAGAGAAAAATTAATATTTTTTTCAGAACCCAGAAAAGTGGTCTTCCAGGTGGAAAGCATCAGCATGACCTGATAACTTATTAGAAATGTAAATGATTGTCCCCTGCCCCAGCCCTACTGAATCACAATGCCAGGGTTTAGGGCCCTGGAACCTGAGTTTGAACAGGCTCTACAGGTGTTTCTGATATACAATGTGACTTCAGAGTGGGAGCTGAAGAGTCACCAGGTGTAGGTGATCAGGCTGAAAGGCAACTGACAGGACTTAGCAAATATGAAGAAAACAAAAATTCCAAGAGAGGGTTAGGAGGGAAAACTGACCATAAACAGTGCCATGTTTTAAAAGGTTAGTATCATAATAATGTAGAATGGACTATGGTTGTTACATTTTCTCAGACTCCATAAACTGTTGTCCTTCAAAACTCATGAAATGCCAGCTCCCTCAGGTAACACATTTGCTAATAAGAGTATCTTTTTTGCTGTTCTATCTCATCGCCATAGACCATGTGCTATTTGTCACTTTCCAATAATTGTTACCAGGGCACCACTAGGGGACTACTTTATATGCAAAGTTTCCAGAGGGTAGAGATTTTATCTTGTATCTACATAGCCCCCTGCAGCTAGCACTATATATTTTGGATGCCATTGATGTCTAATGTTTTCTATTTGTTTCTTAATATTTTTGTTTTGGGATAAAAAGGCCTATTGTTTTCCTAATTTAGAGGGCATTCTACTTCTTTTCTAAAAATGAACAACTACCTGTAAAATATGTTGAGATCCTCCGATTAAAAGTAAGTTTTGTGAAGAATGTCTCCTTTTATACATTAAGCATTAAAAATCCGGCAACAAAGTCATAGGTCTTTTGCCCCCCAGTAGTACAATTGAAACATTTGATATAGTATAAAATATGTCTCCATTTTCATGCATTTAAATTTCTAATTGTTTCTCAGTCCCTTGGAGAGACTTTCTAGGTCAACTAAGTGCTCACACTGTGCTACATGTTCCAAGACTCCAAGTCCGTCTCATCTCTGTAATCCTCAAAAGAAAGAATGCCAGTCAATGCTCCTCATTTATACAATAATTAGAAAAGATCCAAATTAAAAATTGACTCTTTGTCAAATGCAAGCCCTGGCAGCTGTTAGATTACAGGCTCACAATGTTATTCCTAGCTCCTTAATATTTCCCCTTCTCTCAGGTTGGCTTCTAACCAGGTTTAATCCTGAGGAACAAAACAACAACAACCAAAAAAACATGACATAGAATTGTTGAAAATATAGTGATGTGGTCACAGATTCCTAAATATCCTCTCATCTCACTTTCTTTTTTAAAACAATATATATCTTTATTGATTTCAGGGAGGAATGGAAAAAAAATATATATATCTTTATTGATTTCAGAGAGGAATAAAAAGGGAGACAGAAACATCAATGACGAGAGAGAATCATTGATTGGCTGCCTCCTGCACGTCCCCCACTGGGGATCAAGCCCACAACACAGGCATGTGCCCTTGTCCGAAATTGAACCTGGGACTCTTCAGTCCGCAGGCTGACGCTCTATCCACTGAGCCAAACCAGCTAGGGCTCATCTCACTTTTGACCCAGAGAAATAATTAAAGGTTGAAAAAAGTGTGTGTGTGTGTGTGTGTGTGTGTGTGTGTGTGTGTGTGTGGTGGGGGCAGGGTTGGAATCGCTGTATCAGCTCTTTGGAAAGAATATAAGTGACATCCCTTTGCTATTACCTTAGAAGATTTTTGTGGGATTTTTATGCAACCGGAGCTAGACAGAGAAAGAAAACAATGGCTGACTCAGAACTACTCAATGTGATTTAGATGCGATTCAGACAAAAGGCCACTGACATGATCCTATCTGTAGGAACGAAGAATGGAGGTGAGGTGGGATGATAGCCATGGCACCACGTGGAATCCCTTTAACCACCTGCTTCCAAAGTGTTCCTAAGTAGCTGCCTGGGAAATGTGTGGCCCAGCACTGCCACTTCTAACAGCTTTGACTAGAATAATTCCCTGAAACATGGACAAGGCTGTGTGCTGTCCTTCCAGCCATTGCCAGGTGAACTGAAACACCAGTTCAATTTACAGCTGGTCTCCATGCGCCTCATGAGGAACGCAGTGGTGAGCCCAAACCAGCCTGAGTGCTGTAGGATCCGAAATTCAGTCTGTTTGCCTCAACATCCCCTTGTATCCAGAAGGACTCTAATATTCTCAGGTGAGCAATGAGGGATCTGAGGAAAGCCTGCCCAGGTGATTTTTCTTAATATATTTGTATTGATTTCAGAGCGGAAGGGAGAGGGAGAGAGGTATAGAAACATCAATGTTGAGAGTGAATCACTGATTGGCTGCCTCCTGCATGCCCCCTACTGGGGATGGAGCCTGCAACCTGGGCAACCCAGGCATGTGTCCTGACAGGGAATTGAACTGTGACCTCCTGGTTCATAGGTCGATGCTCAACCACTGAGCAACACTGGCTGGGCCCTCCAGGTGATTTTGAGGGAACTTCCAGTCCAGGATTTCCCTTGTCTCCTCAAAACAAACAAACAAACAAACAAACAAACAAAACAAACAAACAAAAAAACCTGGGACAAAAAATCTACAAACAAAGTAAACATCAAAACACAGAGGAATGCAAACATTCACAGAAAATTACTGAAGTAAAGATGTGGCTGTGGGCAAAGAGAACAGTATGCTTAGCAATGCTGATTGTCTATTAACTACTAAAATAATAGAAAATAATTATTAAAAATATGTAAAAGAAATAATAAACTAGCTATAAAACTGACAGCCTCTGCCTTCTCCTCAGCTGGACTAAACTTTAGATCTTAGATCGTTTCTTCCTGACTATAGGCCCCTGACCTCCATTTTGTAAAAAGAACATTTACTTGAGAAAACTTGCAATGGAAATTATTTTTCTGTCCTTGGGAGATGTAGTTCTCTTAGACTCTTACCAGTTTTACAACCCAGGAATCTCTTTCTCAAGGACCTGGGAGCTATCCCTTTGAAATGTAATCATTAAAAAAGATAGCATCCCTGTCTCTCAGTGTGTGTGGGAGGGTAGGAACCTAACTTCAAAAACGACCAGCTAGCAAACACATACAGACTGATACAGACTGATCATATTGATCAACTTCCACCTTAACCACCTCCAGTAACTTGACATTAGCTCACTACAGGGCTTAAATCTGTCCAGACTTTTGTTTCAGCAAGTTCAGTTCAATAACTGTCCCTATTGCAATCGTTTCAAATAAAATCTTTCTTGCCTATTTAACTCTGCCCAGTGCAATTTTTCTTTGACAAAACCTATGTCATTTTAATAAAAGCTGGTATAGAATATGGAATATATGTGAACCAGTAAAATAATACATTTTTCATCATCATTCTATACAGCTATGTAATTTCATTCTAGAAGTTGAATTGAAAGAAGATATAATGTTAATTTGAGACAAAGTAGATTCAAAGCAAGGAAACAACCAAAAATAAAAATAATAAAGCTTTAAATTAAATTGAAGCTCCCAAAGATGTGATCTTTACATAAAATAGCACATCAAAGAAATATATAAAGCCAAAAATAGTTAGGAAAAAAACAAGAAATTCAAAGAGAAATTGATCAATTTCTTTCAATTTTTGACAGACCATGTGGACAGGATAATAAAGAGGGATATAGGAGGTTTAATCTTGGACTCAGTAAGTTTTATTTCCTAGTCATAAAATATTCTCAGACTGCTTAAATTCTATCAATGCCAAATATATCTTAAATTTAAGCTGACTATAGCTTTTTGTAAAATAATAATTAACCATATAAAACATTGATTTTAAATATCTTACTGATTTCAGAAACTTTAAATTATTGCCAGGGGGGTGTATCTTGGAATTAAGGACATATAAAACAGTGCTAATTAATATTGGGAACAATTCAGATCTCACCAACATAGAATTAATAAATAAAATACACTATTTTCATTTAGAGGAAAATGCAGAACGTTAATTTTCTTTTAGCATTAAAAGAGTATAAAAGTAAGTGAATTAAACATTTGCTTCAAGAAACTAGAACAAATTAAAAAAAAAGATACTGAACTAAATCTGTGGGAGAGAGGTTACATCAAGAAGGAATTAAACAAATTATTGAATAAAATAAAAATAAAAATGTTAGCCATAATTTTAAATGAATCATTTAACCCTTTTCTCTAAAGATAGCTATAAAATATCACAAATAAACTTTCCTTCTGTTAATCCCTCTATACATTTTTAATTACCACATATTATGTAACAACTATTTTTAATATGTTTTTATTGATTTTTAGAGAGAGAGGAAATGAGTGAGTTAGAGAGAAGCATCAATGAGAGATGTTTATATCTCTCATTGATGTTTCTACACCCCCTACTGGGGATCAAGCTGGCAACCTGGGCATGTGTTCTGACTGGGAATTGAACTAGTGACCTCTTGATTCCTGGGTCAACACTCAACCACTGGGCTACACTGGCCGGGAATATGTAACAGATATTTAATTGCACTTGCCATTAAATCAGACCCTGGGGGATAAATATACAGTAGACAAAATCAACAGGTTCCTTGTCTTAGCTCATAGCCTGTTGAAGAAAAGAGACAGGGTGATAATTATGCAGAGAGTTTAGAGGTAATATAATGAGAAGGCAGACAGAAGACTCTTCAATCTAGCTAGATCTGTGATGTCACATAACCAGTAAAATTTGGGGTTGGGGAAGGTGACATTTCAGGCAGAGGAAAGACATGAGACAAGAGAACACAATAGCCTTTTTGACAGAAATCCAAGTTGATAGTGCTTATGTGTTTGTGTTTGTGTGAGCCACGTATTTTAACTATAATGTTAATTATGAGCATCTCAGAATGATATGGGAGAAGGGTGTATACGAACTTACATTATTAAGGACCATAACAAAAGTGCTTAGTAATATCTATATTATTCTTTAGGAAAAATGTAAAACTGGAGGGTTAACAAAATGTTTGAATTTTGAAGAATTGCTACTTGCATTTTCTTTATTTTATTGTGAAAGTGAGAAAATGTGAATAACTATTTCGTGAAAATTAATTTCTAAATAAACTTTTATATTTTTCACTAAAATAGTCCCAAAGTTTATGGTATTTTCATATTTATCTGATTTAATGTTCAGATCTAGTATAGATGTGTCACAAGAATGGTGCATTGGTACCACTAGATGAGTGTATCACAATTTCTTCAGTTAAATACATTATTTTAATAAATAGCTTATACTACATTAATTCATGCATCGTAATTGTATGCAGACTGAAAATTATTAAGGAAAACATATTTAATGTCATAAAATACTTCCATATACATGGTAAAATGACATATGAAGGTCAGGAATTATTATGCTTCCATTAAAATAAATCTAACACATGTTCACATCTACAGATATATGAGTGCCATGGTTTTCACTGGGTGATGAGATTAAGCTGATTTTTGTATTCTTTTATAATCACACTAGAGGCCCGGTGCACAAAAATTTGTGCACTCAGGGGGGTCCCTCAGCCCGGTCTGTGCCCTCTCACAGTCTGGGACCCCTCAAGGGATGGCCACCTTTGGCTTAGGCCCACTCCCCGGGGGATTGGGCCTAAGCTGGCAGTCAGACATCCCTCTGGCAGCCTGGGAGCCCTTGGGGGGATGTCCACTTGCCAGAGGGGAGCAGGCCTAAGCTGCAGTTGGACATCCTTAGCACTGCTGAGGAGGCAGAGGAGGCTCCCACCACCACCGCTGTACTGGCAGCTGTCACTGACCACCAGGGGCCAGCTCCTGCATTGAGCTCTGCCCCCTGGTGGTCAGTGTGTGTCATAGTGACCAGTCATTCCCAGTTGTTCTGCTGTTAGGGTCAATTTGCATATTACCCTTTTATTATATAG
>NW_005353324.1:1103995-1142490 GCF_000412655.1 Myotis brandtii | reverse complement strand
GCTGATGGCTGTTTGCAGGCTGGCCACAGCCCCTTCAGGGTGGGGGTCCCCCCTGGGGTGCCTGGCCAGCCTGGGTGAGGGACTGAGGGCCATTTTCAGGCTGGCCACACCCCCTTCAGAGTGGGGGTTCCTGCTGGGGTGCCTGGCCAGTCTGGGTGAGGGCCTGTTAGCGGTTTTCAGGCTGGCCAATCCCCCCAGCAGGGACCCTCACCCCATGAGGGTGTGGCCATCCTGGGTGAGGGGCTGATGGTTGTTTGCAGGCTGGCCACGGCCCCCAGCCACCCAAGCTCCCAGTGGATGCTGGCTGGAAGCAGGTATCTGGGATTTATTTATCTTCTATAATTGAAACTTTGTTGCCTTGAGCGAAGGCCACAGCTGGCCAGGGCAGGTGGGAAGCTTGGCTTCCTCCATCACCGGGGCAACCAAGCCTCCTGCTTGCTCCATCTCTGTGGCTGCTGGCCGCCATCTTGGTTGTTTTAATTTGCATATAGTCGCTCTGATTGGCTGGTGGGAGTGGCTTGGGGTGTAGCAGAGGTGTGGTCAATTTGCATGTTTCTCTTTTATTAGATTAGATAATATGAATAAATGCCATATTTTCAAAATTAGATGTTCTATGCAATTTCATTCATTTAAATTGTATTTATTATTGGGCATCACTGATTTTAAAATGATAAATATAAATGTTCTCTTTATTTCATGCATGAATAACTTCTTATCATCTTGTTAATATCATTATTCCACATCTGAATAGCTTTTGAAAATACCAGTAGCTGTACAGGTTGGCTAGTAAATTTTTTTTGAGTGTGTAATTTTTTCATTTAGCTATTTTCACAAAAATAAAATACTTAGACAATATCATAAATATGCCTTAAAAAACTGTACTCAGCTCAGCATGCACTGAAATGCTTTCATTGTGAATTCAATTATTTTTTACAAAACTAAATCAATTCGAATAGAAGTTCATAATAACTAAGTGGCAGATTACACTCTAGGATATACTGTAGTGATTTGGGACTTCCATTTTTTTCTATCCTAGTCTCATTTCCTATAGGCAACATTCTCTAGTTGTCATTCTTATAATATACCTATATAAACATTTAATTTATTCTGCAGTAGGAAATACACTATTTAGATGTAAGTTCTCCAATGGTAGCTTGCTTCATGCATTCTTAAAGAAAGTATAAACAACTAATTGAACATCCTGATCATGTGTTTATAGTGTCATTTATATTTTGAATAGTCTGCAACAAATTCAAGAATGGGAACTTTAATAATTGACTTAGAGTATTTGTAATGAGAGGTATATTTTCTCAAATGTGAGACTATAATTTCCCTTCTGAAGTTAAGCATGCAGAACAAATAGTCTGATAAGATTAATAATTAGAAGAATTAAGCAAAAGAGAGCATTAATTTATAATAATGCATTTTATGACATCAATAGTATACTTATTAAAGTGACTCAGATGAACTTACAATTAAGGCATATTTCATGAGAGTGAATTTTGGTTGGGAAACCAAATAGTTCTATCATATTTTAGAAGCAAATTACCACCAACCACCTTTTGTATTATAATCCAAGAAGAATCTTTTTCTATTTAATTTAGAATGCTTCTAGTGTTTATATTTTCTACCAAGAATTTAATTTTAACATATATTTGCAACAGCCTTCTTCAACAAAGGCCAGCCTGGCCAGCGTGGATCAGTTTTGAGCGTCAACCTATGAACCGGGAGGTTGCAATTCGATTCCAGGTCAGGGCATATGCCAGGGTTGCAGGCTCCATCCCCAGTGAGGGGTGTGTAGGAGGCAGCAGTCCATCAATGAATCTCTCTCATCATTGATGTTTCTGTCTCTCTCTCCCTCTCCCTTCTTCTCTGAAATAAATAAAAATATTTATTTTTATAAAGACCACAGCAGGGTAAAGGTTAGACAGTATATATTGAGGTATTTAAGTAAGAAAATAATTTTTTACCCTTCTCATATTTATATCATTCAGATGTTGCAAATACCTAATGGGAAATTAAATTTAAGTAGGGGAAGCTTAATAAATCTGTATTTAAACTGATAGCATGGCCTGAATCCATTATGTTCTTGAATTTATTTATTTTTAAGTTACATGTTTATTGATGAAGGTATTACCTATGTCCCCCTTTCCCACTCATTAATCCCTTCTAGCCCACCTCCATTAACCCCCCCAGGTCTTCATACTTTATTGTCTGTTTCCATGAGTTATGCATATATGCATATAAGTTCTTTAGTTGACCTCTTCCCACTCACCCACCCACCTCCACCTTCCCTCTGAGATTCTACAGTCTGTTTTGAATTTTTGTATAATACATTGTTATTAAAAGACAAAGACCAACCAGACAAAATTGCCCAAGGAAGAAAAACCCTCACCTGTGGGTTGGCCAGCAATAAAATGAACTATGAGTAGAAATATCTGCAGTGAAAGTTCATCAGTGACAGTGCACTTGACTGATTTCTGAACAATATGCAATTTCCCTGCATGAAACCTGGCCCTGTCTATCTTTTCATTAGTTTGTGCATCCAGAAAACATAGCTATATGAGTATCTTGGCAAGCTATATCTTCAACCCTCACCTGAAATTGAACTTCATCTGGGAAACATGCCACAATTGATCAGAAAAGAGGTACAAATGCTTTCCTATTCATACAGCAATAAAGTTCCTAGCCTATCTTCCTAAATGAACCATGAACCATTAAAAATAAACTATACTTGAAACCATCTTTCCAAGTGATCGATTTTCTTTAGATTAAAAGCTTGAAAATGGCAGAAAATGTACTAAATTTATAAAATATGAAAAAGTCAAGAAAATACAAATGATAAATTAGTAAACTGATTATCATGTGTGCCAACATTTCTAACCCTTACTTAGCAATATTCGCATAATATTTTTAATTCTATTATAAGTTTAATTGTCATAAATTTAAAAAAATAAAAGTCATTATAATTAAATTTAATGGAAACTTTAAATATTTGTCATGTAGCTCTTTTTACCCTTAAGGGAGTTGTCTAATTCAATTTTCCTTTACATTTTCTCCACTTCAACCTACAGAGGACCAAAATAACAAGAGAGCTAACAACAGAGGTAATTGGTTTTAACAATGTCTGGGGAAGGTGCAGATGATTTCAGACAGTTTCTCCCACTTTGATTCCTGTTCTCTAAGTGGCCTCCCTTTCTACTTCTTTATCTTGAGTCAACAGGCTATAAGATTACTTCAAAGGAACACATCATTTTCTTGGTTGACAAACTAAAAATAGTTTGTTTAAAGAATGCAGAGGGAACAGGATTTTCATATTGCCTCCCTTGCTGTTTCTTTTCTTCATGCTGATAGCATCGAAGTCAAACCCATTCCAGTCAGCAAGTTCCTGACACCTTGATTGGCTGAACACAATGAAAACTTGTTGAGGAGCAAATTTAACTGTTGCCTTTCTATTTCCACCCATGACCAGGTGACTTAGCAGATCCAAGGGCATATATAAAGGAAGTTCATAGGAGTGTTCTGGGGAAAATTGCCACTTTGTTAAACACTGAGAAAGGCCATGTTTTTGACGAGGGAAATTGAAGGGCAGTATGTGTGCTATAAAGGAAGAGGTGTTCCGTCAGACAACAAAATATATCTCAAAAGGAAAGAGAGAAGGGATGTGGCAAATAAAAACTATTTGGCATACATGACGTTTGGGTAGAGAAAGATCATTCAGTGGTAAAGAGTGAACAGTTGGCATAAGATATTGGAATTTGCACAAAAATTATTAGCAATTTCCAGCCCACAATGATCTTTCTCTCTTTTTTCTGTATTGACATATGCAGCATGTTCTGCATAATCTCACATGTCATTTTCCATTACTTTATACATCCCCTGTGTTCAAGATTAACAGGTAGAAAGCTCATTGTCTACTGAGGCCAATACAAAATATTTAGTGTTCAAGTGTTGAATTGAAAATGGAGAGTGATTGTTAAAAACAGGAGAAATAAATATAACTTCTATAGAGTTAATGGGAAAATTCAGTGATTTGGTTAAATTTTACAAATATCGCCTATTTTGTGAGCATTGAAATATTATAGGGAAAACGGGGTTCCAGAGCACACTTTCCAGTCATCTGATTCTGATCCCGTGGGAGTTATTTTACAACCATGTGAAATAATTCTTATCTATAGACAACAAATATGTTCTGTCAGATGGAGGTTCAGATGACTTTGCTCCTTCCCCATGGAGAAAGCTAGTTTCTGTGTATTTGTAAATGTATTTCACCAGTGCTTTTTTGGCTTCTTCTTTGAATGAGTTATAACATCTGTCTGATAACTTCATGATGAATGAAATCAAATCTTTAACATTCATTTGTGCCTGTAAAAGATTCATGATTTTACCATTTTTTTAGAAAATTGTTTTTAACGAAGTTAATATGTGTAAAAACTATTAGAACCTTGCCTGATATAAGGAGAGATATTGAATAAAGGTAGCAGTTGTTGCTATTGTTCTTATAAGCCAGCATTCTTGATTCAAAGTAGTGGGACACAGTCATGATTAAAACTGAAGGAGGTCAAAGCGTAGTGGAAGAATCAAGTAAATAAATAGTTCCAGTACAATGTGTTAAGAAATTACATTTGAAGTAAGCACAAGTTCTTATAGAAATGTGGATCCTATAGCAATTGGCTCTGCCCAGGGTCAAGAGAAAAATGGATAGTGGGGGACAGGGCAGCATTTGAGATTTAAATTAGAAAAGGAGTTAGCCAATCACATTATTGTCTCTAGCTACTCCTGATGAATAACTGTAATCAGACATTGTAATATTAAACATAGAATCAGGGCAAAAGCAATGAGTGATTCAGCGCTCTTTACTGAATCAGAACTAAAATGAGCTTGAACACAAGGTCACATTTATAGTACTATGAAGTCAGCAAAAATACAAAGTGTAATGTTCTTTATTTAACCTGTGTAGGTTTAGATATGGCTAGAATTAACGATAGCCATGGAAAATAAAAGGATCACTAAAAAATAAGTAAAGGGAAGCTTATAAAACAAGGTTAAGTTTATGTAAAAATGTAAAGCCAACTTTTTAAACGTAATCACATAAGAGGGAAATCACATAAGAAGTAAAAGTAATAACACAAACTTGTAGCACTGTGTTTCTGCTCAGTGTCTTATATACCCGTTCTATCATTGCACGATAGAAGACCCTGTAAATTTACTAAAGAAAAAGAATAGTTTTTTGGCTGGTGTGGTTCAGTGTTGAGTGTAGACCTATGAAACAGGAGGTCATGGTTCTATTCCTAGTCAGACCACATGTTGGGGGTGTGCAAGAGGCAGCTGATCATTGATTCTCTCATCATTGGTGTTTCTATCTTTCTCTCCCTCTCCCTTCCTCTCTGAAATCAATAAAAATATATTTTTTACTAAAAGAAAGAGAATAGTCACATTGTTTCACAGTTAAGAACTCTTAAAAATAGAGATATTTTTATATTAAGATCTGTGATAATAATGATAAATGCTTTCATGTGTAGAGAAGTAATAGATTCAAAAATAATTTCTATATACAGTGTTTCTTTTAAGTCCTTAGCCACTATTGAAAAGAAAGTTTTATTTTTCAAATTTTACAGACTGAAAGCTGAGTCTTAGAGAAAGATATTTTCTTATGCTAAGTTAAACAGGTAATATGTGGCATTCTGCTTTCCTGGTTCTGCATTTCTGCATTCTTTACTTTTTACACTACATGCTGTTTCTCTGAAAAAACAAAAACAAAAAAAACCAAAACAACCTTATGCTTCAGATGCTAGAGTCACAGAGTTCAGGTTGAGGATCCATGAGGGCTAGGGATAGAGTTTGAGATTAGAATCATGTGCTGGAGCTTTGTCTATAATCCCAATATTTTTTAAAAATATATTTTATTGATTTTTTACAGAGAGGAAGGGAGAGGGATAGAGAGTTAGAAACATCGATGAGAGAGAAACATCGATCAGCTGCCTCCTGTGCCCCCTCTACTGGGGATGTGCCCGCAACCAAGGTACATGCCCTTGACCGGAATCGAACCCAGGACCCTTCAGTCCACAGGCCGACGCTCTATCCACTGAGAAAAATCGGTTAGGGCTATAATCCCAATATTTTTAAATGTCAAAAGAATAGGTGGGAAGGAGATGGCAGAGGAGCCAATTCGATCTTCCTTCCTTCCTATCCCTCCCTCATACTATGATACTCGTAGATAATAAAAAATTGCATGTTATGCTGGCCTGCATGGTTCAGTGGTTGATTGCTGACCTATGAACCAGGAGGTCACAGTTCGATTCCCAGGCAGGGCACATGCCGAGTTTCAGGGTTGATCCCCAGTAAGGGTGTGCAGGAGGCAGCTGATCAATGATTCTCTCTAGCTCTCTCTCCTTCTCCCTTTCTCTCTGAAATCAATAAAAATATATTTTAAAAAGAATTGCATGTTATGATAGTTTTCTGATCACTGTTATACTTTGCCATTTGCCTTCTAAAAGAAATGCACTTCAATTTTCAAAAATTGACATAGTTTTATTTATATTACAGAAAACTGGTAAAGATAAAGGAAAGTCCTGACCATCTCCACAAAACCATATCCATTTCAATAATGTTAATGTTAAACAAAGAAATCTATGTAGCATAGGCCAGATAGACCCTTCTTGCTTAATTTATTACAGAGACCCAGAATTCCAATTTGTTCTCAACTTCAGTGTGGGCCATTGTTATGATATGCTGCATGCCCAGGGTATTGACTAATTTATCAAACACTGCAGAGCCACTCCTTAAGGCTTGTCAGGTTGTGCCCTTCAGAAGTTGCCCAGCCAACTAATGAGTGTGCTCAATTACAGGCCACATTCTACCCATACTCCCTTCCTCCAGGGGAACGCCTGGAATTGGGCTGCAATTATCTGGAGGGGACGCTCAGTCTTTTTTTATTCACATCAAGGCACTGCACATGCTAGCTGAGATAGTGATGAAAGCGATGCAAACAGCACGGAGGACACTGGAAAAGGTGGTCAGTAGGTTAGGGGCACCTATCAAACACTGCAGAGCCACTCCTTAAGGCTTGTCAGGTTGTGCCCTTCAGAAGTTGCCCAGCCAACTAATGAGCGTGCTCAATTACAGCCCACATTCCACCCATACTCCCTTCCTCCAGGGGAACACCTGGAATTGGGCTGCAATTATCTGGAGGGCATGCTCAGTCTTTTTTTATTCACATCAAGGCACTGCACATGCTAGCTGAGATAGTGATGAAAGCGATGCAAACAGCACAGAGGACACTGGAAAAGGTGGTCAGTAGGTTAGGGGCACCTTTAGAAACCCCCACTTCTGGTTTCTACATCGCTTCTGTTGCTCAGCAGCCTGGAATCCTCATCACTCAACTCCATGCTAGTCCCCTCTCCCTCTTTCAAGAACACTCTTCTTCAAAAGATAACTCAAATACAGTGGGGCCTTGACTTACGAGTTTAATTCCTTCGGAGACTGAGCTCGTTAAGGAGCTCGTTGAGGAGCTCGTTAACTCAAATTACTCTGTCAACTCAATGCAAAAAATCGGTGGAGAGACAGCTGGTATCTCAAAAAACTCCTTAGTCGGGACACTCGTAAGTCAAGGCCCCACTGTAGTGTGAGTGATGCAATAGACCTTCTTTGGGAGAGCATTTACCTGGCTAACAGAGGATGGAAAAATGAGTTTGCTAGTTAGCAGGAAGCTTTGACTCTTTTGTTTTAGAGTCAGCCCAAATGGCCTTCTTTTTATCTTTTGGTTTTCACCGATTTCACTTACAGATGGTTTTGATCTTCCTTGCAGCCCCCAGGATCCAAGGGCTGCTTCCTAAAATGTGTTGTCCAAGGAAGGTGACCTGCGAAAACTCTGCTGGGAAAAGTTGGGTATATGCTCTCTTGCTTGTTTATTTTCCTAGACTTGCTTCATCTTATCACTCCTGCATGAAACCTTTACCTAGCATCAGAGAATTTAGTTTACTCTTAGAAGTATCAAAGGAGTTATTCCAGGCTTAATGAAGGAGGCACCGCAAGGCCGATTTGGGCAATAATGCTGTCTGATTAACACTGACCCAGAGAGGGTCATTGTTAATAAATGAACACTGAGCTGCTACAATAGCAAGGCGCGTTTCTGTATCTGGCTCTAAATATGGAAAAACACACTCCACAGGTCTTTTCTCAGCTGCTTGATAAGCTAGTTTGATGTTAAAATGACCAAGGGATAAATTACTGAAAACATAATTTACTGGCTGTTACCTTGATAGCCTCACAGAATACAGAATTAATATTCCCTTGTATTCTCCACGTTCCCTGGTGTGTTGCAGGGGCTACTTCTTCTTAAGTCAAAATTGGAATCAGAAAATGATAGAACCACAGTACATTAGAAATGCAAGTGATTTCAGGAAGTATCTTGCCCAAACCCTCATACAACAAAAAGATGTGGAGAGGACAGGCAGCTTCCCAGCCTCTTCTGTGACCATTCCAGTGTGGCCAGGTCAGGAGGCATCATCTATTTAAAGAAAATAAGTTCCTTGACCAAGTCTATCTACCCATGTTCATTAGCAGTTTTGAAACTCAACAGAAGCCCTTTGAATACAAAATTGGTATATACATCTCATAGCTAATCATTATAACTGTAGCAGATAATTTAGAAAAACTTAAGACTATCTTATGGACATCAAGCTACCATAAGGAAGACACAGGGCTCAGGGATTCAGGGCCTCTACTTCAGTATAAGTATTAATAGAGTGATTTCTACCTGCCAGATATAGTATAGAAAACACAATAGGACAAGAGAAAAAAACCCAGTGGACGTTTCTGGATTGTATATAAAACTTTTTTAAGCTGTGAGGGGACCAGCTAAAGACACAATTTCAATGCCTGTTATGTTCTCATATGGAGAAATGTCATAAAGCAAATTAGTGACAGAATCAACTACATTGAGTGCACATTCTACAATACACAACAGAGAGGCACTGAAGGTTTAGAAGTTATACTTATTTTGCCAACAATATCGGTCATAGAAAATCAAGTCAAAACATTGTAATAAGCTAGTTCCCAATATTGAAATAGACTTTTAAGCCCCAGAGAATTGTTAAAGGAAAGTGAAAAACAAAACCCAAACAAAAACTCCTTAGCCAGCTTAGCCTATCACCCACTCATGTTTCTGTATCGGATCTGGGTCATAAATTTCATTACATTTCAGTTTTCTCTATTATATCGTTCCATTTCAAAAAGAAAGTCAGATCTTATCTAAGCACACAAACCTGGAGGCAGGCAGAATACTTAAAATAAAAATGCCCATATTTAGAGAAATGAAGTTTTCCTAATCATAAAAAAAGAGTTTGCAGAGTCAGAAAATAATATCATATACATGTGTGGCTTTTGGCACAGTACTTTACCTGTAGTATTACTATGGCCCAGCATTAAAAATAATGTATATTAAATTAGCTTACAAACAAATAATCATAATAACCATTCCTTCTCACTATGTAAGAAGAAAGTGATAAAAGGCTGTCATTTTATACATAAAAATATTTACTAGGCTCAGCTCCCTGGCTGATTGCAGTAAATTGCCAAATGCAAAAATATTTACTACTAAAATTTACCTGGACTCCATTGTGAAGTCAGTCATGCACGAAGTCAAGAACCCACACACGACCAGCTGGCCGGAGGCAGACCTTCTCGGTGTCAGGTACCCTTTCCCGTAACAGTACCTACACTGTCCTACACCGTTGCAGGGGGGACCTGCTAGGACAGTGGTTCTCAACCTTGGCTGCACATTAGAATCACCTGGGAATCTTTTTAAAATCCTGATTTCTGGGCCTCATCCTCCAGAAATTCTGTTTCTTTGTTTTGGGGTGAGGCCACATTAGTAACAAAGAAACAGAATTTCCAGAGGATGAGGCCCAGACATCAGGATTTTAAAAAGATTCCCAGGTGATTCTAATGTGCAGCCAAGGTTGAGAACCACTGTTCCAGTAGGTAGCACCTAACGCAGCATTCTAGGCAAGAGAAACCGCCTTGTGAGTAGAAATGCTGCTGCTAAGGATTTCTTCTTTGCTGAATTCTTGATGAGAAGCCTCTACAGATCTCTGGAATTCTCTCTTTGTGCTTTCTTTCCTCTAGTACTTTGTCCTTTAAAAGCCAGCCACTAAGGAATCAGGAAGTCAGCAGGGATCTGTCTGAGTTCCCCCTCCCTGTAGTGTGGCCTAGATGCTCATTCAAGGCAGTAGGCTGGAGCAATTACAGGGCTTCACTTTGTTTCCTGTCTCTCAATGATCACTGTCCTGCACTGCTTGATGTCCAGTGTTTTATATATTTTGTACAAGTCTTTGTTTGTTATGTGTGTGAGAGGGTGAAACTTATCTCTGTAACTCCATTTTGATGAAAAGTGGAAGTCTTCACTGATTCTTACTTTTAGAGGAATTTGCCAGTGAAGAAACTGAGGCTTTAGCAATATTAAATAACTTTCTGAATTTTACACAGAAGATGGACATATGAAAATGAACAAAGTGGGTTCAGCTGCCTGTGGCAGCGAAAACCAAACTCATGAGATAGGTTCTGGTGCAAAAGGAAAGTGGTTTATTCAGGTGCCAACCTGGAAGAGTGGTGGACTCCCATCTCAAAGACCATCTCGCCTTCCTGCTTAAACCCATGGTTTTATAAGGATAGGGAGGAGAGGGCTTTTTTTCCCTATACAATTACTTGCTATCTTTTCTCATGCTTGGGATGCTTGGGTCCTATCCATTCATCTCTTCAGCCTTGGTGTGCTAACTGTAAGAACCTCACCCTGAGCCATCTCAGGCCATGGGTGAGAGTCCAGGCACTCACGACTGTCTACAGATCAGAGTCAGTGGGGAGGTGGAGGGCTATAGGATCCACTCTCAGGAAACCTGGAGATGCCACAGCCCTCACCCCATATCCTGAAGCTGGACTGAGCACTCATCCATCCAGGGAGCTGGCTGGAGTCTGCAGGGATCCCCTGGATTCTGGTGCACCTACGTCTTCTGTGCAGCCTTCCAAAATTTATGAAGTGTATGCCCTTTGATTTTGAGTTTGCAGCCCACCTCTCTGATTGAGTGTCTATAGTACATTGATATTTACACTCAAGTCTATAGGCAAGTAAGGTCAAGGGGCCCCTAGATTGAGGTGAATGACTATACCATTTATTCTAGGTTTCAGGGAAATCATTCTCCCCTTGGTATTCATTATGTTTGTTTGTTCCTCCTTGACCTTTCTCACCATCAGTGTGCTTGCGTACAAACAATGTGTTTTACTTACTTTCTTCCAAGGAGTCTGGAAGGTGCCTACATAACCAGCCCCCAATAAAAAGCATGGGTGCGGAGTCTCTAATGAGCTTTTTCTTAGACAATCTTTTGCACTTGTCACAAGTCACTGCTTGAAGAATTAAGCATGTCCTATGTGACTCTACTGGGGAAAGGACTGTTAGAAGCTTGACCTGGTTTCCCTGGACTTTGCTTTATGTGATTTTTCCCTTTTGTGATTTTACTTTGTATAATATTGCTTACTAAATTACAGCTAGGAGTAAAACTACATACTAAGTCCTCCAGGTGAAACTGCCGGTGGTGGTCTTCGGCATTCCTGACACAAGGTAGAAATACCTTTGTTTGGTGTTATCATGTAGAGACAAGCACCCTACCATGAGAATTTTAATTGGTTCATTATTTCTGGAAAGTGACTTGGAAATGTGTATCAAAATTTACTAAGTGTATGCCCTTTGATTTTGTGTTTGCGTTACTTGAAAATTTTTGTAAGCGAAAGATACATGAAACACTCACACACACACAGCTATATAACTTTTCAGTATCTACACTAATAAAAGAGAAACATGGTAATTGGCGTACGACCGTTACCCTTTTCATTGGCTAATCAGTGAGTATATGCAAATTAACTGTCACCAGGGGCTGCACTTAGGGATTGGGCCTGCCCTCTGCCACCCGGGAGCAGGCCTAAGCCAGCAGGTCGTTATCTCCCGAGGGGTCCCAGACTGCGAGAGGGCACAGGCCGGGCTGGGGGACCCCCCTCCCCCCGCCCCCCGAGTGCACAAATTTTTGTGCACCGGGCCTCTAGTTATTTATAAGTGTGAAAACCCGGTGACTACTCATGAATATAGGACAAGTTAAATAAATTATGGCGTATGCATGTATCAGCTATGCCTGGTTTGATTTGTGAGGAATCAACTCTAATTTGCTGGTGATGTTTTTGATGTCTTGTTAAAATGTTTAATTATGTATACTATACCATTATATATACTATACCATATTGCAATAAAAATTTTTAGATAGGTAAACACTTCCTCAACTGCTTACAAATTTGTGATTTAGAACAAATGTGTAATCTGCCATCAGATAGTTGGCAGACAAAAAAGAAATCATATTATCAAGGGGCAGAACTTTTGATAATTTCCTCAATATTTAAAATGGTCTGTTATTGATGCTAAAAAAGTGATTAGGCCCCTATTATCATAGGGGAATAGTTTATCATGAATTCTTTTCTTTTTTTCTTGACAAATGTTCTCAAAACCTCTCTACAGAGCTAGGTAAAATTTTAAAGAAGATAAGGAATTTAGACCCCACCCCCCTTCTTTTGAGTTTCAGTGTTCTACAATCTCAATGTATAAAGATTATCCGGGCCAAGTTCTACTGGTGGGAAAGAGCTCTGAGAAGACTAATTAAAATTACAGCCCTCTTAGACATGGCCCTCCTTGTTCTCACTGGTAGTGGGGTCACAATGTATTTTCAGTAAGTTTGATTTATACAATCTATGTCTTAAATTTATGATTTTACCATTTGGCACTCAGAGTAAATCTTCAATATGTTTAAATGTATGTTATCTGTGCCCTTGCATGTTTTATAACATCTTTGGTCACCTTTATATAGGACAAAGCTTATTTGGGTAAAATGCTTTTCTTGAAAAGCCAAAGGTTTTGTACCATTATCTTTTTTGTTCTCTCTGGTTGAGGCAGAGAAACTAAAGCCAACATAATTTTAGGTCCATCATAAGTAAATATGTCTATCCTCTGTCCCTCTCCATAGGAATGTTTGTAGGCATATTTCATTGTATTTGCAACTCAAAAATTAATTCCAGGATCTATACAAAAAAAGTTATATCTGTCAATTTTATGTAAAGCATAGTGAACTCCTTCAGCATTAATATTTTGCAGTTCAAAAATATTTCCTGTTATTATATTTTAAATACTGGCCTCGTTTCTTTATTATGGTGCTTACTTCAGTTATGTTGATGATCTACACCAGCAATTTAAACCAGTGTGCTACAAGACTTTTTATTTTTTATTTATTTTTAAAATATATGTTTATTGATTTCAGGGAGAAAGGGAGAGGTAAAGAGAGATAGAAACATCAGTGATAAGAGAGAATCACTGATTGGCTGCCTCCTGCATGCCCCCTACTGGGGATTGAGCCAGCAACCTGGGCATGTGCCCTTGACCAGAATCAAACCTGGGACCCTTCAGTCAGCAGTCCGATGCTCTGTCCACTGAGCCAAACCAGCTAGGGCAATTTTCAAAACATTCAGTACCTGCGTATTTAGAGGCCAGGGTCACTGACCTCTTTTCTCTTAAATTGTCAAATAAAAAAAATGACAAGAGCCAATACAACAATAGCCATTCAGTATGAACGGATCAAAACTATACCTTTTTTGTGTGTGTATGAGATCAGTAAAAAATATATTTTTGGTGTGCCATATAATTTTAGTAATTAGTTTGTGTGTGCCTTCAGATGAAAAAGGTTGAATATCACTGATCTACATGGACATCCCCATTTCTCTACATATACATTGTCTTCATGTATTTGTGGATCACAATCTACAACACTCAGCTGCATCTCTATAGTATCAATTTTGTATTGCCTCCAAATGAATTCATTGCGAGAAGAGAAAGCTGGTTATAAAAATCTCAAAATTCACACTAGCTATTTCTGTGCCTGTTGCATATTTTCTTTCTGCTAATTTCCAGAGGGGTTGGGGGAAACTACACAAACCAAAAGTGACTCCTTGGTCTGTTTCTATGTATAGTATCAATAAAAATAATTTTAAAATACAGTTGGGCCTTGACGTACGAGTGTCCCAACTAACAAGTTTTTTGAGATACCAGCTGTCTCTCGGCCAATTTTTTGCATTGAGTTGATAGAGTAATTTGAGTTAATGAGCTCCTTAAGAGCTTGGTCTCGGAACAAATTAAACTTGTTGTCAAGGCCCCACTGTATTAGAATAAATTCAATAAGAAAAATTACTTATAAAACACAAGGAAAAATGCAATTTCAACTCTGAACATAAAATAAGAATTACATAAAATGGAAATTCCTGACTAAGAATAACCATTTTAATATTTCCATGATCCCCATTAATGAATAGATTCATTCACTTCTTTGATACAGTTTATGAAAAATACTAAAAAGCACCTTTTTTATAGAACTTGATAAATTATTGTCAAGGTTTTCTTGAAAAATATATGAATCATTGTTGGCCATAAAGTAATCTCTCAACAAATAGTTATGGAATGAATAAGAATGGTAATGATAATTTAGCAAAAGAAGTCCAAATTGGGTCTTGGATTATTGGAAAATTAATTACTAACAATGCTTTGGTGTTAGTTTCCTGTGGCTCTTACAATAAATTATCACATATTTATCTTAAAACAACAGAAATATATTTTTCATAGTTCAGGAGGCCAGAAATTCAAAGTCAGTATTATTGGACCAAAACCAAGGTGTCAGCAGGACACTCCAGGGAAGAATCTTCTCTTTGTTTCCTCCAGCTCTTGGTGGTTGCCAGCATTTCTCAGTTTATGTCCACATCACTCCAATCTTATAACCTCTCTGCTCTGCCTCCACATCACCCTCTCTTGTGTGTGTGTCTAATCTTTCTCTGCCTCTCTCATAGGGACAGGTGATTGCTTTGAGGGCTCACCCAGAAAATCCAGGATACTTTCTTTATTTCAAAATCCTTAATCCCACATACAAGTCTACTTTTCCATAGAAGATGCCGTTTACAAGTGCCAAGGATTGGGCCGTCATACCTTTGTGGGGCGTTATTCAGCTTACAACAGCTACAGTAAACAAAGCTGAGATGCTGGAGGTACAGGACAAGGCAGACTAGTAAGCAGGATACAAAGTCTTAAAACATGTTTTACCAGATCTAAGAACCTAGCAGTCAATAAAGTTGATATTTCAAATGAGTGGAAAAAGGCATGAATCAACAACTCATTTGGATGGGCACTTGAAGAAAAAAAAAAGTAGAAATGACTTTAAATTATAAAAAAACAACCTCTCACTTTAAACATTTTAAAGCAGATGCATATGTAAAAAAAAAGCATATTAAAAGATAACAAAGTTGAACTTCTATATAAACTTGGCATAAATAGAAATGGATAGTGATATGCGAATTATTATGATATATAAGATATTGGTATCTTTAAGATACAGTGGTTTTTAGGAAAGATAAACATTTCAATAGAAAAATAAGCAAAGAATCTGAAAATGCTTTTTATAAATTGGCATGCAAATGGCTTATAAATATGAGAATATACAAATTCACTGGTAAACATGGAGATGTAAATTTAATAATATAATGATGCTTCCTTCAGCTTACAACAGCTACAGTAAACAAAGCTGAGATGCTGGAGGTACAGGACAAGGCAGACTAGTAAGCAGGATACAAAGTCTTAAAACATGTTTTACCAGATCTAAGAACCTAGCAGTCAATAAAGTTGATATTTCAAATGAGTGGGAAAAAGCATGAATCAACAACTCATTTGGATGGGCACTTGAAGAAAAAAAAAGTAGAAACGACTTTAAATTATAAAAGGAAACAACCTCACTTTAAACAATTTAAAGCAGATGCATATGTAAAAAAAAAAAGCATATTAAAAGATAACAGAGTTGAACTTCTGAATAAACTTGGCATAAATAGAAATGGATAGTGATATTCAAATTATTATGATATATAAGATATTGTTATCTTTAAGATACAGTGGTTTTTAGGAAAGATAAACATTTCAATAGAAAAATAAGCAAAGAATCTGAAAATGCTTTTTATAAATTGACATGCAAATGGCTTATAAATATGACAATATACAAATTCACTGGTAAACATGGAAATGTAAATGTAATAATATAATGATGCTTCAAAAATTATCAATAAATAAATTTTGTAAATGTATTAAAAATGCACAATAGATGAAGTATGGACAAATAGACTGCTGCTATATTTCTGAGAGTGGAGTGGGCAAACCTTCTTGCAATGTGGCACTAAAGATTCCTTCTATTAAGTCATTCAGCAATTCTATTTCAAGGAATTGACTCAAAGGAAGTAATCAACACTACTTGGCTATAGAAATGCTCACTGAAATATATATTACGATGAACAACAAATTTTCAGCTATAAGGACAAGGTAAATGAATTGTTATATACCCACCTTTTTTAACACTGCAAATATTGAACATTTTAGAGTTGAAAAATAGATAATTATGGGTAAATATGTTTCCAGCATATGCATAATAAACTTTCGTATAGGCCTATATATATATATGCAAAACTATAAAATAAAATATTGATCATGGTGATTTCTTCTGTGTGTCATAATCTTTGTTTTCAATATATTTTCATTTTCATAGCTTTTTACTTATTTTTTTATTTCCTCCTACCTTTATTATTCTCAGTTATCTGTAAAGATCA
The DNA here is from genome assembly GCF_000412655.1 of Myotis brandtii. Taxonomy (NCBI): domain Eukaryota; kingdom Metazoa; phylum Chordata; class Mammalia; order Chiroptera; family Vespertilionidae; genus Myotis; species Myotis brandtii. The sequence goes on along the minus strand of NW_005353324.1, from coordinate 1,125,774 downwards.
TTTGCTGCTTTTTCACAGTGAAATATTTTCTGATTACATGAATAATATATGTATATTGTTTTTAAAAAAGACACACACATAAACTCATAAAATTTAATCACCCTGAAATAAACACCATTTTGGTGTGTGTGAGGGGGGTTCCTTTTCTTTATCTCTTGATGTCTACATACAATTTATGCTGTTTAAAATTTTTTTAAATTTATTTATTACATATATTGATTTGTTGTTTCACTTATTTTTGCATTCATTGATTTTTTTCTTGTACGTGCCCTGACCTGAGATCAAATCTGCAACGTTGATATGTCAGCATGACTCTAACCAACTGAGCTACTGGGCCAGGACCAATTTATGCTATTTTTAAAGTTGAAAATCACCATGGACATTATTTTGGCATGCGTTCTCATTTTCCTGGAATGTAAAAACCAGTATTCTGAAGGCCACTTCCCAGTTCCTAGAATTGGTGTGGAAGGGTTTTGGAATAGGCCGTTATGTGCCCCGCGATGTAGAAGAACATTGCATGGTCGGTGCACTTTCCTGCAACACATTGAGTCAGGAAATTAAAAAGTGTTATGGATGACTGAAAATTTTCTGCTAGGATTCTTTTATTTTTAGTTCAACTTAGAAAAAAGATGACAATCTTCTTATTTTAAAGGGATGTTTCCTCCATTCATTTTCCATTTTAGCAAAGACAGTAAAGATTTTAAATTATATAATATCTCTGTTTTCCAAGCCAGCTGTGTTTTGTGTTTGTCAGATGCTTCAAGTGATTTTCCAACAGCTGGGCTTTCTCAACCATATTTTACCCCAATTATCTTTCTCCATGATCTTCAAAGCTATTTCAAATGATTTTTCTCCTTACTCAATGCACATGTTTATAGTAAAAAAAAATTGGAAAATAGAAAATGAAATGATAAAGAAAAACAGAGTCAGCTATAATCACACCAACCAGCGATAAATAGTGTTTACGTTTTATCATCATTAGTCATTTTCTATACACACACACACACATACAATCCTATTGTACATACTGTCTTGTACCATTTATACCTCATAATATAGCTTTAGTAGTTTCCAATTTTAAGTATTTTTCTAAAGTATGAACATCAATGTTTGCAGTTTATTGCTACTATCTCATCATCACCTGTCCCTCCCTGGGTCCCCCTATCAGCTATGCCAACTCCATCACTCAATTGTTCAGGCCTAATACCATGTATTTTTCCATTATTTTTTCTTGCACAATCCTTATCCAATCATCAAAAGATTCTCATAACATTACCTTCAAAAACAAGCAAATAAACAAACATCATAATCTACAGACTTCCCACCCTTCTACTCCGTAGCCAGGCAATCATTATTATCTTTCTAGTCTTCAACAGAAACCTCCCTTCTTCCACGTTGCCATCCCTACCTTTGATTAAATATGTCAGACCTGCCCAGGCCAGTGTTGCTCAGTGGATTGGTCATCATCCCATGCACCAAGAGGTCACGGGTTTGATTCCCTGTCAGGCACATGCCTGGGTTTCGGCCTTAATCCCCAGTAGGGGGCGTGCAGGAGGCAGTCAATAGATGTTTCTCTTTTTATCAGTGTTTCTCCCTCTCTCTTGCTCTTTCTCTCTAAAATCAATAAAAACAAATTTTAAAAATAAAAAATATATATCAGACCTTACTCCTCTGTTTAGAGCTCCACAATGCCCTCCCTTCATTCTGGAAAAAAAAAAGGCTTATAAGCCCCTGGATGACTTACCTATGGCTTCCTCTTTTATTTTTTTAATATATTTTTATTGATTTTTAGAGAGAAAGGGAGAGGGAGAGAGAGATAGAAACATCAATGATGAGAGAGAATCATTGATCAGCTGCCTACTGCATGATCAGGGATTGAGCCCGCAACCTGGGCATGTGCCCTGACCGGGAATCGAACTGTGACCTCCTGATTCATAGGTCCACTCTCAACCACTGAGTCACCATAGCCGGGCTGGCTTCCTCTTTAACCTGTTCTTTATCCTTCTCCCTCTCACATGGTTGCTTCCTTAGTGAGCCTTGGATGTGCCATTTTGCTTCTGAGCTTCTTTGCACTTTCTGGCTGTAAGACATTTTCCCAGACACCTTCATGATTCCTTCTCTCACTTCCTGCAGTTCCTATTCAAATGTCACCACCTCAGAGACTCCTGCTCTGACAAACTTATGAAAAATACTAGTATCATCACCTGTGACTTGCTGTTCTACATTTTGCTTTATATTTCTTCATAGCATGTATCACCAGCTGATAGTGTATTATATATTTATGAATTCATTTTACGTGTTTTCTATCTCCCGCACTCGAAGGATAGCTGAATAAAGACAAGGACATTGTCAGTTCTTAATAATTACTATATTCCCAAAGTGAGTGGTACACAATATTCATTTAATTGATTTAAGCACTTTTCTTTTAACTGGACAGTTTTTAATTTGTCTTGTAAACTGTGAGTCTCATCCTGGATTATAACTTAAGAGTAAATTCTAATAGCACATTATATCATTTAAAGAAGTGAAAATTTTGCAAAATAATTCTCAATAACAGGTTTTCCTAATTTATAATTATACTACTAGGGTATAAAATATCTAGTTTCCTATAATCTTATGAATATTGAGTTATATGTTTTTTATCTTTTATTTTCCATTTACTTGTGAGGGAAGGTGCTTGTTTTCACATTTTAAATATTATCAATAAAACTGCTCTGTGATCATTTATGTAAACAGCCTGATACATACTGAGCTATCAATGCAGGTTAGTAATTTTAAAAAGTTAATGTGTTTTTCCAGAATGTCTTAAAATCTATAAAAATTGGTTTCCAAATACAAAATATTGTTGCAACTTAACTTGCTTATTGGGTTTCTCATTGTTTTCACTAAAATATTAAAGTCCCTGCATCAGTAGCAATATTGGCCTCTTAATCAAAAGGATGCTTTGAGATCAATGGTTAAACCACATTACAAAAGCATGCTGATTGGGCATAAATTTTTTTCTTCTTTTTTTTTAATTGAATTTATTGGGGTGACTTGGTACTAAAATCCAGGAGGTTTATTTATAGTTATTATTCAGCATTTCAAACTCCCTTTTACTATTTATGCATACTTTAGGTTAATTTGAGAAATAGGAAACTATTCAATAGTGTGGCAATACTGTAATCATTGGTGGCCAGGTAGCTCAGTTGGTTAGGGCATTGTCCCCATACACCAAGGTTGCAAATTCTATCCCTCATCAGGGCACATACTGGAATCAACCAATGAATGTATAAAGCATAAGTAGGTGGAACAACAAATTCTCTCTCTCTCTCTCTCTCTCTCTCTCTCTAAGTCAATTTAAAAATTAAAAAAATGGCAACTGAGAGCTCTCTCTCTCTCTCTCTCTCTCTCTCAAAGTCAATTTAAAAATTAAAAAAAATATATTAGTGACTAAATCCACTCACAAGAAATTAGGAGATATTTGCAGATGGCTCATTTAAGGAAATACAGAAGTGGAAAGTTCTTACTTGGATGAGCTGCATCAGCCACTCCACCCCACCTTAGCTCCAGCCTTACCTGATGTCTCAGCTGCAGACCTGGAACGTTCCACAGCTAGAGGCTCATCTTTCTGTTAAGGCTTTGCTCCCAAAGCCTATCATCAGCTTGCTTAAATACACAGCTCCTGACATTTTCTAGGCACCCTCAATTTTTTGAACATCCGTGAGTTAATATTACCAAAGGAAATAAACACTTGCATCTCATAGCCTGTTAGCCTCAGTATTTTATCCAATGCCGTAGTCGTTACAAAGCAGCTTACAGATGCTTGAAGGCCTAATGACAGATGAATAGACACAGGGAAGCATGAGAAGCAGATGAGGACAAAACAACTCATTTGGAGGCTGTTGGGCATCCGGAAGCCTGCAGGTGGACACTGGCTACGTGATGTGTGGGCAGCAGATCCTGGGATGCTCAGAGGGAGCAGCCACACCTTCAACTCTGCTCTCCAGTGTGAGTTTACCTCTGGCCTTTCAGCTAAAGCAAAACCCTTTCCTTTGGGGCTGTCACTGTAGGCAGGGCTGCCTGTCTTTGTTTCTACAATGTCTACATCTACGAGGCCAATGTGTTTATGTTGTGTGTTTATGCAAGGATCAATATAAAGAAACTGCAAACACTAACAGACTGACTTCTTGTGTGTCTGACCAGTGCACTCGACCCTGAGAAGGGCCCCAGCCTGGCTCTTCTACATAATTTTTCAGCAAAGGCTTTACATGTTTAATTTAATGGTCCTGAACACCAAGGAGGCAGCCCATTAGAATCTGATTTCTCAATGGTGGAAAGTAAGCCTTCCTTTGATTCAAAAAGAGGAAGTCGAAGTGATGCAGAATAAAGAGAACATGAAAAAACCCGTGTCTTTCTTCCTCGGTCCCATTTATTGTTTTTGTCCTATAATAAGTTTACTCATTTGCCTTTCTCATGTTAATCTCCCATTTTCCTCACTCCCATTATACTTAATATGTTTTATGAGAATTATATTTCAAACACCGAGCTTCTTTTTGTTCCTGGAGCAATAAAACATTAAAATAACTTATGTTCCTTTTGATAAATGGAGTTATTTGAACTTCATAAAGCACAAAGAAAAAAAAATTATAGTGTAACTGAATAATAAACACAGCTAGTGAAAGTCTTTGAGGTCTGGAAAGAGGAATGAAAGAATGCGTGCTTCCTCCTACCTCGTATATCTAATCCAATTTTCAGATCTCAGATCCATTCTAGTCACTTAAACATCACATAAACTTCTCTGACATTTAATTATATTATGCATATGCCTGGTACTATAGAAGGACTGACAGTATGAAAACTTCATTGAGTGTTTTCCTGGCTGCCAACCAATGAAATGTTCTGTGGGAAGGGACAGTGGTTAACAAATGCCTGGCCCAGCAGTAAATTCTCCAGTCGGAAGAGACTATTGGGAAAGCCTGAGAGTGGCAGCTTGCTAAACTGTGGTCTAAATTGATTAGGAATACTTGTTAGGATTGAAATGAGGTGTAATAGTCTCAGCCCGAGCTTGGTAAGAGCCTGCATCCACAAGAGACACTTAATTCAGTGTAATTATTGGCTTTTGGTTATAGATGGGTCATCTCCTGCCCAAATGCTTTCCTGTGAAGGAGACTGTTATGAAGCAGCTGTTTTGCAATAAGACAGCATTTTCGTGCTGTGGATGAAGGTGGGATAAATATTTAATTGGAACCCGCACTTTCACTGAATTTCTACATTAAAATAGGCTTTTTACAAGGTCAGATTTAGAGAAAGTTTGCATGTTTCTGCTAAAATAAAACTTCAGATGCACTTAAAGGAGGGATATATACGCATATTTCATCTGGAAAGGTGTGCACAGAAAATCACTCCCCTGGGGAATTGTGTGTAGGAACTATTTTTCTTTACTTAAATCAACATGAAAGGTGTAATCTTGCTTCTGTCAGACAAGGGCCATCTCTCATCAGATATTGCATCAGTTGTCTTTCATTAACCCTGGGCTTGTTTGACTTTGCCTCTGTCAGAGAAATACAAAAGCCCTAGGTCTATGGACAGTCTCAAGCCAAGAAATCCCCAACACACAGAATATGAAAATATCTATTATGACTTTGTTCTTTGCAATTTTCCTCATTTTGGGGGGTTTGAAAAATATATATGAATATTTATGTATTTTAGGCGTAAGCTACTCATTTATGTTAGCAGTAAAAAGAAATAATCCCAGGCAGCAAAATATGATTAGTCCAAATTAGCTTTTGGTACATTTCTTTCCTTGTGAGAGTCAGATTAGAGCTGGTTGATAAGCTTTAAGTTGTATTACCTCTGCAGCCTTGGATGAGGCAGATGAGGAAGATAGAAGGGATATTATTTTTTAATAAATATTTTTAGAAGAGGTTTAGATTTACAAAAGATTATTAGAAGCGTTTTTACCAAAAAGACAATACAGAGGGTTCCCATATACTGCTCAATCAGTTTCCCCTCGTCCTAACATTTTACATTAGTAAGGCATTGGTATTACATTGTCAACATAGTGCACCAACTTGGCACACTGTTGTGAACTACAGTCCATTGCGATTTCCTTAGTCCTTACTAATGTACTTTTCCTGTTGCAGGATCCTACATTTAAAAAAATCATGGAGAAGTAAACATTTATTTTTGTCTCAAAGCTTTCATAAGTATTTAAATCAACACAGTAATCATTATTTAATTGCCAAAATCTGCACAAATATACAAAAACTGTAAACTCCCCCTACTCCACATGCACACTGAGTTTGATGCACTGCCCCCTGTCTGCTCACCTTCCTGGCATTATTTCAGAGGGTCAGAGGAGGAATAGCTTACAGAGTGTTGCACATTTGGTCCTCATGTCTCCTTAGCTGCCTCTGGACTGTAAAGTGGGTTAGAATTTACTTATTATTTTTTATATATATTTTTTATTGATTTCAGAGAGGTAGGGAGAGGGAGGAAAAGACAGAAACATCAATGATGAGAGAGAACCATTAATTGGCTGCCTCCTGCACGCCCCCTACAGTGGGACCAAACCTGCAACCTGGGCATGTGCCCTTGCCTGCAATCAAATCGTGATCTCCTAGTTCACAGGTCGATGCTCAACCACTGAGCCACATCAGCCAGACCAGACTTTACTTAGTTTTTACGAACTTGACAGTTTTGAAAAGTACTGGTCAGGTATTTTGTTGCTTTCCCTAAACTGGAATTTGTCTAATCCTGTATAATAAAAGCCTAATATGCAAATTGACCGAACCACAAAACGACCAGCAGAACGACCAGTGAAACGACCGGTTGCTATGACAAGTACTGACCACCAGGGGACAGATGCTCAACATAGGAGCTGCCCCCAGCCAGCAGGCCCCAGACCAGCCAAGATGGGTGCCAGCGGGGGCCCCTGATCACCCCGCCAGTCACCCCACAGGAGTATTCACTCTAGCATATATTTATATTAGCAAAAGTTGTTCAACAACCTAAATTTCCATCAGAGGAATTGGGCTAAATAAATTATAGTACATCATAAAATGGATTAATATAAACAAATATATTAAATGGGGAGGCTAATAAGGAAAAGTACTCAAGATATAGTGCAAAGTGAAAAAGAAATCAAAACAAGGTGTAAAACTATGGGTTCATTATGCTACAATTTGGATTTGAAAATTGGAAAAGTAAGAGTATTTACATGTGGATAAGACACTAATTACAGTGATCCCCTGAGAAGAGGGAAGGGTGACATGAGTGACAGATAATGTCACTATGTGCCTTTCTTTTTTTTCTTCCTGCTTTTTAAAAAAAATATAACAATATTATCTATTTAAAATAAATAAATAATCTATCTATAATAATAAAAGTGTAATATGCTAATTAGACCAGACATCATGCGGACTACCTTCTGGACAAAGCCAGGGCTGCGAGGAAAGCTTAGGTCCTGGGTGCCTGCCAGTGGCTGGAGGGAAGCCCAGGTCCTGGGTGCCAGAGAGAAGCCGGTGCCGGCAGCTGGGGGAAGGAAGGCCTACTCTTGCACAAATTTTGTGCATTGGGCCTCTAGTATGTATATAAAAACCTAAGTGACCATCTGACAGTCCGACCATCTGGCCAGTAGCTATGATGTGCACTGACCACCAGGAGGCAGACACTCAATGCAGGAGCTGCCGAGCTGCAGTGACTTGGCAGCTGCAGTTCTCAGGTGATGCACCTGGAACCAGAGAGGAGGGAGCCCGATTCCAGGGTGCATTACCTGAGAACCACCCTCTCGTAATCCAGGATCGCTCGGGGGATCTCGGAGAGCAGGTTTTGACTCGATCCCCACAGGCCAGGCTAAGGTTCCCCACTGGTGCATGAATCTGTGCACCGGGCTTCTAGTGTGATAAATAAAAGCAGTTAAAAAATACATTTTTGAATGAGTCAATGACTCTTCATACAGAAAGACTACAGTGATGTGTCCAACTGAAATTTAAAGTTAGACTAATCCTGTGAATTAGGTTGACAGGTCTTGCTTGCAAGTGACAGAAAATTAACTTGAAGATCTTAGGTTAACATCACAGAGAGGGACCTGGCCCCAGGCTTGCCAGAAGCAAGGGATTCAAGTTGAATCAAGACGTCCGGCTTCAGTCTCTCAGCTGTGCTGCTCTTTGCAAGTCCACATGGCTGGAAATACGGCTGATGCCAACTGAAACAGGTTATTCATTTATTTGTCATCTATCAATTTAAATGTTTTAATATCTGTAATGGCTTAAAGCAGAATCTGGCAAAAAAAGAACTGTGCAAAGTTAGTATTCATAATAGAAGGAGCAATAGTAATTGTAGCATTTATTAGTTAATGGATTTGTATGAATGGATTCTTTTGAGGAGTACAAAAAGTTGGGAACCCAGATTGGGACTGGGAAAAATCATAGACTTCTGCTGAATCCAAGCATTAGAGGTAAGAAACTGATTTTGCAGATTCACATAAAATGAATATATATCAGAGATGAAAGGTAATGATATGGAATGGAACAGGTGTAGGAATGAATTCCTGTGTTTTGGGTCTTTAGCTGTCCCCACAGGTAGAACTCTTCTACAAACTGCTATCTTCCTTCCATTAGGGTTTTCCCCTCTACTTTCTCTAATAATTTATATTTTCCTTTTTGGTTCTTGTTTGTTACTATGATCATTTTTATGTTTATGAATTTTGAGATGGGGGTTAGGATTCCTTAGACCTGCCTCTGTCTAATCCTTCCAGAATAACAGATACAAAGTGGAGAAGATCAAAGTCAGGAATCTGTACCATTTTCTTTCTGTTTTCCTCTGTCTGCCTGGAGAAGGTGACCTTGCTGGTATCAGACTGAATCTGATAAAAAAAAAAAAAAGATTGTTTGTATGCAAAGGAGTTAGTTAGACCTGGTGACAGGAGCTGTTCTCTCACAGATCCTTAGCAGACCTTCCCCACGGAGTGCAGTCAGCCTTCAGAACTCTGGTCACCAGCTGTTTGCTGGCTGCTTGGACTAGGGACCCCACGGAGATCAGCAGTGTAATGACGGACCCGTTTCTGGAACACAATGTTCTCCTGCAGTCCGCTCATCAGAGTATGTGAGCATTCAAAGAAGGCTGATTCATAGGTCTATTATAATAAATTTTAATTGGTAGGAGAGGAACCAGGAATCTAGTGTAGTATTTTTCTAAAAGACTCCAATATAATTTTAAGGATCAGTGACTCTTGTACATTTTCTTAATAATTATTTCCCTCTAACTCCATGCTTCATAAGCTGGACCGACCCTCTGGAGTCATAAATTTCAGCTGGTGACACAGGTCACCCCAGAGTCTGCCTTCTTATTTCCTTTCCCTTCTCCTTTCTTGTGACTTGTCTCGGATTTGCAGGGGATTATCTGAATACGGCTTTTACTTGAGGTAAATATTGCTAGTGTTTAAAGACATTAATTCGCTTCCTTAAAAAAACAAAACAAATAGGAAACAGAAATGGCTTTGCATGTGTGGGGGGAGTGCACCCACGGTGAATTGCAGTGCACTAGAGTAAAGACAGTCATGTAAATTGCCTGTGTGTTCAGGTTAAGTCACATAGTTCTATTAAATCCTGGAAATGAGATTAATAATAAATGTATTTGCAGGGGTCAGAGGAAGTCTTAAGAATAAAGTGGACCTTACTCTCTGAATAAGCTTGGATTCAGACTAAGAGGAGAAAGGGAAAGCATTTCAGAGGGAGGGAATAGCTTGAAAGCATTGGTGAGTGCCAGGAGCGGCGTGCTGTTTCTAGTATCAGTGAGCAAGCAGTCTCACTAACTTGGTAATTCACTGGGACACACAGTGGGGAATGATATTTCATAAATAATATTGGATTAGATTAAAAATTCGATTGAGGTTGTTGCTGAGCCTAAGCTTTCACTGGCGTGCTAAAGTTGACATTGATGGTTATAGAAGTAAAAGACAAGAGGATTGAGGTTGTGCAGGATGGAGTTGGGTTTGGGATATAGGAGATGGAGCAACCAACTAACATTGAGCAAATTATGATGTTGGGGATGGAATGAGTACTAACTTGTATAATCCTCACAGTGATACTAAGTTACTTTTAAATGACAAAAAAAATATCCTTGGGAAGGAAAAATAACTTCTCCAAAGTCACACAGCTAGTAAGTTAGCAAGATCGCATTCTATTACTCCATTCTTGACACTGGAAGTTCTGGGGAATGATACCAATTGCAGCCAGAGTGAGGCCACACCCCTATTATATCCGCTCAAGTCCTCTGCAACTGTCCTGGAAAACCCCATTTAGTATCATTTCAAAAGGAAAAGTGCTTTAAAACATGCTTGAATTCTCTTTAAACAAGAGATCTTTTTAATGATCCCATCAAATTTGTATTAATGAACCTGGGCTACTGAGTAACATTGTCTTGCTTCAGATATGCCAGGTTTATGTGAAAAGATTGGTTTTATTCTCCAGGGAAGAACAGTTGTGGTATTAAGCACAGAGCATATCATCTTTCATAAAACATAACCATGTTGGACCTACCACTAAGGGGTTTCATACACTCCTTAAACTCCTAATGAATGAAAATTCAGAAAAAAATTGTTAAAAAGCTAATGAGGACATGGATAGCAATAGAAGCATAGAAGTTGTGGTTTTGTAGACTTTGGTCAAAGAAAGAAAAAAAAAAGGCACCGTGCATTTTTCTTTGTAACATATATTTAAGCTGCCAATATATTTATTCTCCCCTAAACATACAGTAAAAGTACTTTATTTTAAAAATAATGGCAAAGAGTAAATTAAACTTTATCATCTTAAGAATCTTCTTTAAACTTATTCTAGAAACATAATGCTTTATTGATCTGTTGTGTTTCTCTAGTGGGTGAATAATACAGTAAAAATTACTTACTAGGACATATCTCTCATAATATCAAATTTCTACTTTGAAAATTTTTTTTAAAACATGAAAACTATGCTTTCCTCACAGCTATGACTCATCATATTGCTGAACATGAAGTCTAAACTATCATGGTCTCTCAAAATCCTTAGCTAGAGTAAGCAAATGCCAAAGTGAAAAAAAATGTATTATAAAATGAAAAAATGTGGTAACCAGTTTTCCCTTTCTCAGTTCCTCAAAAATAAAATACGGATGCTTTACAAGTTCTCACTTAATATTGAAGGTCACTAGAGAGACATCCTTGAATATGAAAGTCAATCGTATATCATCAAACCATGCATGCAGACACTCACATACAAATATATAATTGTATACATGTTTCCAGAGAATATTCTTTATTTAAAAAATGGTTAATCCCCCCCAAAACAGAGACAAAGTAAAAAAAAAAATCACATATAATATTTAAAATTAAAAGGTGAAAAGTCCTTCCCTGACTGGTTTGGCTCAGTGGATAGAGCGTCGGCCTGCGGACTGAAGGGTCCCAGGTTTGATTCCAGTCAAGGGTATGTACCTGGGTTGTGGGCACATCCCCAGTAGGGGGTGTGCAGGAGGCAGCTGATCGATGTTTCTCTCTTATTGATGTTTCTAACTCTCTATCCCTCTCCCTTCCTCTCTGTGAAAAACCAATAAAATATATTTTTTAAAAAAAGGTGAAAAGTCCTGGCATATTAAACATTAGTGAAACAAGTAAAAATTATGTTCTAATTAATTGTTGACATGGTTATGAAGCAAATCAAATACCAGAACAATTCCTGAAATGGAAGTAGATTTCACTTCATAACCTTAAAAAATTATATTTCAAGAGAAGCAAATAAAATTGGAAATCAAAGACTTTGCCATACCCCAAAATGGTACTTTCATACTTTTTTCACTCTTGAAACTGTAATTCATCTTCTAGATTGTTATTTACAGCCCACCACTGTGATTAAACCTTCAATTGATAAATAAATAACATAATTTTCTCAAATTCCCACCATACTATCTAAATTTTGACTTTCATGTGCAACCATCTTTCCTTTCTTCCTCCATTTTTAATAGCCTTCCAGTGAAAGGCTAACTTGTCAACTTTTTGCTTTTTCGGGAATTCCAGCTCATCAATATGTCCACTTTGTGATCTGTATTTTCAACCTCAATATCTCCTTGGCATGCTGCAGTGTCCTAATAGTACCCATCCTAACAAAAATGGCACTACAACAAAAAGAGTGTCTGCATTTCATAGCTATTCGGATGTCCACCTTATAATTCTCTTATCCTTTAGTAAAATTTATTAAGCAAAATAATCTATACTAATAAAAGGGTAATATGCTAATTAGACCGGATGTCTTCCAGATGTCCTTCCAGACAAAGCCACAGCTGCAAAGGCTGAGGCCAGCTGCCAGGGCTGGGAGGGCCCATCGCAGAGGCCCAGACAGGTGGGAAGAGCCTCCCTGTGGGCAGGATCAATGGCAGAGCCAGGCCGGGTGGGAAGGGCCTCCTTTTGCTCTGCTATTGATCACAGGCCAGGCCTAGGGACCGTACCCATGCACAAATTTCATGTGCTGGGGCCTCTGATAATACTACTACTACTACTAATAATAATAAAGAGAACAAACTACACAACGACCTCAATTCTCTACTTAACACAGGTTTTTGCTCATGCTACCACAATGAAAGCTATGTAATTATTATTCAATTTAATTGATGCTTTTTGAGTTTTCATGGCCTCTCAGTCTGTGTTAGATAGTCTACCTCCTACTTGGCTTCTTAATATTGGTGTTCCTCAGGTCTCCATCTTAGACTTGCTTTCTTCCTCCAACATCCTGTCCCTATGCTCTCTGATTTTTTGCCACATCAAATTGGAAAAGACAATACAGAAGAGCAGATCAAGGCCAAGGTTACAGCAATGTCAGTGGAATCCAAGATGAATGAAAAGTTTAAAATTGCTCCAGGCCCCCATGGGAGTGAAAATGTAGACAAAACAGGAATCTAGGATCAATCATGGCTTTATTTTATCCTTAATCTCTGGGGCATGCAATCACTAGAAGAAATTTATCATAAAAATAATAGACCCTGTTTTAGATATGTTAATATTGAAGGAATTAGATAGATATCACTACTCAACTATGTATGATTTTTAGTGTTTTTTGCCTATAGAGAATTACTGAGAATTCATTATCAATTATCATAAAAATTAATCAAGAGACTGAAACTATATTTCTACTAAAAATAATAGAAAAAGTCAGATTAAGTATCAAGATGGTAATACTGACAATGTACATTTATAATTTAAGACTATATGAAATTGTGAATGTGGTTATTGCACTAATAAAGTGGAAAGTCATTGAAGCAAAAAAGAGAAGGAAGTAATTGCTGTATGTGAACTCAATTATATCCAATCTCTGAAGACTGAGAATTAGGACAAACAGGTAGGACATCACCCAACACATCTGATATCAATTTTTTAAAATAAAAATAAGGTGACTAGATATATGTTTTGATGTAAAATCATGGGTGATATCAGCCTACTGAGCAGGTACTCTACCCCACTGAAAATATGAGTAAAAATAAATAAATAGATGTTGATGAATATAAGAAATAAATGAGAGATGGATTTTTGAGCAGTCTGTATCAAGATAAATTGAGTTGCTCTTATAACATAATCCTATATAATAAAGAGGTAATATGCAAATTGACTGTCACACCCTTGCACAAGATGGCCACCTCATGTGGTCACAAGATGGCCACAACAAGATGGCCAGCTGGGGAGGGCAGTTGTGGGCAATCAGGCCAGCAAGGGAGGGAAGTTAGGGGTGACCAGGCTATCAGGGGAGGGAAGTTGGGGTGATCTGGATGACAGGGGAGGCCAGTTGGGGGCAATCGGGCTGGCAAGAGAAGGGCAGTTGGGGGCAATTGGGCTGGCAAGGGAGCAGTTAGGTGTCAATCAGGCTGGCAAGGGAGTGGTTAGGGGGTGATCAGGCTGGCAGGCAGAAGCGGTTAGGGGCAATCAGGCAGGCAGGCAGGCAAGTGGTTGGGAGCCAGCAGTCCCGGATTGTGAGAGGAATGTCCAGATTGGAGAGGGTGCAGGATAGGCTGAAGGACATCCTTCCTCCCCCAGTGCACAAATTTCATGCACCGGGCCTCTAGTGTGTCATATAATTGTATAGTAAAACAAAGCTAAACATTTATGGAAGCACATATTTAAGAAGGGGTGATTGTGCTTTGTTTAAATGTATCCTAAAGTTCAACAACTTGAGGAAATCACACAGAGTGAGTAAGCTCCCTCTGCTCCAGGTGGAATTAAATTAAAATATGGAAGAAAAGTTGAGTGCATCTCTGAGTATTATATACAATTGAGGATAGATTATCTCTATTTTTCCCTGAGTTATAATTCCTATATATTTTTAAAAGAAGATAAAAGCCTTCATTTCTGAAACATCTTGGAAAATTTAAAAATATTATTCTGTGTATAAAATTAATAGAAACAAAGTGAAAGAGATCCCAGAGACCTATCAATTTAAAAAGAAATCAGGCATTAGGTAATAAAAACAACTAATGGATATTGACACAATTTTATGTTCCTGACATGATCATCTTCTTTGATTCCCCTGGTATTACCTGCTTAGAAAAGAGGGATACTGGGAGATAATGTGCTAATACATTCAGCAAATGCCCATGTCAGCAGGGAGAGTGGAGAAGTGGGCTTTCTCCCTGAAATGGTAACATTCCCACCTTATTAAAATAAGGTATAAAAAATACTAAAGTTTTACCAGACATGAGGGCAAAAATCCACTTCTTGGCCATCTGCATAGCAAGTGTGTATTGAAACAGAGTCTAATAACTTTTTGAAAGAATCACAAGCGAATTAATCTATCATGGTTTTGGAAAATAGTAGAACTGAATTAAACTTTAAAATGAGTGAGTATAAGTGAAAAACCAAATTTGTCTCATTAAAATATTTAGTAAAATTTTGATAGCAAGAAAATATAATATTTGAGTCAAAGATCATATTTTCAGAAAAAATTCTCTCAAGAATACATTTTTAAATAGCATATGTTTTGTGCTTCAAAAACAACTTAAATGAAACATAAACTTCATGAAATTAAAGCTTAAAACAAGACTTGCTAAGACCTGAAGTTGATTGGAAAAAATGAGTTGACTACAAAAAAGATGGAAATAAAGAGAGTCTGATATTATAATAAAGGAATGTAAACAAACTAAAACGTTATAGAATTAAAAATGATATTAGGGTAGTAAGAATAAAAATTAACATGGCAGAAAAACAAATTAATAACTTATTAGCTACAAAAAAAATAGAACCAGGGATTAAAAATTGATTAAAAACCCTGCTTCCTAAAGAAGAAACTGGTAATATTATAGTGGATCATAATAAAAGAAATAAAAGGAAACAAACAAGGGATGAAGGAGGGCAAAGTGGGGAGAGAAATGGGGAGCATCTGTAAATGATGCCAACAACAAAAAAAAAGAGAACAAAGTTCTTCGAATGATGGGTGGAGAATTGTATTCAAGGAGCTAAGTGTTAAAGCACAGAGAATAGTTAAACTATTGCAGCAGCCTAAGCTAGAGCTAATGGTTGGTTGAACCATTCTGATGGTAGTTTGGGATATAGAGAAGTGAGCAGGTGGCAAAGGATATAGGGGGAATTGGCCTAATTCATGGTATATTCTGAATGTGAGTTGATATACTGATGGGTTGGATGTAATGGAGAGAGAAAGGTATTACTAATGACTTGTAGCTATTTGACTTAAACAATTGTGATACCAGTTAAATGAAAACGATGATGGGAGACATAGAGTGAGGTAAGGGTTTCGGAGTGCTGGCAATAAAAACAAGTGAACATTTTGTATATATTAAGTATAATATCTTCAAAAGCCCTCTGGCTATTGCATACACTGTCTAGTGCGCTGGGGAGAAGAGCTATACATACAAATATGTGCATATAAATGGTCTATAAGTTCATGATACTGAATGAGGTTACTTAGCAAGAAAGTCTAGAAATTGAAATGAAGAAGGCATGGAACTGAGCCTGGAGCATTAAAACATTAAGGGTGTAGTTAAAGAGAAAATACCAGAAAAGGATAATGAGAAAGTGCAGGTGGTAAAATAGAAGGAATCCAATGAATTATGCAGTTGTAGTCTCCAAGAGAAGAAATTATTTTACAAAAGAATCATTTAATTTTTCCGAATATATCAAAACCAGTCAAAGAAGTGAACACTGAGTTGGCTAACATAGGTTAATTGATGACCTTGATAAAAGTAAGTTGAATTGATGGAAGTCCACCTAGTTGAGGAGACAATAAAAAATAGAAAGAGGTGGTTGCATATAAGCAAGTGTTATTCATTAGTTTTGCTATGAATAGGACCAAAGAAAAGCCATGGTATATGTACTGAAACATTTTTTTCTTAATATTGAATATGCTAAGTCATTATCAAATGAAAGCGTTAATGACACAAATAATTTAGAAAAACTAACAGAAAAAGGTTACAGAAAAACCACCATGTCATTTAAAATAGTGGCAAAGAATTTAGGTTAGGAGTGAGGAACAGCTGGCTTTGAATCTAATTATCATTGCACACCACATGTGCAATCTTAAATAAGTAGGTAAATCCTTTTAATAAAATCTAATCATTTAGAAAAGAAAAATATAATAAAGTTGCCAACATTAAGAACTGCACTCATGTACACCCTGAGATTTAGGTAAATAGGAAAATGGATCACCTTTGAAACAGAAACTCTTACATAGATATAAACAAATACATTTATTTATGTATGTAATTTATATATTCTATAAATAATGGATTATATATATGATGGATTTTTAAATATACCTGTAAGAGAATAGCTACATCGCTAGACTATTTATCAGTACTTAAAGTGAACTGCATTAAAAGACTTCTAAAATCTTGTGTCATTCGGAAAAAGGATCTGATCAGCCATAAAAGCAGAGATAAAAGGAAAGTCAGCAGGGAAGATGTTCATCACACTGATTCCAGTACTACGCAGCAACAAGTGCACATTAACCGTGGCCTGAAAACATGTCTTCTGTGAGGAATCCATCTCTGAGGTAGAAATAACTAGAAAGTTCTGTAGCCAAGGGGATGTGTATTTCCTTTCTTGCAGGGAAACTCATCCCCAGCATGAAAGTGGCCTCCAGCTTTCTCAGCAGGCACTGGGCAAGCTTGGATTCACCCACTTGCCTTGTTTGTTTCCAGGCTCATCAAGCCATCCTCAGACTCTAGCACCCATCTACCTCATGAGGAGAATGTGCTGATGGGATGGACTTTTTGAGTATTTCTCTCTCCTGAGACCATTTAGTTCTTGGGGTAAGTCAATATAAAGTGGTTTCTGATTTTGATTTGGCTTCCTATACTATTGGATGGTAGAGGGGAAAATGTACTGATGGCACTCGCATAAAGGATTTCCAGGCCCTGTGACATTATTTTCCATTGTAAAATAGTAAACCTAAAAGTTGGTGTTTCAACCCTGTAGGCATATTAAGTGGAAAGGGTTAGAGTAGTCTCTCAGACCCTGATCATCTCCAACCACTTGAAGAGCAACTTTTGGGGTCTTTAAAGAGAAACATCAAATCCCAGGGATCTGCCCTTATGAGTCACCTGTCATAATTGTTACTGATAATGAGTTACCCCTAAAACAAAAATTCATATTTCTGCACTGTTTCCTCTTACTGCTGTTCAGATTTCATCTAAGATCATGGTGATGCTAGAAACTACACACTGTGATGACTTTTGCTTTGATGGATTGACACAGCACTGAGAAATTTTCTCGTTTGATTCTGAAAATGTGTCGTTTAAATTGATCAACTTTCAGATTCATGCAAAAAAGTTGTATTTGTAAGGATAATGAAATCAGCCAACTGATTTCATTTCTTCTTTTTAAATATTTTTATTTATTTCAGAGAGGAAGGGAGAGGAAGAAAGAGATAGAAACATCAATGATGAAAGACTCATTGATTGGCTGTCTCCTGCACACCCCACAATAGGGATAGAGCCCACAACCCAGGCATGAGCCCTGACCAGGAGGAACTGTGACCTCCTGGCTCATAGGTTGATGCTCAACCACCTAGCCATGCTGGCTGGGTTGATTTTATATCTTAGAATGTGTATTTAAGATCAGTATATTGAGTAATGATAAGATTACAAATAAATTGCTTTAGTTTTTAGTAATGCAAAGTCTGTCAAGATATCAGGTCCTTAGGGTTATTTTTTTTCTCTCCTTTCATGTCTGACTTTAAAGCTATTTCTTCATGGGAACTAGGTAGTTACAATAATATTACTGTTGTTGTTTCTTTTTCTCAGGAATCAGAATTTCCATTTTCCACAGTTACTGATTCTAACTATAACAGTCTAGTTTGGGAACACAATAGAACAGATAAAATGTTATTTTCAGAACACACAGGAATATGGCATTTGCTTTTACTCTTGGGAAATCCTAAGCGAATAAAAAGATCTGTTGCCTGTGTTAGGAAAGTCTTGCTTAAGCTTAAGTGTTTACACACTGATGTTGAACTTCATAAAAAGAAGAATCATCTCTTTTGTCATTTCTTTATAAATACCAATCTTTGAAATAGAATGATCTCTTATGAGTTTCTCTTTAACATTGAATGATCTGATGGTAAGCGATTGCCTGATTGCCTAAGCATGTAATTTGAGACACTAGTGAGTGCTCTAAAGAGCAGAGCTGCTGCTCCCTCCCACATTGTACTAAAGTAGTATAGCTCTTAAAACTTCAAGAGGTAAAGGATGTCTCCATTTCAACTCTTCCAAAATTGCCTCTTATTTGGACCCGAATGTGTAGTTTCTAAAAATGGAGCAGTAATATGAAGTGGAAGTGACATCATCGTAATGCACGTTTCAAAGAGACTCAGGGCTAGTTCTCTTGACTCCCCATGCTTTGAAGTGCTCAGAGAATGAAATGGCGACACTTGTGAAGAAACTGAAAAATTCCTTCTCAAGTGTTACTGTAATGCAGTCCTTTGAGAGAGAATAAGAGAAGACTGTACAGATCCATTAGGAAGTTAACAATTTCTTCCTACAGCTATTAAGTTGTGAGTGCCATGAGTGTTAAGTACAACTGAGTTTTCCTTTGCATTTCCAAAACCAGTTTAAACCTTTCTGTCTTTATTTGAAAAACACACTGTAACTAATTGAAGCTCATATGGTCACAGTGCCTATGGCCTCCTCATATTAACTAAAAGCAAATTCGTCTTCCAGCTTCCACTTTTATTTTCTTTCATTTTGTAGATGTAGAAGAATGGAAAAAAAGGTAATATATCTAGCACCAAGCTACTGCAACCCACTTTCTCAGTCTTCCTTAGTCATTCCCACCTTCCAATGTTAATTCTAGTTTGATTTTTAGATCAGAAATATAGCTGATATCATTGATCTATGATCCAATAAATAAAATATAAATATATTAAAATATCATAATTCTAGTTATGGTCATCTTAAAAAATAAAGTTTAATGGGATTGTAATTTACTGTAATTAGATTTGTATTGATAGCTTATTACTTACTCTTAAGAATTTCATTTGCCTTAATAAAGTTAACAATGTTCCATCTTCTATTTTGTTTAAAGGTGATTTTATTAGTGGAGAGTCTTTTTCTTTAATTCTATTTTGTAATTGCAAAATACTAAGTCATAGCAACCAATATAATAAATTGTGTGCCTCTCTCTCTATACACACACACACACACACACACACACACACACACACACACACACACACACACTAGAGGCCCGATGAATGAAAATTCGTGCAAGAGTAGGTCTTCCTTCCCCTGGCTGCTGGCACCAGCTTCCCTCTGGCTTCCCTTCTCTGGCCACCAGCAGGCACCCAGGACCTGGGCTGGCTTCCCTCGGGCCACCAGCAGGCACCCGGGACCCGGGCTGTTTTCCCTCTGGCCCTGGCTTCATTACAAAGGACGTCCGGAATGACATCCGCAAGACGTCTGGTCAAATTAGCATATTACCCTTTTAATATATGTATATCCTATATAATAAAAGTCCAGCAATCAAACAGCTGAATGACCAGAATGACTGGTCGACCAGTCGCTATGATGCGCACCGACCACCAGGGGGCAGAAGCTCAATGCAGGAGCTGCCCCTGGTGGTCAGTGCGCTCCCACAGTGGGAGCGTTGCTCAGCTGACCAGGATGAGTGGCTGCTCCTGCAGCAGGCTGATCCCTGCAGGCCATGCCCCCCCATCAGTGCACAAATCTATATATATATATATATATATACATAGAAACACATATAAAATGAATATGTATTAAGAACTTATGGTTCTTTGAAAGTACTGAATATTATTTGCAAATTTGGTATTTTGGTCTATGTACTTTCATTGTTATGTGTGTTTGTGTCCTTTACAAACAATCTTCATGATCTCTGCATCTCTCACTATTCTACACACACCTAGGAATACTTTAACCATTCTTTGGAACTTATTTTTATGCCTATTCCTAATGTGTTTCCTATTAAAAATAGCTTTGCTATTGGCCCTCATCTATTTCATTCCTTCTATATCATATATAATCCCAAATACATAATTTGATAGCTATTAAAAGGGTGCATCCCTTGATATCTGATTGTTTAATATTTCAAACTTGGCTATAATGACTTGAAAAATAGTATACCCCAAATCCATAATCTAAATTGTAAGAGTGTTTTAATGAATATAGTCATACATCAGTTCAACACCTCTTTTGAGATCCCATTATTGTCACTAACCACTTTCTAATCTTTCCTGAAAAATTAGCCCCTCATGGCCCACAGTGTTGCATCTACCAAGCACCTAAAGGCACTATCATCCTGGGTGTAATTCAGATATCATCTTTAGTATCTTTAATATTTTTTTACAATTTATATGGTAGTTCATATTTCTCCTTTTTTATAAAAGAAATGTAATCTATATCTGACATGGTATGGTATCTTTATATTCTACCTGTATACATATCTTTTGGGGTTGTTTGAAGTTAAATAATTTGATAATTGATATCTTTAAAATATCAATGGAATCTTCAATGGATTGTTATATTGGTGTTAAAATATTTTCATGGTTTGCAAGATGTTTGGAGCTTTGGATATAGTGGGGACACATTCTTTCCCCCCTCCCCTTTAAAATAATATAACATGAGCCCTGTCCAGCGTGGCTCAGCTGGTTGAGGACCTCCCATGTATTGAGAGGTCACTGGTTCAATTCCTGGTCAGGGCACATGCCCAGGTTGCAGGTTTGATCCCCGGTGGGAGGCATGTAGGAGGCAGCTGACTGAAGTTTGTTTCTCTCTCTCCCTCTCCTCTTCTCTCTCTCTAAAATCAATAATAAAAAAAAATTAAAGTAATGTAACAGAGGCTCTCACTTTCTGAAAATTTGTTCTATAACACATCAGACACAAATTAGGTGTTGTTACTTAGAGATGTCTGTGTTCTGTTTTATCTTTTTTGCTTTGTTTAGCTTGCCTGAGTTTCCTATCACCAATTTGATTATATATAAAATATTTGAACATTCCTCTTAGGTTTCTTTGCATCCCTAGTGAGCCCAGAATATACACTAAATGTAAAGCAGGTATTTTACATGTGTTCAGGTTAATTAAAGCTTCATACACATGCACCTGTGCACATGCACAGACACACACACACATAGTTTATTTGACCACTACTTGGATTCCATATCTTATAATTTCCTGTAGTCCATTTTCACATATATCTATAAGAATCTATAATAATAAAAGCATAATATGCTAATTAGACCGGACGTCCTTCTGGACAACCTTCTAGAAGAAACTGGGACTGCAAGGGCTGAGGCAAGATGCCACGGCTGCGAGGGTCA
>NW_005353324.1:1102214-1103597 GCF_000412655.1 Myotis brandtii | reverse complement strand
ATATCAGAGAGGAAGGGAGAGGGAGAGAGAGATAGAAACATCAACAAGGGGAAAGAATCATTGATAGGCTGCCTCCTACATGCCCAACCCTGGGGGGATGGATTTCGTAACCTGGGCACGTGTCCTGACCAGAAATTGAACTGACACTCAACCACTGAACCACACTGGCTAGGCCCAACTTGTGCTATTTTAAGTTGACTATAGCTCATGGATGAGGCAGTGAGATTGAGTAAGATCTGCAACATCTCTACTGCATTTAAAGACATCCAAGACAAAGACAATGCAGGTCTCTAGACATGATGTGATGAAGGCTAGATTAAAGTGCTATGGTTGCAGTAAGAAGTTGGGGAGGGTTAGTAAAAGAAAGAGTCAATAGAACATGCTGATTGATCTAACCCAAGAGTTAAAGGGCTCCAAGGAGTTCAGACACTAGCAAGTTGTTAATGTTGAGAGAATTGGAAGGGTATGGTACACTAGGCACATTTGATGCTATTAGCAAAATTGGAAAGTTAGAAAATAGAACATGTTTATTGGGTGGGGAGAATTATGGTGGGTTATTTCGAGTTTGCAGAGACTGTTAGATGTCTAAGTGGAACTGTGTATGAAATATGAATTCAGAACTGGGGTGAGTGATCATGACTGGAAATACAGATTTGGGAGTTGTTTGACATAGAAATAATGGTTGAGACTATAAAAGTAAATGAGCTCTGCAAGGGAGTGATCATAAAGGGTGAGGAGTTTTATTTTAAAGCTCCTATTTTCCTTTAAAAGAATCCTCTGTGACTTACCCATCCACATCCGTGCAGCAAACTGTGATTGTAAATATGCCATTTGTTCTCCAACTTTGTATGGATGTTCTAAGTGGGTCAGAGTAGTTGAATCCATAAATTTATCTAGAGCCAACACATTTTATCTCAGCACTGGAGAAAGTAAATTTAAAAAAAAGAAAAAAAAACTTTTAAAAGACCTCAGCTGTTCTTACATATAATGTACCTTTGAAATATATGGTAGTTTAATCATTATACAACCTAGTAGAAGAAGGCTGATGATTGATTTTCTCAGTTTAACTAACTATGTAGTATTAGAATATCTATTTATAAATTCATAGTAGTAAATATATTATTAATAAATATAATACACATCATTATAGAATATGTTATAAATATGTAATTCAGTTTTAAGTGTTAGCCTTTAAAGTATTTAACATTATCATAATGATTTATAAAATGTTTAACCTGTTAATCTTGGAACATTTTAAATATATATATAATTTTAGCCCTAACCGGTTTGGATCAGTGGATAGAGCGTCGGCCTGCAGACTGAAAGGTCCCAGGTTAGATTCTGGTCAAGGGCATGTACCTTGGTTGCAGGCACATCCCCAGT
>NW_005353324.1:1059898-1101991 GCF_000412655.1 Myotis brandtii | reverse complement strand
TGCACTTTAAATATATACTGTTCTATTTAATTATAAATAACAAAGAAAATCTGCATTTTTCTCTTTCCTTTTTCTCTTTTCCCCAATGCCATTAAATATTCTTTATAAGTAATTTTTAAAGAATATATATCTCTCCATTAAATAGATAATCATGATTTCATTGAACAAGCCCTTATTTTTGTACTTAAAGGCAATTTTTCAAATATCTGTTTCTGTAAATTATTTGTCAATGAGAAACTCTGCATATAAAATTCAGTTAGTTTTTTACTTTGCATATATTCCTAGAATTAGGATAATGAGTCAAAGCTTTCAGGTTTACATAGGCTCTTGGTCCACATTATTGCAATCCTGGGTCTGGAAATGTTTGTAAAATTGTTACTAGTCATTGTTTATTTATTTATGTATTTATTTATTTATATTTTATTTATTTATTTTTACTGATGACCTCAAAGAACAGATTTTTAAAATATCTGTAATAAATAGATTTAAGATCAGAAAACAATTAAGAGTGTCTTTATACCACTTTCATTTCTGCTTACTTTTTAAATTTGAGCAATATAAGTGTATTATCCCATCACAATCAGATTTATCATGTCCTTTAGATAATATGTCATTTGGGATAGGTATTCTTTCTCTATGTTTAGTGACTCAAATGCCTATTCAAAAATTATTTAACTCTGAGCAAGGATTTGTGAGAATAGTAAAATATTTAATTTGCTAGTTTATTCTCTATTTGTATAGAAGACAGGTATATTAAATATATCGATCACTTTGGAAAAATGAATTGTATAAAAATTCACTGAAAATAAATGGAAGAAATACTACATACAATGTTATACAATAGTACTTGAATAAATGCCAATGCGTGATTTCAAAGAAGGCTAAGGCCCTTGTGCTTGTATACAATGGCCAATAAAAGAAAGAGCATAAACATCTGATCCTCTCCTCATATGTGGAAAAGTTAATAATAGAAAGAAGACACAGTTGACAAATGCCTAAGTGAAATATTGCGATATATAAAAACTATATATATAGTTATTCAGAGGACCACAATTCCCTGGCTCAGAGCTTCACAAACCCTCAAAATTTCCTGAGCAATAAGAGCAATGGTGGCATATTTTTGTCATCATATTTGGTCTCTGGTCTTCAGTTCCCGAAATCACTTCAGAGTACTACAGATGTTCCAAAGTTCAACAATAATAGAAGTTATTGAAGTAATAATTAGTAAAAGTTTATTGTACACAAAAACAGTTTACAAACAGGAAGCACTCAAACCAAAGCATGGAATTGATACAGTAGACAGACAGACATGAGCAGAACAAGGATGATGGGGCAGATCTAGAAGTTCACCAGGGCAGAAAGCCCAAGGTGCTGAACAATGGGAAAAACTAGGAAAACAAGTATTTTAGGGTGGGACCTTGCCCCCAAAGTGACCTTTCCTCCCTTAGCACATTGCTGGTCATACCATTTAGATCCCCTGACCTTTCATGTTGGTAGTCATTGAGTTCGTATCCTCCCCTGACTTTTCCTCCTGAGGTATGTAACTAGTTATGTGGGTAGACCCTGTAGAGGAGGATCAAGGGGGGCAGGGAATAGTCTCATATTGCCGAAACCGGTTTGGCTCAGTGGATAGAGCGTCGGCCTGCGTACTGAAAGAATAGTCTCATATGACTCCCATACAAGTTCCTCACAGGACCACTCTCTTAAGCATTAAGCCCTCAGGACAATGAGGTTCTGACCCACATCAAGTAATCTTAGAAACAAAGCCTCAGGTCTGTTGATCTTGAAGAGAGTTTTTGTCAAACTTGAGATAACATGGAGACCTAAGTAATTTTTCAGCTTGGGACCCAGAAAAGAAGCAAAACCAGATGAAATGACACCATGACTAACATCAGGACCAACTGCAATGACTAATGATCCCTAGTGCCAACCAATGAGTAGAGACCATGACCCTGAAAAGCTGATGAATATTCTATTGAAATCCTCCTCTGGGAATTCCCCTAAAATCTCTGCCTTTAGAGAACAGATAAAAGACCTTAAGAGGAAGGACCCAATGTGCCCACTTGTTCTCTCTCTCTCTCTTTCTCTCTCTCTCTCCCTCTCTCTCTCCTTTGCCTTTCCTCCCTGCTTTCTCTCGCCTAAGCTCCAAGGGTCCTTCTTTTGACTTTGCAACATGTTTCCTGAGTCCATGCAGCCCAGCTAGCTCCCTTCCTCTACCTCTGTGGCTTTGTAAATATACTTTCACTTGTACTTGAGTTCTTGGCTCTGAATTCTTTCCTAGTCAAATTCAAAGACTGAGGTCTAACAAGTGGTCCTATTTCGCCATTAACAAAATGGGGCTCAGGTGAATAGTGTTATAAAACAGTTAATATAGTAAGAAACAGTGATATTTTATTCTTCACAATGATTGGTTATATTATTAGAATTTCCAGTGCTTAACTCATATTAACCTTGGGAAACAGTTCAAATTTTTCTTATAATTTTCAGAGGCATAAGCAAAAAATAACCCAAATCAATCTAGTCTTGCAAAATAAACTATGTTAAGAATTATTTGTACAAGTAAACTAGTTTTGTCTGCTCAGGGAATTTTCAAGGCTAGTCTCCTTTTGTTTTTGCTTTTAACAAGGTGAAATGGGTGTCTTGTTATTCATAACAAGCCCCTTCCATCACATCCTGAATTTACATTAATGAGGCGACTTTTGTAAAGCACCAAAGGATGGGGACTGGTTGCCAGGATAACTAGAGGGTGTGAACTTTCAGCCTCCCAAGAGGGAAAAGGGCTGGAGATTGAGTTCAATCATCAATGGCCGTTGATTTAACCAATCATGCTTTGTAATGAAGCCTCCGTATAAACCCAAAAGAACAGTTCCAAGAGCTTCCAGGTTGGTAAATACGTACAGGTGCCTAAAGAGTGGAGCACTCAGAGAGAGTGGGAGCTCCTTTCCACATACCCTGTTTTTTTCCATCTCTTTCATTTGACTATTCCGGAGTTATATCCTTTTATAATAATCCAGTGTGGCTCAGTGGTTGAGCATTGACCTATGAAGGAAGATGTCACCAGTTTGATTCCCTGTCAGGGCATAAGTCCAGGTTACAGGCTTGATCCCCAGTAGGGGGTGTGCAGGAGGCAGCTGGTTGATGTTTCTCACATCAATGTTTCTATCACTTTATTCCTCTCCCTTTCTCTCTAAAATCAATAAAATCATATTTAAAACCACAAACAAACACACACAAAAAAACCCATCAGGATTAACATCAAATTATGGAAGTATTTTCTGGTAAAAAGTATAATAGGAAAAAAAATAGTAAACTTGTTCAGTCACTTGACAATTTTCACATTTATTTAGGTATATATTTGCTTATGCATCTAACTATTTTTGTAAAGGTCACTTGATGCAGATTATCTCAGGGGACCAGCATCCTATTTATAAATATAACTTGAGCCCTAACTAGAAAAATGTTTCAGTAAAAGCCATTAGGAAATACATAATAATTATAGTTGAGGAAACAGTTGAAAATATTCTGGATGGATTCCTCATGAGATCTAAAATCAGCCAGGCCAAATTTAAGTTGATATTGGCAATATTTTAGCAATGTTTTTTTTTAAATTTCTAGAGTATTACCAACCTCTTAAAACCTCAAGGATATTTATTTTTCTCCCTTGATACTGTGGAAAATTAGATGGCATGAAGTTGGCTAGAAGCTGAGAGATAAGTCAAAGGGCCCTATCCCCTGATCAAGTTTTATAGGGATTCATTTTAAAGGGGAAAAGGAGAAAATTCTTAGAGGAATAAAATTGTTAGGTGGTAAATTTTGAGTTAGTTTTCCTAGCCTTCAGATATCACAAATCATATGTGATAAAATGAAAAAACAAAACAAAATGTGAAATATAAATATTTGAATATCAATTCTTTCTTGTTAGTAATATATTAGAAACAAGACTTTGGTTCAAATGCAATCCATTTCTGAGCTTCAATTTCATTCTAAACTAAAAGACAGTGTAATTCCTATGATGTAAATTAGAAATGACTTAAAAATATGTTTCAAAAGTTCTTGGCATATTGTAATTGCTCAATAAATATTAGCTTACTTCTTTCTAGTTTTTTCAATGTCTTTGATCACGCCCATGTCAACATTTGTAAGTGCCTATTTCAGGGTATTCTGTACCTTCCCATTTTCTTTCTCATCTTCATTTTCTTCCATACATCATTCTATTTGCTTTATCTGATTTTGTTGTTGTTACATCTTTAGTTGTAAAGACAGAGAAGATAATAATGTTGATAATTAAGAGTTAATGAACAATTAATATATACTAGAGACTATACTAAATGCTTTACATACATGTCATTTAATTCTGATAACAATCCCATATGTAAAGTCTACTGCTACCTAACCTTATATATAAAAGAATAAAGGTCGAAATATTAAGTCATGCAGCTAGTTAGTATATGGTTGTAATTCAAATTGACATGATCAGAATCCAAGATCTTACCAAATTCAGTACAGACTATGTTTCCCAAAGTCTAAGAAGGCAGAGAGAAGAATGAAACAAGTGGCTAAGTTTTATGTTTGTTTAAGGGTTTTTAAAATTGATCTGAGAAAATTTGTTTTAATTTCTCTTTTCCCTTCTGTTGCAAAAACAGTTTAGTATAAGTTTTATTACTACAGTTAATCAAAATTTACAATAACATGAAATCAGAATTTTTTTCCATGTTGTGAAATGTTAAAATGGGATTATTCTGTCACTTTCAAAGGTTAAGCATTTATAAGAATGGAAGCAGAAGCAAAATTTTGGGAATGTTTAAGCTACTTTAGTACTATTTAAAATCTCAGAAGTGTCATAAAAGTCAATTAATTAATATACAAGAGATGCTTAATCACATTTATCATTCAATTTATATCACTGTAAGAAATGGTTTTGGCTGTGTTATCTGAAAGCATATTTTCAACTCATTAACTCTGTACGATATTTATAGTAGTTGTTTTTCAACTTCTAAGATTATAATTAGTTTATCCAGGAAAGATTTTTTGCAAAGTTTAATGTATACCTCTAAATCAAGAAGAATAACTTATTGAGTAGGAACAAATAATGTAAAAATTCAAGGCCCTATCATACTATTCTTCATGACAGTGTAAAATAATTTCAGCTGTGGAAACTAATTTTAATTTTGTTACCTCAAGTGTCTTTGCAAATTAGTTTTGAAATCTATTTCCCATCCCTCCATACAACCTCTATTTCATTCCTAGAGAAGCAAACTACCACTCTCTACTTAAAGTTGGTATTAACACTTATTGAGTTCTGAAATATTACAGTTTCTTCTCTGAATCAAACTTGGAATAGCATCCAGAAACATATGAAAATGGATTTTTTTTAAAAAAAAATTATGTTATTTGAATGAAATATTTTTGTATTTTACAATGACATGGCAGGAGTTAATATGAGCTTATTGATAGACTTAAAGGGATATATAAACTAAATATCACTTTTGAAGTTAATCTGAGAAAATGTCGATGATTTATCCTCAATTTAATAATCAATTATCTCAGGATGTCTATTTGTTTTGTGCAGAAAACAAACCCATCCATCCAACTTGATTTAGTTTACATAATTAATTCATATTTATTAACAACAATACTAGCAATGAAATGCATAACATCCACTCCTCAATTAAAAGAAAGGAAATTCAGGTCCCATTATGGAAGCCAGATTACCTCAAGTTTTCTGTAATGTAAATATTTCTCACTAAAATATTTTTGTAGCATTTTCCCAAGGATATTTACTACAATATAGCATTAATTATAAAACTGTTAAAAAGAGAAAAAGAAATTAAGAGATAGGGTGAGGAAAATAAGAAATGTTCTCCAATGATTATAACAACAGATGGGGAGTCAATGAAGTAGAAAGATACAGACATTTTATTCTCAAATGACAACAGTTTCTGAATGGAAACTTCTCAAAGCAAGAACACAAGACTGCTTTAGCCATTCTAGTCAGGTGTCAAAGATGAGACTCACAGAAGAAAGGGAAAAAAAAATGTTCCATTAACTTATATATAACTGAAACATTTTGCTGCTCCTAAATCCTCAGATGGTAATCTTACTAAGAAATCAGTGAACTATTTTTACTGTACAATTACTTGATAATTTACAAACAATTTCCATTTTTCTTATAATTAATTAATTGTATTTTCTAATCTATTAAGCCTCAATTGCATATCAATCCATTCGACTAGATCATTTTGATCCTGTCATTTCCAATTAATTATTCTTGTTTTCTGGAGATGATTATTCTGGAAATCTCTCATGAAAATATTATTATTCTAATATAACATTTCTCACCTAGTTGAATAGCTTATCTTACTTGGTTTATTTTATTTCAGAGAGGAAGGGAGAGAGATAGAGAGATAGAAACATCAATGATGAGAATCATTGATTGGCTGCCTCCTGCACGCCTTCTACTGGGCGGGGATCGAGCATGCAACCTGGGTATATGCCTTTGGCTGGAATTAAACCTAGGACCCTTTAGTCTGCAGGCTGATGCTTTATTCACTGAGCCAAACTGTCTAGGGCTGAATTATTTTTTAAATAATACTTTGTCTATGCTTATAAACATTTCTAAATCGAATTTTATTTTTGTAAATGATGAATATTCTAAATGTAAACAATGGGAGCTATTTGTTCCTGGGATATGAGGCGTAATCTCAATGTCAGTGTTAAATTAGGAAATACTTGCTTTATCATATGATTCTGAAATGATGAATCCTTCCTTTATTCACTTATTCAATAAGAATTATTGTCTCCTATATGCCAGGCACTGAGCCTGGCCATGAGAATGCAGATGATAAATAAGGAAGACACACCTGCTGTTCAAATATGTTTTCTACTACAGAAAGACCCTCTTTTAAACTTGTTTTTAAGGTTATGGTCAGTATTTTTAATATAATCAATAGTGACAAGAATTGTTTCTTATTTATTTATTTATTTATTTACTAGAGGCCCAATGCACAGAATTTGTGCAAGAGTGGGGAGTTCCCCTCAGCCCAGACTGCACTCTCTCCAATCCGGGACCCCTTGGGGGATGTTCGATTGCCGGTTTAGGCCCGATCCCGGGGATCGAGCCTAAACCGGCAGTCAGACATCCCTCTCACAATCCTGGACCACTGGCTCCTAATCACTCACCTGCTTGCCTGCCTGGTCACCCCTAACTGCCCCACCCTGCCAGCCTGATCGCCCTCCACTGCCTCTGCATACTGGCCTGATTGCCCCCAGCTGCCCCCTCCCTGCTGGCCTGGTAGCTCTTAACTGCCCCCTCTGCCAGCCTGGTCACCCCTTACTGCCCTCCCTGCTGGCCTGGTCACCCCCAACTGCCCCTCTTTGCTGGCCTGGTTGCCCCTAACTGCCCCCCCCCCTGCTGGCCTAGTTGCTCCCAACTGCCTTCCCTGCCGGCTTGGTCAACCCCAATTGCACCCCTCCTGTCAGCCCGGTTGCCCCTAACTGCCCCCCTTGCTAGCCTGGTTGCCCCTAACTGCCTCTCCCGCTGACCTGGTCACTCCACGCAGACTGCTGTTCAGTCGTTTGGTCATCCCTCACTAACCCCCCTGTTGGCCTGGTTGCCCCATGCAGCCTGCTTGTTCAGTTGTTTGGTTGTCCCTCACTAACCCCCCTGCCAGCCTGGTTGTAGGCAGCCATCTTGTGAGGGCATGAGGGTTAATTTGCATATTACCTCTTTATTATATAGGATAGGATTTACTAGAGGCCCAGTGCACAACATTTTTGCAATGGGGAGGGGTCCCCTCAACCTGGCCTGTACCCTCTCACAATCTGGAAGCCCTCGGGGGGATGTCCGACTGCCGCAGAGGCACTCGCCAGCCATGAGCCTGGCTTATTGGCTTCTGGCTGATCAGCTGTCCCCTGTGGGAGTGCACTGACCACCAGGGGGCAGCTCCTGTGTTAAGCGTCTGCCTCCTGGTGGTCAGTGAATGCCATAGTGATCCATCGTTCTGCTGTTCAGTTGATTTGCATATTACCCTTTTATTATATAAGATTGTTAATCCTCATCCAAGGATATTTTTTTCCAGAGAGAGAGAGAGACCCATGGATTGGTTGCCTCCCACATATGCCCTGACCAGGCTGGGGATGGAACCTGCAACCCAGGTAAGTGTTCTTGACTGGGAATCAAACCTGCGATCCTTTTGAGAGCAGGGTGAAGCTCTAACCACTGATAACACTGACCAGTGCTATTTCCCCTTCAAAAATGAATTTCCTAGTAATGTTGTATTGGGTAAAAACAAGGTTGGCTAACAGCCATTTTACTATTTTAAATTAAGTTTAGTGAAATTCATAATGCTCAAGTTGTTATAATTATTCCCTTTTTAAAAAAAATCATAGTAAATAAAAAACAATGGGGGCACAAACAGGTTCTGTTACCCTTGTAACTACCTTGTTATTAAAATGAATACTAGGAAGGGAGCAAAAAGGAAGTCAGACATTACAAGCATGGTCGTCTGGGCAGCTTCACCAGGAAGCTGCAGTTTCATACTCCCCAGGGAACCACTGGTCCATTCCCTGCAGATCACTGCGGGACTGGGTACAACAAGGGGGAAGATGGGCACATGGGTAATGAAGGTGAGTGATGTAGGGAAGGTGCTTGCCTGTCAGTCTAACCTGGAAAAAGATAATTGGCTAAAGTGGGAGGAGCCACTGGTAGCGCATGAAATCCTGGAAGATTCATTGGTTAAGCTCCTTTTTAAAATTCCCACAACAAATTGTTCTCCTTCTCTTGGTCCCTTTGTTATACTCTGCTTCCTTGAACTTACTTGCTCGGTGACCTGTGCTAGCCTGCCATGTGCCCCTGGAAGCTGCATGGCCCATGGCCATGTGGACTCCACATACAATGGATGACAGCTGAGAACATAAGCTAAGCTAGCCAGACTCTGGACTGGGTTGGCCCTTAATATGGAACAGAATCTCTAGGCAGTGGCTTTGATTCCAGCTCTGCTGAAGACAAAATGAGACTTTTCCCATGGTGGGATGGAGGGAGATAGGACCTTGGAGGGAAACTCCCTTAATGTTATATCACCAATAAAGCTTTCCCCAATTCCTCATCCTCCCATGGGGAGCCTCAGGAAATTCTTATTCCCACAGCACCCCAAGAATTTCACTTCTACCAGCAACAGGTGGGGACACAGAGGACACCCACTGATCACAGTTCAAAAGGAAACTGAAAAAATAACTCTAAACTTGTTTGGGAAAAGGCATCCTCCTATCGCTGTTGTCCACAACCCAGCCTTTTGAGGGTAGTAACAGAGGTATTTCTTCTCTTTTATTCTGTCTCCCAGAACTGAGTTCTGGGCATACAGCAAACGCTTAAGTGCACTTGATGGATGGCTCACCCTCACCAGATAAGGCCACTCAGTCATATCAGTGAATATAATACAGATAGAGGATCATAAAACAAACAAATGAAAAATCAAATAACAAAACAAAAAAATTTAAACAAAACAAAAAGCCAACAACTGGTTGGATTTTTCATAAATGCCCGACTAGATGTAGTTTTCTATTTCGTATGAAAACAGGTAAGAAAATAAAAAAGAGAGAGGTAGAGTTCGAATTGATATCTGAGTTCTTGTTTCTGATTATAAATTGGTCAACTCTCTGACCATACATCTAGCAAAATGTCACTTTCAATTTACCATGTTTAAAAGACACTAGGGAGGGGTAGAAATTTATTACTATGAAATATTCTGACATGCCCAACTTTTAAAAACCATGTAATTTCAACAATAATAAGTATTCAAAACACACCATGCTAGTAAAAAATGCAGGCAGTTCCGAGTCAATCCGGCAACCTGGAAAAAAATGGGAGATGAAAACAGTGCTGTGTACATATGATAAAAGCATTCGATATGAAAGAGAAAAGTGCTCCAATAGAAAAATGTGAAAAGTATATAAATATGCATAAAGGGCAGATAAAAATAGACAATAAAATAGCAAGTATTAAACCATAGTAGAAACCAAAGAAGTGCAATTTAAAACAAAGATATATTTTTTAAATAAATCAAATGGGTAAAAATTAAAAAGGTGTTAATGAGCCTTGAAAAACTGGCTCTCACATACACTGCTCAGAGGAAAAAATTAGACATTTGTTATTAGCAATTGAACATTATTATCATTAAAATGTATTTGGACTTCAACTTCAACTTAGCAATTTAGGCCAATATATTTAACACTTAGCTTTCCTTATTTAATTTGATATGATATGAAAATAAGGAAAATTGTGTTTTTGTGACAAATTAAAATGGGGAAGGGAATTTCTCTTTTCACAGGAGGGGAAAGTGATTAGGATAAATATTTATGAGATCTACCTACATTAAGGGAAACCTACTTTTATGAATACATAGTTGGAGTTGGCTGTCCCTTCTATGGATTCAGATGCAAGAGAAATTTCTGCTACTTAAATATTACCATAGTCTCAAAGTTATGCTTTACAATAAATGAGAAAGTTGACATACTGACACCCTTTTTTTCTTTTCCATCTTAACTTTAACTTCATAATGTGGTTTTGCTTGTTATTATTTCCAAGTGACAAACAGGTGATAGGGCACCAATAGGTAGATATATATATATATATATCAGAAATCATATCATTTCATTTACTAATATATCTGTGTATAATTTCACAAATTCATTTTATTAACATAACCAATTATTATTACCAGATATAAAAATTAAAAGTAATTTATTATTATCAAATATCTAGTCAGCATTGATATTTCGACTTGTTCATTAATAAGAAACTGGATTTTAGTCTCTATTTTTCCACTTATTTCTGTATGGCCTTGTTTTCCTTACCTGTAAAATAATGTTAAAGCCCCATCTGAAAGGTGAATTAAGTTACTATATAGCTATAATTTAAATATATATATATATATATATATATATTTAAATTATAGCTATATAGTAACTTAATTCACCTTTCAGATGGGGCTTTAACATTATTTTACAGGTAAGGAAAACAAGGCCATACAGAAATAAGTGGAAAAATAGAGACTAAAATCCAGTTTCTTATTAATGAACAAGTCGAAATATCAATGCTGACTAGATATTTGATAATAATAAATTACTTTTAATTTTTATATCTGGTAATAATAATTGGTTATGTTAATAAAATGAATTTGTGAAATTATACACAGATATATTAGTAAATGAAATGATATGATTTCTGAGACCCATTCAAAAATTTGGAAGAGGTGAGATTGGGCCAGGATTGGCGAGGGCTGAGTTAAGGTGA
This sequence comes from Myotis brandtii, assembly GCF_000412655.1. Taxonomy (NCBI): domain Eukaryota; kingdom Metazoa; phylum Chordata; class Mammalia; order Chiroptera; family Vespertilionidae; genus Myotis; species Myotis brandtii. The sequence goes on along the minus strand of NW_005353324.1, from coordinate 1,090,701 downwards.
TAGGTAAAAGGGGGTTTATCAGACAATACTACTCATGTGTATGTTCAAATTCACCGTTTTGAAAAATTAAAACAACATCAAAACTAAATCTTTCTCCGAAGTCCATGCTTCGAAAGACTCATTGTCATATTTTTCTTAATATTTGCTTGAAAAAGAGTCACTGTTTTTGTAATTTGGGGGAGTTGAATAATCGTTTTTTTTGTTCCCATATCTATGTCAGGAAAAGATAAATGAAACCCTTTTTCTTCATCTACTACTATTTAATTCATTTTGATTTTAACTGAAGTTTAGCAAACAAGCAAAGAAAACAACAATGTATCATTTCCAATAATGTCTTAAAATCACTGAGTTCCACGCTAAAAGTATGTCAAGGAGGGTTAAATTGTTTTGGATAAAAAGACCATTTGATTCTAATGTCTTTTCATCACCACTTGTAAAGTCATTGAACATCTTACGGATCACTGGTGCATAGAGGTTTTAATGAAGAAAGATGGTACAGGGCTATCAGACCTACACACATTGTGTAGTTAGATTTCAGCTTAGAGGTTGATTAGTCATTTTTTAAAAACAGAGTGTATTCACTTCACTTTGAGAAATGACCATAAGATTCTTTTGTTAGCAATCAGGAGGCTGTGGTAAGCAGAAGGGAAAGCCGGGCTGGCTTGAGGCAAAGGTAAGGTGGGGTTGCAAAGGTGAATTCATTTGAATGATGAAAGTGAGAATCCTGCCACCAACAACTATAGCTTCCTTCACCCTATTTCAGTCTGCTTTGATGTCAGAAAATTCATGTTTTGTGCTTTATTAAAAAAAGAAAAAGAGTCTGAATGTGGCAAAACCTGACTAAAAACTAAAATACAATCAAGGTAACAAAACCCATGCATATAATACAATTGAAAAATAACACTAAATAAGAAAGTAAAAGTGTATGGAACAAACTAAGAACAGGGCAGGTCTGGTGCAGACTGCAATGTGCATGGCAGCTCCCTGTACACATCAGAGGCAGAATGTCCCCAACAGGAGGCTCCATGGGGGCTGTGGGTGGACAGGGGGATCCGGTCATGCAAGCAGAGACAGGGAGGTGGAGAGGAGCGTTGAGGACACTAAAAATATATTCCTTAGTATTCAGGCATTTTCCTTTAAAATGCAAGTACTACCTGGGGAGCTAACATCAAATGCTTTTCAGCCTGTTTTGATCTCAAAAAAGAAATGGCTATTTATAAAATAGTCTACATGACAGTGTTCTCCCTACGAATGGTGCAGATACAACTGGGCTTTGATGTGGAAGTAAAAGAGAGCAGCTCCTAAATATGACTGGTTCAGAGCTCTAGTAGAGTGGGCATCTCAGAAGTTTGTCATCAGAGGGAGGCGCTGAAAGTCTAGAGGAAAAATGGGCCAAAAAAAGAGGGCAGTTGCAGAGACCAGGGTGATATGAATGAGTCAGCTAGGAGTCACAATTTATGGAAATACTCTCAGCGGCTGACTCCACACTTGCACCACCTTAAGATCTCCTTAAACGCATGCCCTGGGCACCTTTCTCCCTTCTGTGTCCTAATCTAGGTACCACAAAAGGAAACCTCAACCAGAGAATTAGAGTAACATTTTGCTGAAAGTGTACACATTTTAGCCAGCATGGCTCAGTGGTTGAGCGTGGACCTATGAACCGGGAGGTCAGGGTTTGATTCTGTGGTCAGGCATATGCCCAGGTAGCCGGGTCCATCCCCAGTGTGGGCATTCAGGAGGCATCCAATCAATGATTCTCTCCCATCATTGATGTTTCTATCTCTCTCTCCCTTCCTCTTCCTCTCTGAAATCAATAAAAATACATATTAAAAAAAACAAAATGTACACATTTTATCTAGTTGATATTCTCTTTTCTCTCTCTGACACAGACAAAAAGAGAACTGCCTCTTTGAGTTACAGATATTTCTTAACTAGAGGCCTGGTGCATGAATTTGTGCAGGGTGGGGTCCGGTCAGCCTGCCCTGATGGGGACCCATCAGGCGGGAAAATTGGAGGTGGGGCCAGCTGGGGGCAGGGGCCATGGGAGGTTGGGGGGGCCAATCAGGGCCCCGATCAGGCTGGTTGGAGAATGGTCGTTCTGGTCATTCCGGTTTTTCCAACATTCCGGTCGCTTGGCTTTTATATATATAGATAATTAGAATATTCAGTTGGTTTGTCTGCCTTGTACCATTAGATACAAGTGTTAGAAATATTCACACTCCCACCCCCCACTATATACTAAGAACTTTTTGGAATTTTGGAAATAGAAAATTGAATCTGTCTAGACACTTTTCTGAATGTAATCCACCATCTGGTTGGTGAAAGATATAATGTGCATAATTATCAATGAAATTAAAGGCTAAAAAGTGTCACATACTAATCACAAATAATGAGTTATTTAAGTTAAGATAGTTTTTAAAAAATTCTTACAACTGAGGGGTTCAGGAAAGATTCATGTGAAGCAAGTTAAATGTAAGCTGGATTTTGAGACAAATGAGCAACAAGTTGTTAGATGAGCACTCTTCAGATAGACCAGATATCAAAAGACAACTAGGAATGTTCCAAAGTGTAGTCCTTCAAAAACATGAATGTTTATTGTCATGGCAAGTGTGGCAGAGAATGAGTGTAAGTTTTGCAAAATACTATGAGGTGACCTATCCTTCCATCACCTCATTCCCACATTCCTCTTCTGCACTCAAATAGCGTGTATTGAAAATTCTACTGAACATAATATGCTTTACTTGGAATAGGCTGTCCAATAAAATGTATGTTTTTTGTAACAATGGCCACAAATATAATATTTTAAAGGCATGAATAATATCTAGAAATAATATCTTTATGTGCCATTTGCAAATAGTGCCATCTTATATTTCTTTCATTTATTTTTGCATTGCCTAAATACCCCAGAATTATATAGTTCTCACAAATTGTAATTCATTTACCCACAAAACTTTCTAAGTCAATTGCCTTTTTAGAGATAGTCTGATGATTAATATTTAGGATCTCACTTGGTTCATTTTATGTTCAGATTTTAAATTTCATTTTGAGTCAGTTTTAGATATGAATTTTTTTAGTTTTTTTTCTTAGAATTTTCTTAGCAGTCATTATTATTTTAGAGTTGATTTCCATTTCATTATATTTGAAATATATAAAGTTTCTATCTATAATTTATGCTGAACATCTCCAAAACTGTATTATAACATGTGAATGTTAATAAACAATTACAGAAAAAGGAAAGGAAAACTTTACCTGATCAACAAATGTTTGGAGAACACATCCTTATACCAAGTGTGAATGTTCATTTTCTACAGATTGCTTGGAGCAATAGAGACTTTACCTATTAAAACATGTTCATTACAGGGGCATGAAAGGATATACAGTTCTGGAAACTTATTTTATGAAAGCACCCTCCTTGATGGGCAACTTAAGCCAAACATGTTGAGGAATCCTAGTTACCAAGTACCCATTTGTAATAGGTCACACAAACCAGATCTATATTCTGTGCCATATCAGTCCACACCGTTTGTTCTCCAGGTACTATTCTATACTAAAGTGTCCTTGAAACAGAATGGAAATAAATATGTTTTTCTGGGTTAAATGGTAACATTGAGTCTTAATAAGAGGTGAGGGTTTCATAGCTTGCAAACGGCGTGGGACGAAAGTGCAGAGTGGGATGAATCAAGGAAAAGCAATCAGCTGGAGGACCATTGCTCTCCTAACAGGCTTCTGTCCTTTGTGCTCTAGACATGCATTATCAGTGTGATCCTCCCCCACCATTCTTTGGGACATCATAATTTGTCTCCTTGGAAAAATGGAAATTTCTCTGCTGTGATGTAGCATATTTGTGTAAGTAAAAGAAGTCTAAAAACACAGAGCTGGAATATCACCCAGCAGTAATATATATATAATGATATACTATCACAGAATAAAATTGTTCAATAAATTATAGTCATTTCTAACAATACAATGAATTATAGTTAGTTATACGACTATAGAAGATAGCTTTTAAGAAGCAATCGTTGATTTTTTTAAAAAAAGTATCCATTCTGGTCAACAATCCCCATCAAATGGCTCCTTAGAAAATAAGTTTCAAAATAAAAACTTTGTAAATTTTCACATTGACCCAAAATACCTTATTAATAAATACTTTTAACTAGATTATAATCTCCATGTATTTGAGTCTGTAGTATATAATTTTGGTTTTCTCACAGCATTTAAATTAATGTTCAACAACACCTTAGAAGTTCAAAATAATTTTCTAAAAAGAAAATGCTAATAACATGTTCCTTTCATGCAAAGAACTAGTTTGTAATTCTATTTTCCCTTCTTAACCACAAGAAGAGGAAAGTGACTGACAGTGAATTGGCAGAAGGTAATGAAAGGAGTTCACTATTGAAGCACAGGTGCAAATGGTGGTGGAGAGAAATACATCCTCATGCCCAAGTGGCAACCATTTGATACTAATGGATAGTTATTAGTCCTTGAATTTTAAATTCTCCACCACTTTATATATTTCTGAATAATATTTTTAAATTTCTCAATTTTGGTTCTCACAAGTCTTCAAGTTAAACATACCATTCTAGCCACACTACTAGTAGGTTGGTTTTCTTTTTTGTGTTACTCAAACCCTTCATTTCTCATCTGCACTTTCATGCCAGATCTCTTTTCTCCTTTACAGACATTCACATCTTATCCATCTTTCAAGACCTACCTAAAGTTCAATGTGCTGTATGAATAGGTGCGTTAACTAGAAATTCAATGAAAAGCAAGCCTTTGTCAAGTGGAAAGATCAGAACATGATATCATAGACGGACCAGGAATTAAGACTAAGAAAAGTGGATTCAAATCTTGGTTGCATTAATAATTCAGTGATGTTAAGCAAATGAATGAATAGTTCTAATCCTTAATTTTGTTATTTGATGGGTGAGAATGAACATAACTTGGAGCCACAATTTCTGCCATGATTAAATGTCATGTTTAAGCAAGACATTTCAGAGAGAGTAGGAAATGGAAGGAATGTGTATTTCTCTATTATATGTTAAGCACTCTGCACATAGTAGGCATTTAACATGTAAGTGTTACTCTCCTCTCCCCATCTCTGCTGATCTTAAGAGCAGGGACCATGTGACCATGTCATCATATATGTGTTTGTGTGTGTGTATGTGTCTGTATATTTGCACACATGCTTTGTAGCCCCTGATCTAGTGTTATGTATATAATTTTCTCAGTAAATATTCTGTTATTGTTTTACTTATTCTTAAAATTAAATTTATTCATCTTTAATAATGATAAAAATGGAAAAAGCAGAGAAAGCTAGCAATGAATCAAATATCACAAGTAAGATATATGGCGTATCAATTTATGTTCCCACATGCCTTATTATAGACTTTTTTGGAATATCTAAAAGATTGACATTATTTCTAAATACATTTAATTCCCAAAGCTCCAATTGATTTTGACTACATAGAAGCAACCAATTTGGGTAAATCTGGAGCCCCACTTGGGCTGAGGGCCCAGTTTTGCTAACAGTGCACATTCAGGGAACATTGTGAGCAATTCTATTTATCTAAGAGTTCAGCCTCACGCTTGGGTTTGCAGGTGCAGCTGTAAATTTCAGGTGATTTACGGAGTGGGAAGCACACCAAATCTGAAATTATAATGGAGCCTCAAGGCTCACAGCATCTTTTGTTAGATGTCCTGGTTTTATGATTTTGGGTGGGTGCCACCACATTTTTCTTCCAAGTGCAATAAAAAAATGATGCCTTTCAAGCTGAAAAGCTTAACAACCACTTTACCTTTATTGAATCTGTAGCTAATGTACTGAAATAGCAAGGGTTTTGCTGCAACTGTAATTTGGATTTTTGTCTGGGCATCTCTGTATGCCTTAAAAATGGGTTTGCATTGAGCACAAGGGAGTTAGCTAACAGTGCTAAAGATAAAGATGCACGGTCTGATCTTCCTGTTGCTGACAGATACCCAGCTCGGGCCAGTGAGAAGAGCTACCGCTTCAGAGATCATAGGGATCTGGAAGTCATAGTCTAGAAGTCACCCTGCTACAATGACTGTGGCCCTGGGTACTTGCTTAATCTCCCCAGGGCTCAGTTATTTTATAAACAGTTGGGCAGTGTTGGAGATGATAACCTTTGATCCCTTCAAAGTTCACGATGCATACTCTTCTAAGGAAACTTGCACGTTTAGTCAGTTTGTTTATTCAGCACTCCATGTTTTCCTGGGTCTTTCCCCAAAGTGATGCTATCCTCCTGAAATGTAGTAAATTAAACAAAGGTCTTTGATTCTGAATTATGCTATCATTTTGACGATACTGGCTCATCACATAGGAAACAACCTCTATGATTACAAGCAAAGGAGAGAAGAAAAAGTGCAGTTTTGATGACTGTGAGATGTTGAATTATATTTCATGTCCGTTAAAGCCCCAAGGAAACTTTATGTCTTCTAATCCTATTTAGATTTATCTAATATTTTATAATCCTTACTATTTACTACATACCAAGCTAGAGAATTTCACCTGATTTATTTATTTTAATTTAAATTTTTTATTGTTCAAAGTATTACATTAGTCTCCTTTGTCCCCGGTTGACCTCTCCCTGGCTGCCCCACCCCCCAGCACATGCCCTCACTCCGCGCCCCCCACCCCCCTATCTGTGTCCATTGGTTATGCTCATATGCATGCATACAAGTCCTTTGGTTGATCTCTTACCCCTTCACTCCCCTCTTTCCCTCTTTGGCTCGACCTTTTGTTCGATGCTTCTATGACTCTGGTTCTATTTTTGTTCATCAGTTTATGTTGTTCATTATATTCCACAATTAAATGAGATCATGTGATATTTATCTTTCTCTATTTATTGTTGAAAGTAATACAGATGTCCCCCTTCCCTCCCCCCTCATTAACCCCTTCTAGCCCATATCTGCCCCCAGGCCTTTACAACATTATTTAGTGTGTGTCCATGAGCTGTGCATATATGCATACAAGTTCTTTGGTTAATCTCTTCCTATCTACCCACTCCCACCTTCCCGCAGAGAGTCAACAGTCTGTTCTATGCTTCTATGTTTCTGGATCTATTCTGCTCATCAGTTTATTTTGCATTATTGCATATTGTTATCACAACAACCTCACTGAAGGTCACACATGAGCAATCAGGACTTGGATTCAAACTCCAAATCTTCTTATTCTAAACTTAGCAGCCTTTCATTATACCTATTCTATTTAATCATGTCTTTTACTATAACACAGTACAAACTGGAGGCACCAGACAACCTAACTCTTATAATCACAGCTTCATTTCATCCTCAAAGTTACCTCTGCTTTTCAGCTTTGTTTTTGTTCTTCCCCTATGGACTATGCAAACTTTATGCTTATGTTAAGATTCAAATGATGTCCTAATTCTCATCAAAACTCTAAATCACTACATCAGATTTCATTTACTGCTTTCTCTGAATATTTTTAGCGAATTTTGACTGTATCACGTTTAGATGTACTTTTGTATTCTCTTATGTTATTATTCACTAGAGGCCTGGTGCACAAAATTCGTGCACTGAGGGGGGGGTCCCTCAGCCCAGATTGTGAGAGGGCACAGGCCAGACCGAGGGACCCCACTGGTGCATGATCAGGGCTGGGGAGGGACATGGGAGGGTAGCCAGCTGGGGAGGGATTGCGGGAGGGCTCCAGGGCATGTCCGGCCCATCTCGTTCGGTCCCGATTGGCCAGACCCCAGCAGCAAGCTAACCTACAGATCGGAGTTTCTGCCTCCTGGTCGTCAGTGCACATCATAGCAAGTGGTTGAGCAACCTTACCATATCATTAGCATATTATGCTTTGATTGGTTGAACAGACGACTGGACGACCAGACACTTAGCATATTAGGCTTTTATTATATAGAATTAAATTTATGTGTGCTGATAAGCCCCTACCTGAAAAAAGGGTATTTGTCTACTCATGCAGAAGACTTACAATAATTATTATTTAATCCATTCATTTAATAAGAATGTCAACTTTCCTTGCCCTAAACCAAGCAAATATAATAAAGTACCCTTACCCTTTGGGAATTTAAAGATTGAGATGAGGGATACAGACACCAAGTAAATTAAAATATTAATCAGAACAATTCATGATTAAGAACAGATGTGAAAAATAGCTTTGTTGAGGGAATTAGTTTGAGAGATATTAACTAATTTGGAGAAGGCTGCAAATGAGTGGAAATGTGATCTTTTTTTCAGATAGGAGAGCACTTTGCTATTAGAAGAAGCAATATATGCAAAAGCAAACACAAGTGTGGTTTATTCTTGGGAAAGAATGGCATTCTGTGTGGTAGAGCTAGTTGAATAGTGAGAGATGGCACAGGATTCATAATTTGGTACCTGTGTGTTAAAAGATTTATGCTATGCTGAAAAATCTAGGCTTTATCTTGGGGACACTAAAGATTTTTCACTTTTGTTTTGTGTTTAGGAGAGCTTTGATGTGATAAGATTTGATGTTGGAGAGATAAGGCTGGATACAGTGTGGAGGATGCATTGGGGAGGGGTTGCTGTCACTAATATAGCTGTGGTGAAGAAGGAGAGGTAAAAAATTGATTCAAGAGATGTTCAAGAAATATAATCAACAGAACTGATTGAATCAAGATAGGCTCTCAGTCCCCATAGATTTTTTTTAATACAAGCCTGCCTTTATTTCAACATCCCAATAGTTGAGAGCACCTGTCACAATCTAAATAGAACTCAATTGCTTTCTTGCTGATATTTTTTTTCTAGGACAAACCAAACATTGGTTCTTGCCCTTTGGATGTTAAAGCTGTCTTTAAATGGAAACTGCTGTTCAGTTGTGGATGATTTGTCTAAGATATGCTACCCAGAAGATGTACTTAAAAGTGACCCTCTGTAGTACTTCTTAAAATAGGCTATGTGGCAAATACTTGTGCACAGAAAATAGGAAAGGTTAATTCTACATATCTTTTTTTAAAATATATTTTATTGATTTTTTACAGAGAGGAAGGGAGAGAGATAGAGAGTCAGAAACATCGATGAGAGAGAAACATCAATCAGCTGCCTCCTGCACACCTCCTACTGGGGATGTGCCCGCAACCAAGGTACATGCCCTTGACCAGAATCGAACCTGGGACCTTTCAGTCTGCAGGCTGACGCTCTATCCACTGAGCCAAACTGGTTAGGGCTAATTCTACATATCTTGAAATTAGTGCTTTAAACTCTTTCCCACTGTGACTATCAGGCATATAATACATCAAAAATGGTAAACTAAAGTCAAGATCAAGTCATTTTCCAAAGGAAAAAACAAAACAAAATAGAAGAATTGACATTCTTCAAGGACAAATGTAATCACAGTATATAACTGATCCTACGTGATGCTAACCTACTATATAGATATCTAAGGGATTTTCTAAATGAAACCAATCCATTTGTCTTTCCATCCCAGTTGTGAATTTCGTTGAATTTTCACATATATGTGGCTCCCTCAAAATTCCAGATGCTCAACTGTCTACCTCTTAAATAACTCAATGCTTAAAAAATCTTTCATCATGGTTTGCATTTAGTAACCACTCTGAGTTGTCAGTCTTACAGCCTTCATACTCCTCTTCTTCCCTAGCCACTAATAATTCTCAGGAGTTGAGTCATGATTACTGTAAGGCAATAGTGGTAGAATATTTTCCATTGCTAAACTTTACTTTGCAGTCTCCTGTGCAAGTAACAGATGGTCTGTGACAAATATGGGCCAATGAGAGGTTAGCATTAATGTTTTAGGAGGCTTCTGAGAGAGCTTTGGGTGTCTGATAAAAGAGCTAGTCATACTGAGAGTTTGCTTTCACCTTTCCTCAAGAAATACATAAATCCTTAAAGTGAGTCAAGATATTGCTGAAGCGACAGTCATATTTCAGTCATGAAGTAACAAGCCAATGACCAAAATCCCAATTAGTGAGCATGGTAGAACTAAAGAAATGAAATACCTGGGTTCAGAGGTATGCTGATAACCCACCCTCTGAGAGCGAAAAAAAAAAGTCCTAATTCATAGTGTGTGCCAATTTTAATGCTGTAAATATTTCTACTATGGGCAAATTGAAACAACTAATCACTGAACATTCAGCACACCACTGCCTAAGTATCTGATGACAAAATTTGAGCTACTGAGCCTATTCTAATTTATCTACTTTAATATATCTTTTTTATTTAAAAAAATATTTATTGAGCACCTACTATATAACTGGAGCTATTTAAGACATTTGGGTTACATCAGCATGCAAAGTTAGAGAAACATATTTCTGCACTCATGGAAGCAATATCCTAGAAGGAAGGAAAAGACAATCAGCAATAAACAATAAATATAATACATAAATGAACTGTATAATATTTTATAACTTGATAAGTATTAAAAAATAAAAAAAAGAAGAAGCAAATTGATGGGATTTAATCAGATGGTCCAAATAGGATGCACTGAGACAGTGACACTTGACTAAAGATTTAAAAAGAAGGAAGATTTAGCTAGGAAGATATCTGGAAGAAGAAGCATTCCAGGCAAAGATAATTGGTAGAGCAGAGGCTGTTGGTAAGGAGCCTGGGAGGCCTGATTGAGGGCTCTTTAGAAGCAAAGTGAACAAGGAGGAAAAGGAAGGGGGTGACAGGCTCGGATCAGTTAGCCCTTGCAGGTCATCAGCTGTTAAGGAGGTGACCATCATTGCTAAACTAACTGAAGAAAGTTACTGATGCATATCTAGGACAGCGATAGATGTTTATGAACACCCTATCTCATAGACTCTGACAATCCTTTAATGTTAACTTCTGCTCTAAGAGATCAATTTCCCCTTTGGACTTAAAATATTCCACAAGAAAACATTTTTCTCCTGAAATGACAGTTACAGCCAAAGCTATTAAACTTTCATAAAATTTCTACTTTATTATAAACCAAAACAAATTCTCCCTTATCTGACAAATGGTAGGACCATATCAAATACTTTATAAAGTTTCATTTAAAACCAAACCTACAAAACACATTCTGGGAACATATTATTGCTAGAAAAAATAGACCTTGTTTATAATAACAACCTATTCTTTTGTCCTCCAAATTGTACATAATGAAACCACCAAAAGCATATAAAAGTTTGGATTATTGTTAATCAACCTTAAAATAAAAAAAAACTAGAAAATAATAGCATTAGCATGCCAAAACGTAAAAACATTTTCTGAAAACATATAAAGCAGATGAGTCTCAAATGTGGATCTGAGGGCATTACTGGGGAAAAAGAAATGACCCTCCTCTTGGCACGTTTGGGTCCTGTGAGGGGCTCTGGACACTGGATAACAGGCCCCAACAGGGATGGGGAGCTTCGAAAGAAAGCACAGATATCCTGTTGTTGAAGGGCAAGAGGCAATAGCATCGTTCGTTTAGATAATGCCTCCTCTGAAAAAATTTAAAGTGGGAAATTGAAATACACAATCCATAGGAGAATTACAACTGGTCACTCTGATAATCACTTAATCACTCTGGTAATCAAAGAAAAACATAAATTAAGAAAGGAAATAAAGTGTTATTTTTAATTAATTCATATATTTTAAAATTCATTTTATGTTGGATATACTATTCAGTATGTTTTATGTGCAACTTAAGAAGTCTTTTATGTACATGAATGTAAATATTGAAATGGGCACATTTGCTACCAAGAAATATTAGGCCATATGTATCTAAAGCATTTTCAATATGCCTAATTTTATTTAGAAATTTGATTTCTAGAAATTTCTATGAAAGTGTTAATCTTGCTTTGTGTAATTTGTCTACAAGTGTCCTTCTAATAGGAAAAAGAATCTGGAAATAACCTAGATGCTTAATATGTTAGTGCTTAGAATAAATTACTATTTATTTATCAATAAAATATTTTATGCCATTAAGAACAATACATATTAAATAATTTGAAACTTCCCCTGTATATCATTAAGCTAAGTATGTATTATAAAACTTTAGAGTGTTTTTGTAAAATACATATAAGGTATATATATTAAATATATATAAAATATGTATAATAAAATTTTAGTAAAGCATATACCATGAAACAACATAATCATTGCATGATTTTTGCTCATTTGCTTTCATGTTTTTCTGTTTCCCCTCCCAAGTTTTAAAAAATAACCATGTATTTATTCTGTTATAAAAAATAATTAAAATAAAATAAAAACTTACAGCAAAGAATTTTCAGCTTGTTAACAAAATTAGCTTTCCTCTTACTCTTCTAGCATATAAATATTTTCATTATCCCTTTTGTTTGAAACATATATTTACAAATTTTTATATTTATATGTAAAATTATATAATACATAATCATATTCATAACAAAATATTTGTATCTAGTGAGCAGCTTATAAGAGTTCATAAACTCAAAGAAAATATTTTAAAAAAGGCAAGAAGCATGGCATTTAGAATTATCTTTGTTACACATTTCCATGTAACTTTTTATTATCTCTATATTTTGCATTTAATCATACACTGTCATATGCTATGGGGTTGAAAGAGAGTGACTTCTAAATCCAACTTTTTCATTAACCATGTCTCTTGGCTTTTTATCCATCATTTGAACATCTCCATGTCTCATTTTTCCATTCAAAAGCAATACCATCTATATATATAAAAGGCCAATATGCTAAATGTCTGACCATTCGACCATTCAACCGTTCGACCATTTGACTGTTTGGCCGGTAGCTATGATGCGCACTAACCACCAGGGGGCAGACACTCAACACACAGGCATAGAAACATGGAACAGACTGATAAATCTCAGAGGGAATGGGGGGATGGTGAGAAGAGATTAACCAAAGATCTTATATGCATATTAGAGTCCTGGTACATGGATTCATGCACCGGTGGGGTCTCTCGGCCTGGCTTGTGCCCTCTTGCAATCTGGGACCCCGCAGGGTATGTTGGCCTGCCAATTTCAGCTTGATCCCCAGGTCAAGGGACCCCATTCTGTGCACCGGGCCTCTAGTCTATACTAATAAAAGGTTAATATGCTAATTAGACCAGACTTCTTCTGGACAAAGCCATGGTGGCAGGGGACGAGGCAGAAGCAGTTTGGGGCAATCAGGCCATCAGGGGAGGGTAGTTAGGGGCAATCAGGCTGGCAGGGTAGCAGTAAGGGGGCGGTCAGGCCAGCAGGGGAGCAGTTAGGGGGCAATCAGGCCGGCAAGCCAGCGAGCGGTTAGGAGACAGTGGTCCCGGATTGCAAGAGAGACATCCGACTGCCAGTTTAGGCCCAATCCCCGGGATCGGGCCTAAACAGGCAGTCAGACATCCCCCAAGGGGTCCTGGTATGGAGAGGGTGCAGGCCAGGCTGAGGGACACCCTCCCCCATGGTGCACAAATTTTGTGCACTGGGCCTCTAGTTAATATATAAAATGGTTAACACATTGAAAGTGTAATACATTCTGGACAGTATTTAATGAGTTTAACATGTATCCTATATTTCTCAAATCAAGCCTATGAGTAGGTAATACAATTACTTTATTTAATAACTGGAGAACTGAAGGAAAAGAGAATAACATTAAGAAAGGAACAGTCAATAAGTGACAAAACTGGGAGTCTGACTCCTTTGTCCTTGCACTTGACCCATATCTTTACCTCCTCATTAAGTTAAAGAGGATACTTTGCAGCCTTCCCTGCTTTATGCTTTTTTTCTGAAGTGCAATTAAGATGATAATAAGGACATTACTTTGGAATATATAAATATCTATGTTTTAAATATAAATTCACTAGCAGTTATTGGGTTGGTTTTGAAGAACCCTCCACAGTGTAGTTTTTTGCTGGAGAAGAGTGCAAATGGGCTTCTTAGACACACATAGGAAGACATTTCCTTGATAAATGCACTGGAGTTTTGAAGTTCTAGAAACTTGAACTATTCAGTATCTCAGGGAGTCTGTGACTTAAAATATTGTTTCATATAAATTAAATGAGCAAAATGTAAGGTCTGTACAACTCAAGAAAGCTTTTTAAAATTGTAATAATAAAAATAAAAATAATCTTTAATGTGATGGACATCCATATCTTCAGCTAGCACAATTTCCCTATAATCCAAGAAAGATCAGTTGACAATCAATGTGATTGTCAATTGACAATCAGTTAACAATCAGTTGAGCAAAATGTGAATATATGACTTGATACTTGTCACAAAAGGAATGATCCCACCATAATAACCATGCTGTTTTACCTACTGAAGAGGAATGCAAAACCCTTCAGAACTCTAAGGACATCAATTTCCCATTCACTTTTTTCATTCAGATGAATCATTGCTAATATTCTTTCAGTAGTTATGTAGAAATTGTACTAGATAAAAATTTAGGACATGCTAACAGTGCCAAGAATTATTTGAGCCTGCACTCTGGTACTCATTGCTAATATTCTTTCAGTAGTTATGTAGAAATTGCACTAGATAAAAATTTAGGACATGCTAATAGTGCCAAGAATTATTTGAGCCTGCACTCTGGTTTCTATCTCTCTTGTTAGGGGAAACTTCCAAATTGCTCATTGACATTTTGTCCTTTCATAATCTTATTCTGAAAAGTCACATTCTCAAAATGTCACATAGGGACATTTTGCTAGTTTGTTCTTTTAATGCCTAAACTGTATGTTTATTTGCCTATTGGATATTAATGTAATATTATTGAATTAAAAGGAATCAATTAAAATATATTTACAAGGGTATCCTTTCACAAAAGCCAAGGAAAGAGGTAGAACCACTGAAACAAAATTTTGTTATTAAAAACAGTAAAGTGTGCATTCATATAAATACATTGTAGGACATGCATCCCATAGGTTGTACTAATACCCATTTCCTTTTTAAAAATATTTTTATTGTTTACAGAGAGGAAGGGAAAAGGAGAGAGAGATAGAAACACCAGTGATTACAGAGAATCATTGATTGGCTGCTTCCTGCACACCCCTGACTGGGGAATCTAGCCCACAACCCAGGCATGTGCCCTGACTAGGAATCGAACCATGACCACATGGTTCACAGGTCAATGCTTAACCACCGAGCAACACAGGCCAGGTTCCCTTTCCTTTTTTATAAAAACAAAACAAAACTTGCTTTTCAAACACAAGCTACCTGGAGATTGTGACCTGCTCTTCTTTGGTTTCAGTAGGCATGGACATTACAGTCTTGTGTAGTGTTTATCTCTGAATGCATATTAACATTTGGCTTCCTTATTTATGCATTGGCTGGTCAGTGTGAGATGTAACATTTCTTAAATACTATAACCAAATCATAGACTCTAGAATGCATATATGTGGTATAATAAGTGACATTTCTTTCCACTACGAGATATCAATTCAAGTCCATAGTGGTCTGTCTGCTCAGTACAGAAAGGCCTGGGAATTCATTTTGACACAATGCCTTAAGAAGACACACATAACAAATAGATGTGTGTCAAAGGGTTAAAAAGATTTGCCAAACTTCTGAAATATTCCAATGATATCACAAAGATACAGTGTTCTGAGGCTTAGTTTAAAATGGTCAGTCAGCCTAAACTGTCATATTGCTACACATCTCATGACATAGGGAAGGCTGCAAAGACATGTCACTTAGGTTAGCTCCCAGAAGATGTTTAGAGTTTGCTTGGGCAGCAAGGAGCAGTCAGGGCATTCCAACTTATTCACATGATATCTAGGGTTACTAATGAACACAAGTTTGTTTGTTCACATGTGGAGCAGATCAGATAATTGAAAGCAAGAACAGATATTACCGTGAAACTTAGTAAAGATTATTTTACAAAGCACCCCTCTGGGCTAGCCACAAATGCTATGATATTCTAACCTTCATACCATAGATAGACAAAAATGTGCCCTTGGTTCAAATAATATTTGTGTATGTTTGTATATGTGGGTGCATGTGTGTATGTCTATAGTATTGCTTAGGAAACCCCTATGAGAGTAGAACTTAGGTTTCTGGATTTCAATTATGTTCTATCTGTTTTTTCCATTTTTTTTTTTTTTTTGTAAAAGAGAGACCAGACTATATTGATAAAAGGCAGGTTTAAATAGTGACTTAAAATCTATTTTTATAAGCTCCAGAAATCTAAATTTATTTGCCCACATTTACATATTGTAATTTTAAAAAAATAGAGACCACAAGGAAAAAGGACATGTCAAGTTGGTGATAAATGTAGATCAAATACGGATTTATATAAGATGTAATAAGATAAGAAAGGAGGCTATAAGAGAAAAGGCCTCAGTATAATACTGCATAGTATGCAAATACTTAGAATAAGTGAAAGAGAAACAAATCAAGGCACTTTCTCTTTGACAAAGAAAGTGGTTGATCTACTTTTTCCAGAGAAAACAGTTTTGAGGGTAAAAACAGGAAGATCTGACTTGGTGTGTAAGTGGTGGGTAGTTTGTGACAATTTATTTTGCCTCTTTAGGTATCAAGTTCCACATATCTAAGTTCAGACAAGTTGTATTTTTTGGAGAATAAAGTCAATTACAATGCAACCTTTTAATAATTAAATGATTTGATTAAATTTATGTATAGTCTCATTTTTGAGAATTCCAAAAATGCAGGAATAAAGCATCAGCCTATGATTTCACTTAATACATTTTTTGAGTCACCAAAAATCATTCTTTACACTACCAATTGATTTGCTTTTTCTTCCCATATCTACATTATGTGTCACTTACCTCCAAGAGACATGGAGTTACATTCCACTTCTTCATCAAAGTGGTCTGGTTAATTCACAGTTTCGATTTCTTTCTGATACTTTGTTGGCTATAGTACTTTGCTTTCTCAGCTTAATTGTCAATCCAATGTTTTCAACAGTAACAGTGTCTGTCCTTTTTTAAGAAAGTTGTGTTGGTCTTTGCTGCTCTTTAATTTTTGACTTAGACATTGAAATCTGCCAGGAAGAGCACTCACTCACTTATTTGGAAAAAAAAAAAGTATTTTCTCACTTTCACTTTCCTCTTTTTAGGAATCCTATATAATGAAAGGGTAATATGAAAATCAACTGAACGGCAGAACTACCAGTCGCTATGATGTGCACTGACACCAGGGGGTAGACCCTCAACAGGAGCTGCCCCCTGGTGGTCAGTGCGCTCCCACAGGGGGAGCATTGCTAGGCCACAAACTGGGCTGACGGCTGGCGAGCGCAGTGGCCTGCCTCCACAGCAGTGCTAAGGATGTTTGACTGCGGCTTAGGCCCAACTCCCATCTGTTGGACATTTCCCGAGGGCTTCCAGACTGCAAAAGTGTGCAGGCCAGGCTGAGGGATCTCCCCACCCCTTGTGCACAAATGTCATGCACCGGGCCTCTAGTCATAATATAATAATCCAGATTAACGAATGGTAGTACAGGCATTTATTGTTTATCATTTCAAACCAGAGCATGGGATAAGGATTAAAGAATTATTATGCTGGCTTTGGAATTCTCATACGATAAATGAAAGTCTACTCTATCCTTAAATATATAGCAAAATTTATCTGAAGTAATAGACACAGATATGAAATAATTTCAACAAATCATGTGATTTTACCTTGGTCGGTCTAGGAACAAAAGCAGCTACAGCAATGTGTGTCTAATTAGGCATTCTTTGGCTCAAATATTCTTTGTAACATTTCTCAGGCTATTTCTTTTTTAAATATATTTTTATTGAGTTCAGAGAGGAAGGGAGAGGGAGAGAGAGATAGATCCATCAGTGATGAGAGAGAATCATGGATCGGCTGCCTCCTAGACCCCTCCCACTGGAGATTGAGCCTGCAACCCAGGCATATGCCCTTGGCTGGAATCAAATCTGGGACCCTTCAGTCCACAAGCTGACACTCTATCCACTTAGCCAAACCAACTAGGGCTTCTCAGGCTATTTCTATGTTTAGCACAAATACAATCATATTTAGCCACAGGTACAGATACTTGCTCACTAGGGCATTAAAAAAATCATTTTAAAAATTCACATTGCTATCAATACTGACATTTGTTTGACCCTTTATTTCAATTAAATTAAGGCCAAAAAAAGGGGGGGACTGCAACCTCTGAACCCCTGAACATTTGGTGACATTTGGTATTTGGTATCCCTGCTCATGGGGCTGGCAATGCCGGGTGGTGGTTGGGTTTTTGTACTTTTAGGGCCCAGAGCCCAGACTTTCTCAGGTCAGAGTATGTCCTTGGCAGGTGAGGAAGCTTGGATTAAATGGCAATTCACAGCAGTGCTCAGAAAACACTTTCTTGGGGATCTAACAATCATTTATTTGTTGCTTCCACCTAAAATTGCTGTGAACTTTGTTCTTTATTCAGGGAAGTGCATGGAAGAGGTGATGGCGCCAGCTGTCACTTCTCAGGTGAGAAGCAAATGCTGAGAAGTGCTATTGTCCTACAAAGATCATCCTGAAGGTTATTGCTGTGGACCAGACAAAGTGACAATAGATAGTAGCAGCATGACCTTCCTGAATGAAAGAAAGAGAAGACTGTACTTTGAGGCGAGAGGGGAAATATTATTTTCAAATATTTATAAATGTTTATGTGTTTTATAAAAATGTTACATATACAAAAGCAATGATAACATCAGAGGATGCTTTATAAGTGTAATTTTTCTGTAGAGGTGAATTCTGTTCACTCCTATTTGAACAAGCCAAGAACTAAATATGAGGTTCTTACAGATATTGATTGACTTTGTTGGAGAATTAGAGCTAAAAGAAAGAAATGAAACTTTTATAAGTGAAGACACCTAGCTGGCAAGATGAATTTGTATGTGTATAGAACATCTCTTTGTTAAGGATAGTACCATCTGTACAGTTATTTTTGTTATCCAAATCATACCCTACTTCTAAACTACTTCTCTACTCCCAATTATCTACTTTTTCCAGGAAATAATTTAAAGTATATACCATCACACCAGCATTACAAATTGGAAGCATTTAGCTGGTGACATTAACACATCCAACTCTGGACAGTCCTATCTCCCAAGTCCCTACCACTTTCATTCAACTCTTCTATTATTTGTGAACTTGTCCATCTTCTCCAGGCCATTATAACCTTCTGTGGAGAGAAAATCCTAACTGCCAAAAACCAGGTTCTCACATATAATAAATAATTCAGTTCTTACAATGTCTTGGTAAGGCAGGTGTGTCTGTGTTCCATGTCAGAAAATCAAGATTCAGAGATTAGTGGTTATATCCTCTAGGTCACACAGCAAGTGTTCACTATAATCTATAGGTAGAAGAGTTTTATATTTGTATATGATTTCCCCCTTTTTGTTCACTATAATCTATAGGTAGAAGAGTTTTATATTTATTTGTATATGATTTCCCCCTTTCATTGCCTAAAGCAGTGGTTCTCAACCTTCTGGCCCTTTAAATACAGTTCCTCATGTTGTGACCCAACCATAAAATTATTTTCGTTGCTACTTCATAACTGTAATTTTGCTACTGTTATGAATCATAATGTAAATATCTGATATGCAGAATGGTCTTAGGCGACCCCTGTGAAAGGGTCTTTCGACTGCCCAAGGGGTCGAGACCCACAGGTTGAGAACCGCTGGAAGTGAAGTTTACAGGGTTTTTTTCAAATTATAATGGTCAATAGATGCTAATTATATACAAGTAACTAAAACCACCCCTCAAAAAAAATTTAATAGAACACAGAGAAGAGAAAGTCATTTTTCTATTTATTAACACTTTGATTTTTAACAATTCTAATAATAATGTAGAAGGTAATGTAATAATATTACACAAATCATTAACACTCAGGGAACTGAAATACACTGGGAGATTAAGTGAGATCCAAATGTTCTCACCCAGTTAAAATAGCAGACAGCACCTAATAAGATTAAACTTAATAAGAATAAATGTTAAATCCTGAACTCTTATTTTTAAAAACCCGAACAACTTAAAAAGATTTAGGCATTGACTAGCTCACCACATTTCAGCATGGGAAACCAAATAAATTATATCCCACTTAGAGGATGATGCTCATGATTATTATGTAAATTGAAAATATTTCATCAAACAAATTTTGCTAAGAGACTAAAAGTCTTTGGGAAAATATAATAACCTTCTTGCAGTACTTTCATATGGTCATGTGGAACAAAAATTAAACTAATGCTACTTGTTTTTTAAAGTGGTGGAATTCAAATCAAAAAGCAGAATGTAGAATAGGAAATTTACTCTCACTATTGTAATCAAGTTGACCAAAGATGGAATAAAACACCCAGAAAGTATAAATTATCTCACCATTGGAATTGTTTTGCAAATATTTTAAAAAAAACATTAATTGGGGATTTTTAATACATTATTTTAGTATCAGATGATGCTTATAACCCACCTAAATATTGATACTTGCTTATGTTTCTCACATTCTTATGGGAGAAACTTGTTACTGGGATACTGACTACATTCTCTACCCTCATTCCTGGTTAGGTTAGCTTGCCCCATCACACTCTCCTACAGCACAAGCAATAACTATGTAGCACTTTGCACACATATATTTTTAAGAAGTTATTTAGCATTTTGTATTTAATTCCTCTCCTTCCCTTTGGACTATAAACTCCATAAGGACAGGAACCACCTACATATTTATGGCCTATCTACCATCATGGGAGCAAAAGCCAATAAATATTAGTGGACGGATTAATTATATACTAGGAACCCCTTTCCAGGAGCCATTTTTTAATATCATCAGATAGGAAAAGAGTTAAAGGGCAGTATAGCATTGAGGCCAACAACACCATGGGATCTAGGGGATGGGCATGACCCACCTAGCTCAGCAGTCGTTTTTTTTAAATTAGTGACAGTATTACAGATGTCCCCCATTTTCCCCACTTTGCCCCCTCCATGCAGTCACCCCCACCTTGACCTTCACCACATTGTTGTCTGTGTCCATGTGCTATGCATATATGCATGTATGTTCTTTGGCTAATCTCATCCAGTCCCCCACACCCCTCCCCTCTGAGAGCTGTCAGTCTGTTCCATGTATCCATGCCTCTGGGCCTACTTTGTTCATCAGTTTATTTTATCCATTAGATTCCACATATAAGTGAGATCATATGGTATTTGTCTTTCTCTGACTGGCTTATTTCACTTAGCATAACAATCTCCAGGTCCATTCATGCTGTTGCAAAGGGTAAGAGTTTCTTCTCTCTTTTTTGCAGCTGCGTAGCATAATATTCCCATGCTGTTGCAAAGGGTAAGAGTTTCTTCTCTCTTTTTGGCAGCTGCGTAGCATAATATTCCCTTGTGTAAATGTACGACATCTTTTTTTATCCACTCATCTACTGATGGGCTTTGGGCTGTCTCCAGATCTTGGTGATTGTAAATAATGGTGTCATAAACCTAAGGGTGCATATATCCTTTCCCACCTAGATCAAGAGTCATTTTGAATACAGTTTACAAGATTAATGAGAATTCTTTCCAATTCAGCCATTTAAATAATATTTTAGAACCAAGGATATCTCTAAGATATTTTCTATTTCAAAATAAATAAATACATACATAAATAAATCAGGCAGAAATAGCCATGCTTACAATAGATGCTGACTTTAAAATGTGAATGTCAGACATTTAAACAAAAGAGAGCTAGTATTACCTGATGACCCTGTTGATATATAAAATAAAATGTATTAAGACGGTCACACTGCATAATCCTAGAGAGTACGAAAGCACAGCATATTTATTTCTAGATTTCTAAAATGTAAGGAGTGAGTCCAAAACACTACTTTCCCATCATGACAATGTTTTGAATATCAAAATTCCCAGGCTGAAATCATTTAAATTATTTTGAAGAAGACACATGTTACTCTCAGGGTGAGCAATAAAAACTCCAGATAAGATTTCACTTAGTAGCTGGAGTGAAAGGAGCAGATGGAGAGGGGTCTTGGTATCACTCCCCATCCCATCTCTGAATGTAACTGTAACAGAGTAACTTGGTACTAGCCCCACCAGTGCAGGACAATACTCTTGCCAAAGAAGAATCCCAATTACCTAGCTCATGAAATCTACCCTCAGGTAAGGAATTAAATCTGTTTGAGGGCCACTGAACATTTCAGAAGTTAATTTAAACCTATCAGTATGCATTTTCATTGAGGAACAATCTCAGTTCCCACCATCCTTCTCTTTGAAGCCTAGACGAGTTCACCAACATGAAATGATTATGATGCAGGGATCTCATTTGGAACATTTTCCTCGGGGTTTTCATCAGCTCGGCTGGTTACCTTTCATTCCTTAGAGCATTTTCAATTTCCTTATGACTCAGCAAGCAGCATTTGGATCAATACTGTATTTTTTCCTCTTTCAGTTTTGGATTAGCCCTTCATCTTTTTTTTTTTATTATTTAAGACAAATGTAAAAGCTTTTTCTTCCAAAAGACAATACTTTTAAAACTCTAAACTGTATCCTCTTTCAAACAATCCTTGATGGATGTGTCTTGTTGTGTCATATCACTTTAGGTAACTCTTGTCTCCTTGTGTTGTACCAGTCAATGAGCAAGTGAGAATGATGGGCTGAACTGAACAGAAGCACTAAGATACTTCTTGGTGCTTATTCAATAGATTTCTTTGAGGCTTTACAACAAATTCTGCCAGTGAATAGAAATATGAAAGCTTTAGATCATGTTTGAAAACCAAACTGGACACAAATAAATCCAAGTATGAAAGATTTAAAGATAAAATACCTGTGATGTGGCCAAAACCCTGGAAACGCCTTTGCAATTGATTTCCTCTGGGTATATATGGTGTGGATGTTAAGTGAGGCTGTTTAATATCTTTTTTTTTTCTTGATTCCTTTCATGAATATTAGAAATTAGGTGCTAGAATAAATCCTTCAGGATTTTTTTTTTATTGAAGAGATATTTGCTATTAGCTTAATGTGCAACCGATGCTACAATGATTCTGAAATTACAAACAATATATTCCAATCACTGCTCATGAATTTCCCCTATTTGATAATGCACCTTAATAAGTAATCACGACATAACCTTGTGAAATAGGTTGCTCTTGTCAATTTATAGTTTTTAGCATCACAAAGCATATGTTATCTGGAATAGAATATGTTTTCTACCGGACATACCCCTTCCCTATAATGCACCCATCTACACATATATCTTCTCATCCCATTTAGGAATAAAATTCCACCTAAGTCTCAACATACATAAGGTTGAGGTTTGATGGGAATCAATAGCCTTTGGTATTTTCTAGAATCTAGAGAGTTTAACTCAGTGAGAACTTTTTATTTATTTTTTTTCTGCCAATGTAACCAAAACAGCCTTTCTGAATCACTTTAGCCATGAGGCATTTCCTTTACACACGGATGTTCTGTCCTACCAGAGATTTCAGGAACCTGTCTAGTATATCAGACACTGAGTCAGGAAAAGGTTATAAAGTCATCTCATTGAATCAAGGACTATTTTTAATCAAGGAACTCAGTCAATCTATAGTAAGATTTTAGAAGTAGATATTTGTCCCAAAATATCAAAACATAGCTAGATTTCTCTGATATTATTTTTGCAAGTTGATTAAATTAATAACTCATGGAGGGATTATATTTAGGACCCAGTCTATAATCCTACACAAGTCTGAATCACATTTGTTAAAATTTCAGTATGTCCTGTGTTTTGACATATGCCATGGTCAGTTTTTAACAATGTTTTTGAGTGTGAACAGAATAAGAAAAAAAAAACCAAAACTCATTTATTTTACATCTGTACACAGTTAATTTCCTCCCTCAAATATATGTGTTAAACTCCCACAGATCTACCAGCAATTTCATGAGGCTATTTTAGGATTATGTTAGAGAAAGGCTTTAGCAGAATAAAAAAGCCTGGTGCAGACTTCACTCAATTTAAGGAAGTTTAAGCTATTTTTATATAGTCTAGTTCTATGAGAAAATGTTGCTAAGAATGTAATAAAAATATCCAGTGGATCTTCAATAGGTGATGTGTAGGAGGAAGTCTGGTCACTTAAGTAAAAAGAAGCATAAAAACTTAACCTGAGCCCTAGCAGGTTTGGCTCAGTGGATAGAGAGCGGACCTGTGGACCAAAGGATCCCACGTTCTATTCTGGACAAGGACATGTACCCCAGTTGCAGGCTCTTTCTGGCCCAGATTCTAGTCAGGGCACTTGCAAGAGGCAACCAATCGAGGTGTTTCTCTCACAGCATTGTTTCTCTCTCTGTGTCTTGCCCTCTCTCTTCCACTCTCTAAAAATCAATGGAAAAATATCCTCAGGTGAGGGTTAAAAATAAATAAATAAATAAATAAATAATTAAATAAAGAAGTAAGTAAATCCTATATAATAAAAGGGTAATATGCAAATTGACCCTAACAGCAGAACAACTGGGAATGACTGGTCACTATGACACACACTGACCACCAGGGGGCAGACGCTCAATGCAGGAGCTGCCCCCTGGTGGTCAGTGCGCTCCCACAGGGGGACCTCTGCCCAGCCACAAGCCAGGCTGACGGCTGCCAGTACAGCGGTGGTGTTGGGAGCCTCCCCCGCCTCCTCAGCAGCGCTAAGGATGTCTGACTGCAGCTTAGGCCTGTTCCCTGCTGGCAAGTGGACATCCCCCGAGGGCTCCTGGGCTGCCAGAGGGATGTCTGACTGCCATCTTATGCCTGATCCCCTGGGGAGCAGGCCTAAGCCAGGAGGTGGACATCCCCCGAGGGGTCCCAGACTGTGAGAGGGCACAGGCTGGGCTGAGGAACCCCCCCAAGTGCACAAATTTTTGTGCACCAGGCCTTTAGTAAATACATATTTGTCTTTAAAAAAAACAAAACAAAAACTGAACCTGAGTCAGACCCAGGTGAAAAAGAATAAAGTGGATCGCTGAGCGGTCTGGGCAGGTGTTTTTGTGTGTGTGTGTGTGTTGTTGTTTTTTGCCCCCATTAAATCATGCTTCATCCCTTCCTATTCCCAAGTTCCTATATTGTCATTATTCCTTTCCTGGCCACTCTATTAAAATTGCTTTTGGGAAAAGATAGGACATTAACTTAACCCTATAGCATGTCCAATGGTTAAGTTTATGTGACTCTCTGTGGTTTTGTATTCTAAAAAGCTAATGAAACTTTAAAGTGAGGAAGACAATTTCAGGTAGTAGGTTTAAGAGACTGAGCCTTTTCTTTGTCTTTCAGATTCTATAACAGAATAGTTATCAGTTTTTTATATTTCTTATATTAGGCTTGTCTTAAACTTATAAATACAGACTGGCAAAGCTAAAAACTCTCATGGGATAGTGCTTGGCTTATCAGAGGGCAATTTTAAAAATTAATGGGAGGTGGGAAAGGGTAGATGATTGATTTTTTTAAAAAAGGTCAGACATTTTGGGGGCAACTTTAAAAAATGTCTTCCAATTCCAGATATACTTAAAACATGGCTGTTATGAGGTATGATATAAGTAAACTTCTGCTACTAAAAATGAAATCCTGTATAACCAAAGGCTAAATGAATTTAACTTAGGAAATAGGATTGTGTTAATATTATAAGATTAGAAGAGAATGTGATAGAAAGCCACAAAGTAAAACAATACCCCAGGACAACAAACTATTCTAGGAGCTAACTACATATAAATTAATGATAGTAGTGAAAAGGATAATAGCATTATGAACTTTATTTGGCATTTTACACACAATTTACATTTGCTTTTTTATAATATCCCCTCTAGGTGAGTGAGAGTGTAATTCATCTAGGACAGAAACTGAGATGCTTTCAATATAAATAAAAAAGGAAAAGAGATTTAGGGAGGCAGAAAACAATTACATGCATTGGACTGCGGCCAGAGCACACAGATTAACGGCCCCATCCTGCAGGAAGCATGCAGGGATCCTTAGTGCTCACTAGTGGCCAGGGTCCTTCTCTCATTTCTCACCAGAAAGACATACGACCTTTTGTCCTACTGGAGTCCTCCCATGCTTCCTGCCTGCTCAGCATTTTTCGCATACCAGTACCTTTTACTGCCTTCTTTGGGGAGAATATATAGCTTGCATTGGGATCTGTGGACTTGCTGAGTAGTCTGACAAGGTCTTTTCAAAAGGGTTGTGTGCTGTGTCTTACAATAAAAAGATAGTATAACCCTCCCTGGTACCTCTCACCAAATTCTATATTATTGAATAATGATGATTACATGTGAATTATCAGAACACCCCAACTCCACCCTTAGGGTTTCCCCACCCAATAAAGAACTGCAATCTTTAACAAAAAAAAGAAAAAAGGAAGCTGTTGGGAAATGTTACATATATATGAAGCACAGGTATACAGCAGGTAAATGAATCTTTTTCCAGTATCAGAGTCTATTGCTACACAGAGTAGCAGGACCATTCCTCTATGATCACATCAGAGCTTTTATGTTTTTTCCTCCATTAGAGCACATGTCAAACTTAGAAAAAATAAACATCTCTGTACACAAGTAATTTTCTTCACCAGGAAAAGTCAAGAAAATGTACTGGGAACAGAGTAGGTCAACCTGTCTGTAATGCCATGGAAATTGCTTGCTTGTGGCAGGACACTGTGGGGATTAGTTAAATTGAATCACCATGCACAGGGTTACATGAATGCAGATAGTCAAATGGTAGGATGTCAGGAAACCACACACAGGAATGCCTTAACTCAGCAGGTCCCCAAGTATATACACTTCAATCATCCTACCTTTGTACTGAACTTAGTTTCTGAATGAATCCAGAAACACTGCTCCTGATTATGCTTCCACAGTTCTACATCTCACAGAATATACAATTAGGTTGCGACATAATGCAACATAGATTATAAAATGTTTGAAAAATCAATACTGCATCAGCATGGTTGCCCATATATAAAAATGGCATATTCTGTGCTCTTGAGAACAAACATTATTTCAACTTTCATATCATGTAAAATTGCTAAAGCAGAAAAAAAAAGAACTTCCACTTAAAATAAATATTAAAATAAAATGTTTGCAAAACTCACCTTGAAGCTTCAAATAACTGTGTGTTATACACAGTAGTAAAACATTAGCATTATGGTTATTTTTAGTTCAATCTCTTGATACCACATATAATTTAAATGAGCAAGAGTGAAATTGAGTATTGACAAACATTATATAACTAGAGGCCCGATGCATGAAATTCATGCAAGAGTAGGCTTTCCTTCCCCCAGCTGCTGGCACCAGCTTCCAGTCTTTCTGGCATCCATGACCCAGTCTTCCCTCTGGCTGCCGGCAGACACCCAGGACTCGGGCATCCCTCGCAGCCCTGGCTTCATCCAGAAGGTAGTCGAGAAGGGTTTCTGGTCTAATTAGCATATTACGCTTTTATTATTATAGACTAGAGGCCCGGTGCATGAAATTCGTGCACTGGAGGGAGGTGTCCCTCAGCCCAGCCTGCACCATCTCCAATCTGGGACTGCTGGCTCCCAACTGTTCTCCTGCCTGCCTGCCTGATCACCCCCTAACCACTCCCCTGCCAGCCTGATTGACGCCTAACTGCTCCCTTGCTGGCCCAATCACCTCCAACTGGCCTCCCCTGCCAGCCCGGTTGCCCCCAACTGCCATCCCCTGCAGGCTTGGTCACCCCACAACTGCCTTCCCCTGCCAGCCATCTTGTGGTGGCCATCTTGTGCCACATGGGGGCAGCCATCTTTTGTGAGAGCATGATGGTCAATTTGCATATTACCTCTTTATTATCTAGGATAGTTAGAACATGTAGAGTTTAGACCAGAGGTGGGCAAACTTTTTGACTCGAGGGCCACAATGGGTTCTTAAACTGGACCGGAGGGCCGGAACAAAAGCATGGATGGAGTGTTTGTGTGAACTAATATAAATTCAAAGTAAACATCATTACATAAAAGGGTACGGTCTTTTTTTTTTTTTTTTTTTAGTTTTTTTTATTTCAAACGGGCCGGATCCGGCCCGCAGGCCGTAGTTTGCCCATGGCTGGTTTAGACTGTAGTCTATTTTCAACCAGTAACTAGTATAGCAATCTAACTAGTCTTACCATATCTTCTAGTCAAGGATCTCTTAGTAATCACCTGTACTGAATTAAAAATCTTATGTTTCTGCCATAACTTATGCAACCCATGTAAGCAGAAATCATGTATGTTTTGTGATACCCAGTGATCTCTGCCTTCTAGGACTCATGCCCTTATATAATCATTTCCCATTGACTGGGCAGGAAGTGTGATTTGCTTCTGATAGAATAGTGTAGTTGATAGATCTGTCACTTCCATTATTACATTGTATATAATTGCAAATTTTGTTGTTGGTAACAGAATAGCTTCTTTCCTGACTTTGATGAACTCAGTGGCTATGTTATAAAGAGGCCCAGGTGGCAAAGAACTGAAGGTTACCTATGACAGCCAGCAAAAATTTCAGACCCCCAGTTACACAGACCAAAGGAACTTCATTCTGTCAAGAGCTATAGAAGTAATCTTGCAAGAGGATTCTTCCCCAGTCACATCTTCAGATGAGACCTCAGTACCTTGATTGGAAACTTGTGATATCTTAAAGTAGAGGACCCAACCCTTAACTACACACTGAGAGAAACTATGAGCCTATCAACATATGATATTTTAAAACACTAATTTTGAGAAAATTTGTTATGCTGCAATAGATAAGTAATACAATTTGCTTCTTAATAAAATGTATAATACAAGAGTGGGCAAAAGTAGGTTTATAGTTGTAAGTACACAAAAATTTATTTTTGCATTATTATTTATTAATTATTGTATTATTTTCCATAATAACTGAAAACCTACTTGTGTCCACAATAAATTTTGTCTACAATTAAGGGACTGGGACTGCAATAGAGGAACCTTATTTTTTTATATTCAGGATAGATTAAAATCAGAGTCATGAAACCTCTATTATAATAAAACCTTTGCGCAACCCTTAACTAGTAAAAACAATAATGAAAATGGAATTAATACTAGAAGATTACAATTATTTTTCAAAATGTCTTTGCTTACAACAAAGCAATTCTATGAATGCCACTCTCTAACTGTCTATATTGCCCTTCCTGAAGTATTCATGTGACACCTCCAGGAATCTCTCTCTGACCTCCTTGGTCCATTTGTTTTGCTAATAGACTATCTCCCTTCCAGGTTTGGATGATACTACCACATTATGAGCTTCCTTAAGTAGAGGCCTGGGTGGCAAAGAACAGAGGGTCACCTCCAACAGATAGGTTTTGCCCTCCCTAGGAACTTACTGTTTGTGTCACTGACATGAGGAGACACTTAACGTACATTACAGATACTGCTGGTGGGTGCACAGACATACCTTCTACGCCCTTCCCCAATATGCCCTTCTAAGTGAGTGAAACTTCCAAAGGGCAGGAACAATGCCCTTTACTCCTCTCATGACAGAGAAGATGCTCAGAAATCTGTCTTTGTAGATCATGGTGCTGAAATTCATAACAGGAATAATTTATGTCTTTTCTCTTTAAGGAGAAAATTTACATATCAAAAGCTTTCAAAATAAGAGAAAATGCATTTGTATCACAGTGGTAGAATAACAGGTAGTTTGGTTAAGACCCAGAGTCCTTCTAGATACATGTACATTTCCCATTACTTAGTCAATTATCTCTACATACAGCTTAGTTGTAAACCTGCTCTGAAAAAACAGCTAGGTCCTGTAAACAATTATTGATTTTTCTTATTACATTCAGGCAGGTAATTATACTAATACTATGCCCTATCATTAAATTCTGGGATAGCCTTGTGACCCTGACATGTGTGAGATAAACATGTGCTGCAGGTGCCACATGACCTTATTGTTCATCATCAAGGAATGCTGCTTGAGGTCACAAAATATGACAGGTGAAGCATGTGAACAGGTTGATAGATAGATATCCCAACTTTGATGCCAATATATTTAAACACAAGAGAACTCTTGAGCAGAGTGTACAGAATAAATTTAAGTATTGATTACTTCTTCTGAAGGTCATTCTCCTCTGAGCATTTGAATCTCTTTAAAATTTATAAGGTTAGATTTTCCTAATCCAATAGCAAACCTGTTTACAGTAAATAATATTTAATAAAATTTATGAAATGAGGAAAATGTTGGAGATATCACCTCAAAATCTACCTTCTACAATCATTCTTAATATGTTGAAGTACTTTCTGAAAAATTCATATTATACTGTACATGAAATACCTCTTTCTTTTCTTTGAACATTAGCATATAAAATTTCTTCTTCCTATAATATTCTTCCAAAGACTCTTTGTCTAAATCCTGCTCATTCTTCTAGACTCATTTTAGACAACAATTGAGGAAATCAACAAGTCAAAGTTGACGGCCTGGGCATGCTTTGCTTTGCCAAAATTTTGTTCTCCTTATAACTTGCTCCTTTATCTCAACACACACACACATAATATCCCCTTCTAATTGCATGCCTCTTTGTTTAATATCACAACTAGACTATAATTCTCATGAGGGCAAGAACATGTCTTGCACACTTCTATACTCCCAAAACAGGTACTGAGCTAGCTATGCCATAAAAAAGCAATATATGTTTAATAAATGAATGACTGGATGAATAAATGACCGTATTTAATACATAATTTATGAGTATATTTTATGATAACTAAATATTGAGAACAAAATTTTGAATAGCTTGGAAATATTCCATCATATGATTATATCATCATTTATTTCGAAAGTTCTTTTTATTTCTTTGTTCATTGGTGTTGTTCATTGGTGTTATTTCTAATGCCTTGCTATATCTACACTAATAAAAGAGAAACATGGGAATTAGCTTACGACCGCTACCCTTCCCATTGGCTAATCAGCATATCCTTATGCAAATTAACTGTCAGCCAAGATGGCGGCCGGCAGCCATGCACTGAAGCGA
>NW_005353324.1:1055977-1058356 GCF_000412655.1 Myotis brandtii | reverse complement strand
CGGCCCGATTAGGGGTGGGGCCGGCGCCCAGTGGCCAACCTCCTGCTGCCCCTGCCCCTGGCTGGCCCAGCCCTGATCTTCCCGGATCAGGGCGGGCCATCCAGACCCCACCAGTGCACAAATTTGTGCACTGGGCCAATAGTTTTACATAATTAATTCAGTGGTAAACCTTACAATGGACTCTTAATCTCTATTTTTGATTATTTCTTCAGAATAAATTTCTAAAAGTAGAATATTTTTAAGGTTTTTGATACTAGGGCCACATTACTTTTTTGAAAAATTAATGACTAATGTTAACAGTAGGTATAGTTTATTTCTTAAAGTTTACTTATTTTATAGGAGGGCAGCCTCAAGTTTTGTGTTACATTTATGTGATAAAGCTCAAATATTCTGTTCCTATATTTGTCATATATCTATTATAATAATTTACATCTCTTCATCTGTTATAATTATTTATATTTCTAATCTAAACATTATTTTCCACTATTTTTGGTTCATTTTTCCATTGGAGTGGTATTTGATTGGTGGAATTATTTTCATGTCCATATATTCTGCTGCATGATGACAAAAACTGGAAGATTCTACATGAGCCCAGTAGCATACAGAAAAAAAATAACCACATGTTCACTAAATGATATAATTTTTTTAAGTGATGCATACATAAAGGGCATATATTTGCCTGAAATAAGTTAGGCAAGTATTCCTGTAGGAAAACTTAAGAGATGTAAAAGATGTGTCTGCTACAGCTATCAGCTAACTCCTACCACATTCTGACTATGCAAGGACTTTTCAGAGAAGTAGCACTACTTCTTTAATATTTCTCAGTTTTCTCCTTCCTTAATACTTGTGTATCATTTACATAAACTTCTCTATTCACTCAATATGGCTTTTACACTACACACTAATTTAGGTTTAGTTCTCTAAGTGCCCGGAGGCCACCTTTGTTGTCTCTTGTCTAGCCCATATGTAACAGATTGTGTTGCAATGTGTTGCTGAAAATAAGTGAATTATGGGTAAATGAGAGAATGAATCAGTAAAGTTATTAAGATGCATTTCTATCCATTTTGTCATTACAGATAGTGGGGATATAAGAGAATAAGAAAGTTGAATTTTAGTACCAGCAACTGTTTGGGGGAAAAAAATACTATGGCTTTTGCCTGTTTCTCTATGTTTTTTACAACTCTCTTTTAGCCTAATTAAGCATTGCTGTCAAGTAATCATTCATAATATAGAAAACTTTGATATGTTTATATAGGTTATGATTTTTTCTCCCAGGAGTTGCCAGATTTCCTCAATTGAAATTATTCTTCAAAAGGCAACAGTACATTTTGAGACACTGTATGGGAACCACAGGCAATTGCTACAGGCAAACTATTACTTCAGCTGAATTTTGTCAGAGTGTGTAGTTAAAAATGAGTGTTTCATTAGAGGGGTGCCAACATTGGAACACGTCTTCAGTGCATTTACTGACTTGGAATACCAGTAACAGAAAAAAACATATTTCAACTTGTTGCCATCTTTACAATAATTGAATTTAATGAGCTTTACTCTAGCTTTTCCCCAAGGAATCATTTCTCTAATCAAGTATAATTGGTATTTTCCCTTAAGATGAGAATAATATACACACCATAACGAACATAGTATGCCTAAAGATTTTAGAGAAAAAGGAAGGTATTTTATTCAAGTAATGAGTAAGATTTTGATCGACTTATGTTAAATTCTGATATACTTCCAACTTATTTTAAAATAACGCTTATTTAAAATATCTCTTAACTCAAAAAGACACTTATAAAAGCTAACAAAGTTCCAGATGTAATGCTGGGGTACAGAGACATAAAACTTCCAAAACAATGAATTATTGCATTAAGATTAAGAATTTTACAGAATTTCACTGAAGGTCTGGGAAATGTATTGGAATGAATATTGTTTTTATTAAAACTCTATCTCTATTAGGCATTATACTATAAATCATTAATTTCATGCTCTTAGATAAAAATATAGAAAAATATGAAAAATAATATAATGCATATCTATATATCTGATCTTAAAATTAATATATAATGCCCATGATTTTCATATTTGCCTCAGATCTTATCTGTTAACAAATACATATATACAAGTTGAACATCATTCTTTATGCTCTTTTCCTTTCTCCCTTTCTCCCATGCTACTCCCCAAGCAGGAGGCTTGGTTGCCCCGGCAATGGAGGAAACCAAGCTTCCCAACCGGCTGTGGCCTCCGCAAAATGCAACAAAGTTTCAATTATAGAAGCTAAATAAATCCCAGATACGTGCTTCCAGCCATCCTCACTGGGAGCTTGGGTGGCTGGGGGCTGTGGGTAGCCTGCAAACAGCCATCAGCCCCTCACCCAGGCTGGCC
>NW_005353324.1:1050521-1054921 GCF_000412655.1 Myotis brandtii | reverse complement strand
GGGGGGGAGGCGGCATGCAGCGGAAGGGTGTGAGCTGGGAGGGTCACAGGGTGCTGGCAGCGTCCATAGAGCATGCGAGGTGTCATGGGGAGGCAGACATAGCCCTGATGGCAGGCTAGGCCTAGGGTACCCTACACATGCACGATTTAATCGTGCTCTGGGCCTCTAGTCTATATATATAAAACCCTAATATGCAAATAGAATGAACAGCAGAACAACCGGACAACAAAACAACTGGTCGCTATGATGTGCGCTGACCACAAGGGGGCGTGTGCGTAACATGTTGGGCGTCAGCCATGGTGGGATGGTGGAGCAGGTGAGCAGGGGTGCCAGACCTAGGTGGGGTCCGGTCGCTGTCATCAGGGCAATTCTCTGTTTGTTACTGAAAATTCTTTGCTCCTCACTGTGGTCGGTCCTGCCCAGCACTTGCACCTGCTGCTGGCGCCAGCCCTGCTCGCATCTGCTGCTGGCGCTGGAGCTGCCACTCACACCCATCGCCAGCCCCAATTGCTCAGCACCATCAGTGGGCGCAAGCAGCGGCTGCTGGCCCTGATCACTTCTGAGGGTTTCTCCACCTCCCCCTGATCCTGAGGGGCTATCAGGGCCTGCAGCTGCTGCTCACACCCCCTGCTGGCCCCAATTGCTTCGTGTCGGTGGCGGCAAGAGTGGGGCTGCCAGCAGAGGGCACAGAGGATGGGCTGTGACTCACCCCTGTGCCCACAGCAGCCTTGCGGCCCACAGTTCCTTTCAAGGTGCATGAATTTGTGCACTGGGCCCTAGTATATATCTATAATAATAAAAGTGTAATACACTAATTAGACCAGACAGCCAAATGACCTTCCAGACAACCTTCCAGATGAAGCCAGGCTGGGAGGGCCAAGGCAGCCACCGCAGCTGCAAGGGCTGAGGCAGCCGCCATGGCTGTGAGCAACGAGCCCCTTGCACAAATTTTGTGCATCGGGCCTCTAGTATATCATAGAAATAGAAAAATCACTCTGGAACTTTGTAAACAGTAACAGATTGTTGGTTGACAGAGGTGGTGATTGGGATAAGTGAATTTATCAGAGTTTTGGTAAATAAAAGGTCTTGTCCACTTTTTACAACTTTTTTAAAGAGCTACAAGTAAATTTCATTTTAGTTTGAGCAGTTTCTATCTGTTCTGCTCCTTTAGTAAGGTGTTTTGATAATTTCATTTATTTCCTTCAATTTTAAGTGAATAGTCAGAAGAAAAGTTGGTTGAAAATTATTTTTATTAATTAACATATCAATGATATTTGTCCAACTTTTTAAAAGGAAGAGTTTATATACTTTAAAAACAGTCCACTTTTAAATTATTTTTCTGCTTAAATAAAAAAAAATCAGCACTAATGACTAGTTTACCTTATGAACAATGGTTTATAAACTAAAGAATCAGCTATTGTTACTTAGAGTGATGTGTAAAATAATTCCTATAATTATTGTAATTTTAAATCAAAGTAAAAAGGACAAATTAAAATGAGTTACTTCTGTGTTTTACATTCTAATATTAAATTTGTGTTTAGTTATTTTTATATTCATTTCAGGAATGTAAAACCAAAATTTCACTATTATTCCATTTCTTTTAGAATTATTTTTTCTTCATGATAAAAACATTATCAGAGTCACTTAGATATAAGTGGATTATAAAAGGATTCATTAGTTGGGTATCAGGGTGCTACCCTTTATCTTCAGCATAGTCCCAGCTCCTAAGCTCTTATTCAGACCTCAGAGAATTTTCTCCCAGTACTTTCTACCATGCTGCCACATACCAAGATACCAAGGAGACCCAGCCCTGCAAGGCAGGGTTGCCACATTTTCATTGCAATACTACACATTAATTTAAAAGGAAGGTATGTAGTGCTAAATTTGCAAGAGGATGTTTGTAGGCAGACCAAGCTACAATTTGAGAGTCATATTCACATGAGCTCAAACCAAAAAGAAAATGAAAGAACCTCAACAGGGTGTGCATGTTGGGGGCAGGAGGATTGGGACAAGAGAAGATCCGTACTAGAAAACAAAGAAGCCAACGCTTTCTCAGTATACCCCACTCTTCACCTCAATTCCATTTTTTAAACACACATGGTTACCTCAGGAATTGAGGACCTTGAAGCAGTTAGTTCCTAGATTTTCCCCCTGAAAATTGTGTCAGCAATCTCAGCTTCAGGGACCCAGGAGAACTAAAGTTGAGCACAGCAAACAGGCTCCAAATGAATATGAGTTGGAGGAAAGAAGGATATTTTATACTAATCTTAACCTGATCAAGATTTGGATGAATTATTAGTAGCTAATTTAAATTAAGCGAGGGAAATGAGATTTAAAATACCTTTGAATCTTATTTTGTTGAGCACTCGATTTTGTAACAAGAACTGTGCTAAACTCATTGCTGTATTATTCATTAAATTATCACAACAATCTTATGAAGTAGATATTTCCAAAACTATAATTTTTTTATAAGGAAGAATAAGAAGCTCAAAGAAGTGAACTAATTTGCCCACCTCATGAACTAATTAAAAGTTAATAAGGAATTCAAAGCCAGTTTTCAAAAATCAGAGTATAAATAGTATTACTAATCAAATCATAGGTTTAATTTAATACACAAAATTACATTATGCACATAACTATTGGAAAACACTAAATTCCAACAACAGACAAATTTTTAAACAAACAAAAATTACATACAAAGATTATTATGGGCTATTAAAATATTTATACATAGTGTGTGATCATATGGAAAACATGTTCTTGTTAGGCCAAAGAAGTAGAATGTAAAATTATACATAAAGTATGATTACAAAGATACATATGTATATGTGAAACTTAAAAAAATCAATAACAAAACAAAACTTGTGTCTACTGATACACAATTGGATAAAGAAGATATGTTATATATGTAATGAAATATTACCTGGCCATAAAAAAAATCATGAAATTTAACCATTTGCAACATGGATAGACCTAGAGGGTATTATGTTAAGTGACAAAAAGTCAGACAGAAAAAGACAAATAGCATATGATTTCACTTATGTGTGGAATCTAAAAAACACAGTAAACAAGTAAACAAAATAAAAAGCAAACTCCTTGATACTGAGAACAGACTGATGGTGCCAGAGGGGAGAGTGTTTGATGGTCTGGGTTTAAAAGGTTAAGGGATTAAGAAATATGAATTTGTTGTTACAAAATAGTCACAGGGATCTATAGTACAGCATATGGACTATAGTCATTAATGTTGTACTAACTATGTATGGTGCCAGGTGGGTACTAGACTTAACAGGGGGAATCACTTCATAAATTATGAAAACATTTACCCATGATGCTGAACATTTTAAATAATATAATGTTGAACATCAATGTAATTGAAGAATTAAAATTGATTAAAATTAAAAAATAACTGGCTTCTCTGAAATAAAATAAAAAATATAAGACACTGAACTTGGGCATGGGGCAGTAAAAGGAGTAACAACCAATGCTATTTTTTCTGGATATGTACAAAAAGCATTAAAAATGCTGAGACTTTTCAGCTAGTAATTCTATTTTTTATAATCCTTATTTGAAGAACTATTCTAAAAAGTAGATAAATACTTGTGAACAAAGATGCTCATCAAAGTGAAAAAATATAAACAACTTAAATGTCCAAGTGAGTACTTTCAAGAAAAGCATTGTGCACATATAAGATGTAATTTTATGTAATGTTTATGCCTTCAACACCTTTTTAGTGTCAAAGAAAACTGCTTTCAATATAATGGCAAGCAGAATTACAGTATTCAAAATTGTATGTGTATGGTAAAAAATATAAGCACAGATAAAAGATTGGAAAGAAATATGTCAAATGTTACTGGTTTTTCTCTGGAGAATAGGAGTATGATTGATTTTTCTCTTTATAACTTTCTGTATTCTACAATAATCATACAGTATATTATTTTATTTAAAATATAAAGTCACTCTACTCTCTAAATTTAATAAGCATGATTATTTTTTTGTAAAAAGAAATACATTAAAAGAGATATTGAATGGTGACTTGTTAAATAAGGCTCTTCCCTATTAGACTAAACTGTAAAAAGCAGCAACAGCATCTTAATTATACCTGTATTCCCTTGGCCTACTGCCGGAGTCCATTCATTGTCTTCACTAGCTGAGTTTAGACAGAGACTCCCCCAAAAGCTAGTAGCCATTGAAAGTACTAGTAAAGGTCAGGGCTGTGAACCATTCAGTTAATTTAGATAATAATAGTTGAAGCCTCCCCACCTTAGTTCCCTTAATTCCTTAGATAGTTATGTAGATCCTTGTTGATTACTGTTAATCAGTTACTCTGCCTGCACTCGGAAATCTATTGATAAGCTAATCAGTTACTCTGCCTACACTTGGAAATCTATTGATGAGT
Source organism: Myotis brandtii (assembly GCF_000412655.1). Classification (NCBI taxonomy): domain Eukaryota; kingdom Metazoa; phylum Chordata; class Mammalia; order Chiroptera; family Vespertilionidae; genus Myotis; species Myotis brandtii. Next base: position 1,050,525 of record NW_005353324.1, on the reverse strand, counting down.
TAAT
>NW_005353324.1:1025336-1050424 GCF_000412655.1 Myotis brandtii | reverse complement strand
TACTCCAGATCAATAAAAGATTGGAGCAGCCTGAGCATGGGTGGAAGTCCTTCGGGACTTGCCCGCCTGGTCCCCCAATATTGCAAAATTATCTCATGTCTTTTTCTCTCATTTGTTGTGCGACTCCACTTTCAGACGACGAACCCTACTCCACGCAGAACGTGGAGGGAGTGTTACTCGACAGCCTACCACTGTGTGTTCAATGAATGCTAACAGAACCAACAACAACAAAAGACATGGAGGATTGGAACTGACCCATAAATACCAAGAAGCTTTTGCAAATTAAGGAAAAAACAAACAAACACAAACAAACAAACAAACAAAAAAACAGGCTAGAAAATATCACAAATTATTTTAGAGATTACATATGAACTTTCAACTAATAAAGAATAATTTTGCATATAAACTTTTCCAGATCATAAGACAGAAAACTTTTCAATTTATTTGGAGAAGCTAGCAACAACTCAGATAAATAAACCTGACAAAAATAGCATCCTCCAAACAACTAAAAATAGAGTACACTATAACAAATATAACCCATTTCTAAATTTTAAAATGTTCACATAATTTATCAAGCCAAAGGATAAAGTTAAAGGCATTGGAGAAAAGTCTATATCTTGAATAGATAGTTAAAGCAAAGGGAAACTAAAAAAACATTATGAGGAAAAAAAGTATTAGGAAATAAAAAATTATAATACTGTCCCCTTACTGTGTTAAAGGATACTTATCTCAAATAAACAGCAATATTTCACTTCTCAATGAGCAATAGTCTCAACATTTGATTCACAAACATTTTTGAGACCACCATTGATTATAATTAGACACCCTTAAATTTGTACATACACATACATTTTTGTGTAATATCTGGGATTACATGGATTAGTTTAAATGCCCTTTGAACTCCAGGTAGACATGTCTGCTTTAGAAGCATTCCATTTAAAGTCAAGACCAAGTAAGGATTTATCATGGCCTATTTGAAAAAATGCCTTATCTCATGAAAAAAAAAAAAAAACAATATAAATGAATGAATATGGAGGGAAAAAAAAACATCTTTACTTCAAGATGATATATTTACTACCTAGAAAAACCAAAGGAAAAAAATGAAAAGCCAATAGACAGTAAAAATGATTGTAAAAATGCTGGTTACAAAAATAAAACCCAAACAACTTTCCTAGATACTAAAAATAACCATTTAGAAAAAGAAGTGTTTAAAAGAAAAAGATTGACAAAGAAAAATATTACTTTGTAAAACTTTTAACACATACATACAGGATCTCTACAATGTTATTTTTGATAGACTTAAAAGAATAAAATAAGTCAAAATCTATTGTACTATAAGACACTACCTCTGAATGAAAGATTCAACACAAGAAAAACATCGATTCTATCAAAACCGATCTATAGTTTTAAGGAAACTTTTTGAAGTTAGTCCACTGATTCTCCCATTTGTCTCTAAGTCCAAATGTGAATTTCAGAATATTTTGATGAATTATAGTAAGAGAAGACTTGCATTTATAATTTTTGCATTACTGTTATTCGTTTTAAAACTGTGATGCTAATACCAGAGTGCCCTGAGAGATCTATTAAATAAAATATAAGTCAAAGAAAGATATATAGATAAGCAAATGTCTTCCCATAAGGAAAGTCTAAATTATTGAAAATGCTTTTGAATGAACTCTTTAACTCATTAAACAGAAAGCAAATCTTGTCTACTCTATGCCAAAACAAATCGAAGAGGGTAAAGTGTAAAGGGAAAGTAAATGTATAAAATATTAAAAATTTGTAATCTTGAATTGAATTTGGTATTTTCCAAAACCACATATAGAATGTTATTTACATTTTCCCAGAGCATAAAAAGTAGAATAACACTCACTATAAAAATAGAGTTGAGTAGTTGTGACAGAAACTGTATTGCCAACAAAACCTAAGATATTTATGACTGTTTAAGAAAAAGTGCTTTGACCCTAACCTAGAGAATCTGTGATAAGATTAACACAAAAACCACCATGTGTCAGAATATGAAATAAACAGGCAAAAGTCAATAATCTTTTTATATGACTAACATCTGGTTAGAATATTGAAAGCAATACTAAAATAAAATAATAATTTTTTAAAAGTGATATGAGGAAAAATAAATACAAATAAGTGACATAAAATTAATAATATTATCTTCATTTAATCACCTCTTTACTCATCTGTTTATAAACTAAGGGTTTGATTTTAGTTTTGAAAATGCCTCACCACAAATGTCTTTAGAAGCATCTTAGATTGAGTGACAAGATGTTGATTGTCAGAAATAAATACTTCATAGAGACTTTTAAAATGTTGCTTTAGTATGGATAATCTTATAGAAAAGAAATTACAAGAGCATTTGCTCGAAATGTCTTTCATTTTCAATGGGATCAAAGTGAAAAATCAAGTATCATATCCTTCAATATTTTCATGAAACTTAAAAATTATTAAGGATTCGTGTTTGAGTTATGTGTATTTAAGAACTGAGGGTGATAACGATAGGCTGAACACCTGGCCATGGTTACATAAAAAAAAAAAAAAATCCAAGAACACTGGTTGAAGCAAATGGAAGATTAAGTTAACCGATGATCCAATTAGGAAGGCAGCAGGTAGGCAAAAAGATTGTACTTCAGTCCGAGCAGGGGCTCCTCCTGCATCTTCAGGGGATGTTTAAATAATATAACAGAAAAAAATATTGTCACGTCTGTCTTTCTTTACATTTCTTTTATGTAGGAGAGGAAGAGAGACAAAGAAGAGAGAGGAAGGAAGGAGTGCGGAGAATGAGATTGAGATAGAATGATTGCAAAGAGAAGCAATCAAGAACATGCAAGCCATAGCCACAGGTATTGAACCACCATTCACCTCAGGGCATTTTGTTTTGTGACCTACTCTTAGATGGATGACTGCAAGGATATTTAGGGAGTACTTTGATTTTGTCAAGGGAAAAAAAGACCTGAGGTCATTTTCCGGTGAATGTCCCATCCAGGATCAATGAAAAGAAATAACTGTAGATAGAATCTTAGAGTTGGATTTCTCTTAGAATTAGATTTCATTACCCTGCCACACCAATCCAATAATTTTATGCTGAGAGGACCTAGGCTCATGATTGTGAAGGCCTATCAGCTAGCTGTCTAGCCTTGAATGGTTATTAGAATCTAGGTCTCATGTTTCTAGATCCAATAGTAGTTTTTTTTTCTTTATTTTTTAAAATATTAGTTTGTATTAGTTTCTGGTGGATAGCATGGTGGTTAGACAATCATATACTTTTGAAAGTGTTCCCCTTGATATTCCCAGCCCCCACCTGGCACCGTACAAAGTTATTATAATATCACTGACTATATTTCTTATGCTGTAACTATACTTCCTGTTTTATAACTACCAATCTGTACTGTCAGTCTGTTCCCTGTATCTAGGAGTCTGTTTCTGCTTTATTTGTTCACTTACATTGTTCTTTAGATTCCACATATAAGTGAAATCATATGGTATTTGTCTTCCTCTTACTGACTTATTTCACTTAGCGTAATACCCTCAATTGTGTTCTTAGTTTCCAGTTATTACTCCCACAAACTAACATTTCAAATGTGGATGAGCCAAAGCCTCAAAAGTGAACTAAGAACAAAAACATTTATGTCTTGACCATCTTAATCAGGGGTCCTCAAACTACGGCCCGCGGGCCACATGCAAATACAAATATTGTATTTGTTCCCGTTTTGTTTTTTTACTTCAAAATAAGATATGTGCAGTGTGCATAGGAATTTGTTCATAGTTTTTTTTTTAAACTATAGTCCGGCCCTCCAAAGGTCTGAGGGACAGTGAACTGGCCCCCTGTTTAAAAAGTTTGAGGACCCCTGATCTTAATATTCTACTCTACAAGTTCTAACAAATGGGGTAAACATGATTTATGTTAATTATCAAAAGACTAGAGGCCCGGTGCATGAAAATTCATGCACTGGAGAGGGTTCAATCAGCCTGGCCTGCCCCCTCTCATAGTCCAGGAGCTCTCAGGGGCAGGAAGTGACCTGGCGATCAGGGGAAGGTGACACCCCCATCACACCTCTGCTGCTGCAACTGCTGGCAGCGAAAGCTTCGGCCGGCCCTGGTTACCTGAGCCTCAGGCAGCCCTGGACGGCTGGCAGCCACCATCCGAGGCTTGTCTGTGTCTTGGGCTGTCCCTGGGTGGCTGGGAAGCCGCCATCAAAGGCTTGCCAGTGCCTCGGGTGTTGGCTGGGCAGTCGACATCTGAGGCGTGTGCCTGCCACCCCAGTGGGGCTGAGGGGACTGGGTGCCACCATCTTGTGGCTGTGGGTACCGTCATCTTGAGGGTGTGGCAGTCAATTAACATATTTCCTCTTTATTGTTTGTGGGCACTGCCATCTTGTGAGGGTATGGCAGTCAATTAGCATATTCCCTCTTCTTTATTAGTTAGGATGCTTCAGAGACCAAAGTGGTCACAGGAGCTTGTCATTTCTACCTTATGTTTAAAATGATTCATGTCCATGTTTTCTCACACTCAGTTGATACTTTACAGTATTTAAATGCACATTGAAAATGTGTATTTATCAAAATAAACAGCTGAGAGAAATATAGAAAAAAGCTTAAAATTATATGTAAATATAAAAATAAATGCATAAACGGTAGTGAAAGGTCATGTTTTTATAGAACAATGGCAGCCAACTAAATTTTCCAAAAAATTTCAACAAAACTCACCAGTACAACTGACCATAATCCATACCTAAGTGTAATTAGTCAGTAGGTAATGATGTAAAGTTGAGTTTGTATAACAACAAATACCTAAATAAATAATAAATACTGAAAGCAGAGCCAACTCTGACTCATATTTCAGAAAAGAAGGTTGGGAAGAGACTGTCTGGGAAAGAATAGAGCTGCAGGGCCTAACAGTGGCATAATACAGGTCAGATCAGTCCCAGAAAGAGAGAAGCACACCTGAGTGGAGAGGACTCAGAACAGACATGGGGCTGATGCCTCAGAGGAAGGATTACTGAGAAGACAAGAAGCCTTCAAATTCTAAGGTAACGTATATGGCAGTCTTAAGTATGAATGATGTAAAAGGAGGAGGCATCATTTGAAGCCCTGTTGAAGGAGAGAAGGAAATTAAAGATTCAATGAAACAGAAAGGAATTATAGAGCTAGAAGGAATGCCAATCCCTTGCCAACAACCCCCCTCCACCAAGAAGTTTGCTGAATAAAACAAAACAATGTCTTAAATATTCAGTAGCACCCCACTCCTATATCCACCTCTAGTGGTACCTAAGGCCATGTATAGTGCTACTGAATATACTGTATATACTCTGTTTTTTTATACATACATGTAAGTGATAAAGTTTTATTTACAAAATTAGGCACAGTAAGAGATGAACAGCAAAAACTAATAATGAAATGGAACGATTATAACAATATACTGCAATAAAAGTTAGGTGAATGTGGTAGTTCTCTCTCAAAATCTTACTGTACTCATCTTTTCAAGCAAAGGAAGCCCTTCATGGTTACTCGTTGGCATATCTGAATTGCATGTCACTACTCTTGAGCTTTGGGGCCATTATTAAGTAAAATAAGGGTGACTTAAACACAAGCACTATGATCCTGCAACAGTGGATCTGATAACCCAGATGGCTACTGAGTAACAGGTGGGTAGTGTATACAGCCTGGAGGCGCTGGATAAAGGGATGATTTACATCCTGGGCAGGATGGAGTAAGATGGCATGAGATTCCACTGTGCTACTCAGAACGGCATATAATTATAATTTGAGTTGTTTATTTCTATAATTTTCCATTTAATATTTTTGAAATGCAGCTGACCACAGTAATTGAAATTGCAGAAATCAAAACTACAGATAAGAGGGGACTAATGTAAAAATAAGAGAGGCTTTTAAGAAATGTAGTAAACCAACTCAACCACTCACTGATGCTTAAAAGAAATAACTATTATTGCTGGTACAGAATATTAGAAGAAATTTCAAAGTAAACTAAAGAGTAGATAACATACTTTAAAATTAAGAAAAAATGAAAGTATATTAGCTGGTAGAATGGAGAAAATCTCACTGAACTACTTCATGCAAACACTTGGCAGTCTCAGAAGGTTTTACAATAAATTATATCTAATTTTCCAAAACCACATATAGAATGTTGTTTTACATTTTCCCAGAGCATAAAAAGTAGAATAACACCCAGATTCTCTAAATGAAGCAAAGTGAACATTAATACCTAAACATATTCATATTATGTACACAAAATTACTAATCTCTCTCACTTAGGCATATTGATGTAACTTCCTAAATAAAATATTAGCAACAAAATTTTTAAATACATTAAAAACAATGCTTATGATTATGTGGGATTTTTCCTAAGAATGTAAGAATAGTTTAATATTCAGAAATATTTTACTATCATTAGTTCTAAATAGAAAAATCATGATTATCTCCTTAGATACTGAAAATGTCTGTATAAAATTCAATCCTATCTGGAAAAAAAACATACTAATAGGAATTGATACGTACTTGCTTTACATATTAAATATGCATAATTAAAATAAGCCATCATTTTACAAATTGGGAAACACTAGAGGCATTCCCACTAAAGGTATACAAAGGCAAGGATACCCAGTATCTCCACCAATATTTAACATTGTATGGGAGGAGTAAATGAACCCATTCAGACAAAGATGGAACAAAATGAAACACAAAATAAAAAACGAAAACTATTACTTTGTAGTAATTGGACAAAAAAAATCTTATTCCAGATGGCATATATGCAGGGATCAGTAAATTATAGCTGATGGCATATACTTATGATTTATAATTTATGATTTTATAAATAAAGTTTTACTGGAGCAAGCTATGTTCATTCATTTATTGTCCACTAGAGGCCCGATGCACAAAATTCGTGCAAGATTAGGCCTTTGCAGCTGCGGCTGCCTTGATCCCTAGGTCGCAGGCAAGGCAGCTGCCTCAATCCCATGGCTGCAGCCCTGGCTTAATCCCAGAAGGACGTCCCGAAGGTAGCCCAGTCTAATTAGCATATTACCCTTCTATTATTATAGATGGCTATTTAGCAGTACAACAATAGAGTTGAGTAGCTGTGACTGAAACTATATCACCAACAAAGCCTAAGGTATGTATGTCTGTTTAAGAAAAAGTGTTTTGACCCTGCCCTAGAGAATCTGTGATAAGATTAACACAAAAATACCATGTCATTACAGTGGCAGAATATGAAATAAACAGGCAAAAGTCAATAATCTTTTTATATAAATAAAATCTGGTTAGAATATTGAAAGAGTAAACCCACTTTATAATAGCAATACAAAAATAAAATAATACATTTTAAAAATTGATATGAGGAAAGAGAAATACAAGTGCAAATGGATATTTAGTATATTATAAAGGCATCTCAAATAAATGGGGGAAATGCAAATCTATATATAAAGGTATTAAACAATTAAAGAGCCATCTGGAAAAATATGAAATTGAATTCATACCTCACATGAGAATTGACTTCAAATCAGTAAGATATCTAAACATAATAAATAAAGCCACATAAGTACTAGGAGAAATCATTGAAGAATTAATTTATAAATTTAATAATAATGAAAGTCTTTTTAATTATGTCTCAAAATCCAGCTGCAAAAAAAATATACTCATTTAACAAAGATTTCATGAAAAAAAATCAAAATAAATAAAGGAAAAAGACAAAAGATAATCAAGGAGAAAATATTTGCAACATATGAAACAGATGAAAAATTAATATCCCTAAATCTGTAAAAATCTAAAATATGAAAAGGGAAATAATAAAAATCAATGCAGATTAGCCTCTATTTAATATACATGTAGACAATAAAAATAAAATATTAGTATTACTTTTATATTACTAAAATAACCCTATGACATTATTGTAAACACTAGAAAATTTTTTAAAATTTAAATTGTCTCAGTTATTATATAAAGAATTTATATAAGAATCTCTTGAAGTGAAAATGTTTTAAAACTGCTCAATTTCCAATAGTAAGAAGTTTTGTCTAATAGAATAGGGAAGTTTTTGCAAGATAGTTAGATATTCGGTTATTTGGGAGAGAACAGATATTTTTAATCTCTTGTAATACCTATAACAATTTGAACAGCTGTAATAATTGCTATAATTTTAGAAAGCCCAATATGCGCCTGATACTGTTTCATAGGCTTTTGTGTATTATCTCCTCTACGTTAATAAAAACCCCAAAATTATTACCTCCATTGTTTACATAAGGAAACAGAAGCAGGGTCGTTGAGTAACTTCACCAACATGGACAGCTGGCAGGGCTGAGTGTTGGGACTCACCCTGGCAACAGCATTGCACGTGATGTCCAGACCGACAGAAAACCAGGCTTCCACCATATGTTTGCAGCTTCTCATGCATCTCTTAATACCATCAGTAGGGAAAGGTAATGGAGACTATGGAGCCATCAGATAAAAAACTGATCAAGAAACCAAGTCTTCTAACCATTGAACCCCAACCCATGCTTCATTCTCTAATTTACCTTTTCAACTGGGAAACTATTTGGTGACCTTCCTCGGTCTCACCTTGTGCTTTCAGATACCAAATTTGGAGGTGGTTTTATAGTTTGTTTGCCAATTATATATGTTGATTACTTTCCGTTCCAATTTTAGACCTGGAACAATAAATAGTTCCTTCTTTCCTAGCTACGGATGGTAGCACAGACCTTCCATGCCAAAGCCCTAGCTGTTTCATTGTGCAGCCAAAGTTTCTGCCAGGCCCATGATGTAAATGCTATAGTGCTCACACTGTGTTTACTGCTCCTAGGGTAGATTTTAGGAAGTTAGGAAGAGGGAATAGGCCCGTGAAGCATAGTTCCTCCCATTTTAGGCCTTTTGAAAACCAAGTTATGTTTAAATTGCCATGTTTTTGGCAAATCTAAAAACAGTGATACATATTATCAGGAACTCCCAAAACATGTTTCAAGGAACCAGAGAACGCCAATAGGTTTAGTTTTAAAAGAAAAAAAGTCCGTGGTGTAGGTGAAGATTCAAAGTGAAACACATTTAGGAAGAGCTGGGTGATATTGCGTATTTAAAACTCAGAAAGTGTCAGCATTTAAATATTCATTATGGCCCTCCAAGAAGGAAATGAAGTTTGTTGCATTTCCCAAGTATATTTATTGCCCAAGTCATTTTTTTAAGGTGAATCATAAATGACTAATGTTCCCCAATAGTCTTTGGGAAATATTGATTTAGCAGGAAATATGGTAAGAAACATTGAAGTGACACTTCAGTGGCATACTTTGGGGATTGTTAAAAATATTTTCTACTAACATATTTGAAGTTCTCCCAAAAGTGTGAGAATATGCAGGAAATCATAATTAGGACCATTACTTAATTTGAATCTCAGAGAAAGAGGCATATCTTTTATCAGCAAAAATTAATCAAAATGTCAGTACACAAAATGTTCAAGGAACACTCATCATAGAGTTTGAATTTATAAATCAAAAAATATATATTTATATTGATTTAAGAGAGGAAGGGAGAGGGAGAGATAGATAGAAACATCAATGATGAGAGAGAATCATTGATCGGCAGCCTCCTGCACACCCACACTGGGAACCAAGCCCGCAACCCTCGCATGTGCCCTTGACCGGAATCGAACCCGGGACCCTTCAGTCTACAGGCTGATGCTCTATCCACTGAGCCGAACCAGCCAAGGCACTTACATTTTGTATTAAAAGAAAAAAAAACTTTCACATTTGACTTTTAAAATAAATCCAAGTATATGTTGTTCACAAGAAGACATGAAAGTAATTATGTTTCTGAAGAGTCACATCAGGTAAAAAGTGTAATATTCTAGGAAAGGGCGCCTTAAAAAAAAGAAAGAGTGGGAGCAGAAAATCTCTAATAACTTCGGATAACATTACTTTTTAAAATATATACAGTATATTGTTATTGATTTCAGAGAGAGGAAAGTAGAAAGAGAGAGAAACATCAATGATGAGAGAGAATCTTTGATTGGCTGCCTCATCGAACCCGGGACCCTTCAGTCCACAGGCTGATGCTCTATCCACTGAGCCAAACCAGCCAAGGCACTTACATTTTGTATTAAAAGAAAAAAACTTTCACATTTGACTTTTAAAATAAATCCTAGTATATGTTGTTCACAAGAAGACATGCAAGTAATTATGTTTCTGAAGAGTCACATCAGGTAAAAAGTGTAATATTCTAGGAAAGGGCACCTTAAAAAAAAGAAACAGTGGAAGCAGAAAATCTCTAATAACTTCGGATAACATTACTTTTTAAAATATTTACAGTATATTGTTATTGATTTCAGAGAGAGGAAAGTAGAGGGAGAGAGAAACATCAATGATGAGAGAGAATCTTTGATTGGCTGCCTCCTGCACGCCCCACACTGGCGATCAAGCCCACAACCTGGGCATATGCCCTGACCAGGAATTGAACTGTGACCTCGTGGTCCATAGGTTGATGCTCAACTGCTGAGCCACACTGGCTAGGCTGATAACACTACTTTTAAAATAAAAAAAATAACTATCAATGGCTCTGAATACAGATAATTCCTGGTGAGTTATATGAAACTTTCAAAGTGCAAATAATTTTTAGTTTATTTGACCTATTTCAATGGATAAAACGTGTGTAAACAACCACAAAGTGTTGCTCCCTGTTTGGTAAACCACATGCAATCAAAGAAAGGCAAAAAGCAGACTAATCTATCACTTGGGTTAGTTGTATATTTTTTTGTCATCAAAATTATGTTGCTTATCCACAAAGAGAGGAAAATTTTAGTGAAATTCCACATGGGTCTTGATTCATGACTCATTTTTTTCTTTTTTTTTGTTTGTTTGTTAAGTCTCACCTGAAGATATTCTTTCCATTGCTTTCACAGAGAGACTGGGAGGGAGGGAGGAAGTGAGGGAGGGAGAGAGAGAGATATCAATGAAAGAGAGACACATTGACTGGTTGCCTCCCACTCACACCCCAATCTGGTGTGGGGAGCAAACCCAGAACCCAGAACCCCCAACTTAGCTACGTGCCCTTGACTCAATGAAATCCGTGACCCTTTGGTGCCTGGGCTGAGGTTCTAACCACTAAGAACACTGGCGAAGCCTTTTTCTTATTTTTTGGAGTGTGTGTGGGGGGTGGGTGGGGGAGGGGTATGAGTGTGGGTGAATACCTATGTAGGATATCAACTTAGTCTAAATTGAATCCCCTGCTCAGTTAAGGCATGGGTTCTACAGAATCTATTTGATGGAAACACTTTAGAAATAACCTGAGAGAGAACTCATCCTAAGGAAATGAGCATAATTCCTGACATGCTTGACCCAATATTTAAATTTCAGTGTCAGGGGTAGAAGAGATTCTAGTTGTGTCAAGGCATTCTGTCCCTATTTTTGGCCCACCCCAACCCCCCCGACAAAAGAAATAAATAAATTCACAGACTTGTCCCTTGTTCCCAAAGATTTTTTTTTAAAAAAGCTCTATATAAGATCTGAAAGAGTTATAATTCACAGACTTGTCCCTTGTTCCCAAAGATTTTTTTAAAAAGTTCTATATAAGATCCGAAAGAGTTACTTTGCTAGAAATTCCATACATATTTAGTATACATTTAGGTTGCATGTCTCATATGTTTAACATCAGAAGAGCAGGAAGGCACTTTTCATTATTTATTCATGAACCACTGTGCAGCACACAACTTTTCCCCCTCAAGTATTAGAATTGTCATGTGAGGATAAGTTAGTCAGATTTTAAATGGCCTGAATTTAAGCAAGTTTGAAGCATAGCTGGCTTAGTCAACTACAACTCCCCCAATTAAATAAACTCAAATATGCATATTATACTGAAATGTTAACCTATTGTATGTAGTCATGGTTTTTATCAAAATCAGTTGTTAAAAATATATAAAGATCACTTGTGGTGGAATTTACAGGAGATATATTTTGGCTACTTAAATCTTATTTTCTCTGGAGTCTGATGGTATTTACACTCAAATAGGCTTCCTCCAGAGGAGGTAGGCCTGGCCCACATGCTAGAAAACCATGTTATGATAACATATTAGTAAAATTTCAAGCACTGATATGTAATTGGATTATGTGGCAGATTAGGTCCCATTGGTCCAGGGATTCTAGGATGCTATGATTTTTGTTTGAGTCCTCTGATCTCCAGATCTAGAGAGAAGCCATGTCTACTCTGGTTTCCAAATTGACCACTTCTGAGGAGAATATGTTTAATCCATCTTATTAATTAGTTTGTAATCGACTGAAAGTTTTGGACTGTTAGCAGAACAGCTGATTGTCAATAAGTGCTTTGAATTAAATGGCATTGTGCTGGAAGCTAAGTTAATGGTCCTGTTTGCAAAATGGGCCAACCACTAATTCTTTTGTAAGTTTCTGAATTCTATTTGGTGAATGTATTATTAATATATCACTATTACAAATATTTTGCAAGTAGCTTGAGTGACATTTTTAAATTTTTTTAAATAAACTGGCTATTCAGCTTAGTGAATAATTTTACTCATTTGGTTGTAAGCTTGCAAGAAAATTTCTGTGTGTGATACACACATATATGATAAATATGTATGCATATGTTTATACATATGTGCATATAGTTAGACTTACGTACATATATAGGTTTATAAATACACACACATCGTTCATTAACAATATATGTGCACAAATACACATAGCTATACTAGAGAGTTAAAAATAATAAATTCAATAACCACTTGATTTGTGCATTATAAAATATTATCTCCTAACAATAAATTATAATCTTGTATCTTTCACTTCATTAAAAAATTCACTTATAAAATATAAAAGAATGACCTTTCATTTTTAAATTTTCATTTTAATCACCAAGGAGAAATGCATGGCAAACAATGCAACTGTTTAATAAAAAAGAGCCCAACTTCATAGAACAATCCCAGGTTGATATTTTGCCATTATAAAATTGTAGCACTTCATTTCCATTTCTATTTGTAACCTACCTACTTCTTATAGCACTCTGTGATAATTGCCAATCCTATTTATATAAAACTTATGGGAGATGGTAGACTGACTTGCTAAGGATAAAAATACCTCATATTCAGGTAAGCTTTATTACATCGATTACCTATAAGGTCTTTACTAGTGAATCTGTTCTCAATTGCTGTACCATTTATCCATCAAAGAGAAAGGGTGGTCATAATAAAAACAATGACTTGTGGATTATTTGTGTGACCTGTACAATTTATAAATTGAGGTCACAAATATCTCATTTTGATATAGATTCTCAGAAGAAAGAGAGACTTGGGTACACATCAAGCTAAAATCATTCATCCTCAGAGCCAATGGGAATAGAGTTGAAAACACTGTCCTCAGAATTCTCTTCCCTCCCAGTATGGTTTCTGACAAAGGGAAGCAATATTTCTCTACTTTAACTTCAACCTTGAGCCTATCCATTATCTGTTTATCCATCCAACATGCTCTTTAGGTTGTACAATGAAGACAGCAATCTGTGCCTTCATCACTCCATCTGAAAGGAATGTACTGGTAAAGAGCCACAAGGGTAAACACACTGAAAAAACATATAGTGGTGGTACTGAGCCCAATTCTGGTTTTTATACATAATTCAGAAAATGGCAAAATCCCATGCAGGCTAGGGAGGGTGGCAGCATAACCTCGATTACTTACACTTCCAATGGAATTAATCTTCTTTTTTCTTTTTCTTTTTCTCTTTTCAATAACATATGGGCTCCACTCAGCTGTGGAATATGGTGGAACCTCACTGGGATCACATCTGTCAGGTTTCCAGGGTGAATAAAAGCACTCAGCAGGTTTGTGAGCTACCGTGTGTGTGTGTGAATGTGGGGAAGAATTAGTGCCAAGTCATTGTCCTTGGAGAAACACTTTACCTTGTCCCAAACATGTTAAAGATTATCATCTCTAACATAGATGGACCCCACAAATTATCCTTCATGGGGAAGATTCAAAGAGGAAAATGTATCTAAAATGCCTTATATTAAGTTAGAGTTTATTTGCAGCTCACACAGACAGTTTAGACACTTGGGAAGTTTTTCCCATGATGTGCACTAAAAAAATTCTTGAACATTTTTGACACAATAAACACCATGCAGTCATGGTTAATAAAAATAAAATAGGGTGAAAAAAGATTTTGAAAAGTAACTAGGCTATAATTGGCAAAAGTTTATAAAGTAAAAAATTAACAGGGCACATACCTGTTATTTAGAGTCTTCCCAGAAGGGACTCACTTTATTTAAAACTATGATTTCTTTATATTTTCACTTTGGTAATGAAAGTGTCATCTTATCAAATCTTTAAGAGTCAGACTGCTTTTCAAATCCTTTCATTTGAAGTTAGCAAGTGTTTACTGGACACATTCCGAGAGTACTTCCTTAGGGACTGAGACTGCTGTACAAGATTTACATGACATGCTCCTGATACCAAAAACTCATTATTTAGTCATGCTAGCTATAGAAAAAAGATTCCTTTGGAGCATCTTCCTGTGCACTGAAGGGTTACAAGTTTAATTCCCAGTCAGGGTACATATCCAGGTTGTGGGTTTGATACCCAGTCAGGTCAGGGTGCATACAGGAGGCAGCCAATCGATGTGTCTCTCTCATCTCTCTCTCTCTCTCTCTCTCTCTCTCTCTCCCACCTCCTTTCTTCTCTCTCTCAAATTAAATTTTTTAAAGTGTGGGTTGCACATTTGTACAATAAGGAAATTTGAAGAAATCTAGAGTCTGTACTTTTTTAAAAATATATATTTTATTGATTTTTTACAGAGAAGAAGGAAGAGGGATAAAGAGTTAGAAATATCAATCAGCTGCCTCCTGCACACCCCCTACTGGGGATATGCCCGCAACCAAGGTACATGCCCTTGACTGGAATCGAACCTGGGACCCTTTAGTCCGCAGGCCGACGCTCTATCCACTGAGCCAAACCAGTTAGGGTGAGTCTGTACTTTTAATTGTTCTGAATTTGGTGAGAATATTGTGATGAGTGTGCCTAGGGAACTTAACTAAGATTGACATTCTTAGGTTGGGTTTCAGAAAGGATTTCATTACAAATCTATGGTTATTAATGAATCTGAAAGAGGTCAATTTCTCTGAGAACTTGAGATGAGGCAGCAAGCTTTGAACTAATTTTTTGTTATTTGTCCTGTGCAAAGTAGGGGTTTCCTGATAATTCAATCAACCATATTCTACATTAGACAAAAGGTAGCTCTCTGAAAAGTAAACTCCTGGGTGGATAGAGGGAAAGAAAATGTAGTCATACAACTCCTGCGACATCTTAAACTTCATCCTCACATCTAAAATAAGAGTTAAAGCTTGTATAATAACTGATACTTTTATTACTAAGTCTACTGGGTATAAATGAAACTAAAATGAATCGATTTGAATTTTTGAATTTTCTCATGTTTTTTTTTTACATTATGATATTATCTATAGAGTATATAACATTATGACAAAATTGCCTATCATTAATTAATCTCTGGCATATAGGTATAATATTAGATGTGATGAATGAAGAGAGAAAAAGGGTAATATGGAGCCTTGAATCCTAGATGTTAGTTTGTTAAAGATAAGCATCATAGCTGTTTCTCTACCTATATCAATGTTTACCTTTAATTAATAGGAGGTAATATACTTTAGACAAATGTTATATTTTATATATTTTTTATTTTTTATAGTATTCTCTGCAAATTTATCAACTTTGGAATTTCCTTAAATCAGCGATCATTATACATGTGAATGAGCCTGGTTTGTGAGCTTTTGCTCTACTAATATAAATGTCTAACATAAACTTCACACAATTATTAGCTACTAAAACATTATTTTCTCTATATGTAAAGTATGTTTTATACAAAGACTATATTTTAAGCACTAGTTGGGCTATGGCCCCCTGAACACTAATTCCTACAGTGACCTGGGCTTGGCCCTATGGTAATTCTTAGGCATTCACTCTGTGGACCCTTGTCCTGGAGTGCCACCTCTGTTCTTGCCTGGCCAAATAATAACAGCAATGCCATTCATTCCATGGAGGCAGAAAAAAACAACAACAATAACAACAACAAAACAAAACAAGAAGTAAGGTATCAAAAGGGAAAAAAATCTAGATAGGGAATACTTTATATAGAAAAACATATTTTACTCTGTTTTTTCAAATATAAACTTCAACCCCTAACAAAATGGCCTAAATTTGCTCCTTTGTTTAGTTCTCCTTCAGAGTTTCTCTGAATGAAGGTGAGGGTACAAGTGAATGAATAAAATCTCTTAGTGTCAGAAAAGGCTGGCAAAAGAAATGTGACAAGCTTCTAACATGCTCTCTTTCCTTATAAATAATTTTCCTGAGTATTCTAAAGCATGTCTACTGAGACTCACATGCATTGTGTCATAACTCTTGGCTGTTTCTGCTTCTTAATTTTATATAAAGTATGTACTCATTGGATGGTGACTCTGTATTTGCTTTTAAATACATAAGAATGCCTCAGCAAAATCATTTTCTTCTCTTTACATCATAATAATTAGAAAATTTAAATAAACTGTTTGCTGTCTAACACATTTTTGGAAATCAGCAAATTATACAGCTATATTTGACACAATATGACAAACAACCACTGAAATAATTTCCCCTTACGTGCTTTGTAAGTCAAAATTTCACTGCTGTAAAAAAGGGCAATTTCAAAACATTCATTATGTCAGTACAGTAATGAGCATGGGTAAAGTATAATTTAATTAATCAAATACGTTGTTTTTTTTTTTATTGTTCACAACCTTTAGAGTCTCCTGAGAAAATAGCTCAGAAGATATGGGATTTTATGGAAGATATCTACTAGATCTTATTATAGGAAGTATAGGATATATATAGTTTTACTTATAATTTTGCACATATAGACCAATGAAAATGTGAATTTAGTCTAAAAGAAAATAATATAGTGGAAACCCACTTAATTGACCTCCACTTAACATACTCATAAAATAAATGGTCCATCTCCAAGTCTTTTTTATTTTTTAACTCTCACCTGAGAGATATGTTTTTATTGAGAGAGAGAGAGAGAGAGAGAGAGAGAGAGAGAGAGACATCAACTCATTGCCTCCTGTATGCATGCATGCATCCTGACCGGGAATCGAACACACAACCTAAGTATGTGCCCTGACTGGGGATGGAAGCCACAACCTTTTGGTACACAAGATGGTGCTCCAACCAACTAAGCCACTCGGCCAAGACTCCAAGTCTTTTGTAAAATATACTGCTCATCTTCTACAGCAGCCTGACCCCTGTTGCTATAGCCAAGTATTCCTGTTCCTACCTACCACACTATAAATAGGCCAGCAGTCATTTATATTTTCTAAATCAACCTTTCTTAAACTTGAATAAACATTTTTTAAAAATTTTAAATTCATTAAACAGTCTATCTCTATCCAGTCAGATTTAAGAAATTGTCTACATTAATGCTTTACATGAATTTGAGTATTAGCACACCTCTGATTAACCAGAATCTCTTAGAGAAAAGAGCATGAGGCATGTGGATTTTGATGACTGAAGGTAGTGTGGACAGTTTAGAATTTTGGGATAAAGATAGATGATAGCCATGAATGGAGGCCTCCTAAGTCCAGGGACTATAATGGGAGCCCTAGGATAACTAGGAGACAATTCCTGGATGAGATTTGGGTTAGCAAGTAAACTTTGCCTATTTTTAGTTTTACCTGAACTTGTACTCTTATGGAGTTCAGTTTTGCCCCGCCATTTATTTCTCACTGAACACTTATCTAGAATCAAACTGCCCTTTTTAAAATATTCTATTGAGTTATACATCATCGAGCCCAAATTGGTAGATTTCCCTGGTGTATTTGAAAGGAGTTTTTGAAAATGTTATATTCACTGTGTTCTGAACATTTCTTGGTGTTCCTTAATTAGCTCTATTTCCAAGAACTGTTAGTGATTTTTTTCTATAATAAACTAATAAATTGGGTGGGTCAAGGTTAATATAATTTTAAACTGTCAATCAAATTCCACAGCTTCTCAGCTCATTAATATATGTTGAACTGTTTCACTTATCTTTCACCCAGATTTTATTAAAATGAAAAAAGCTTATTTTTATTTTTTTTTTTTAATTTTAGAGAGAGGAAGGGAGAGGGATAGAGAAATAGAAACATCCATCAATCAGCTATCTCCTGCACACCCCCCACTAGGGATTGAGCCCACAACCCAGGCATGTGCCCTGACTAAGAATCAAACCGGTGACCTCTTGCTTCATGAGTCAAAGTTCAGTTACTGAGCTACACTGACTGGGCTACAAAAGCTTATCTTACTAAGCATGGTAATGTTTGTTGATGACATTGTTGTCTAGAGAAATTGAGTTTCTGAGTAGCAATCAATAATATGATATTCTTGCAACTGAGATAAACTAAAAGGAGAAATATCCAGAAAGCATTTTCATTATATGTAAATGATAGATTTAGTATTTGCCTGGGTTGCAAATATCTATAGATCCAGTTACGGATAAACCGATCATAGAAAGGTTGCATCCCAGGAAAGTGATTTGCTGCATTTCTTAATTATGTAATTTTTTCACTATAATATAAGCCTTTAGTGTATCAGTTATTCTATTCCATCCATTCACGAATGGCTCAAAGTGTTATAAGATTTAAAGGAATTCCCTTAAATGTGTCAGCATCAGTTTTCATTTTTCAAGTGTAGGAATGCAATTTAATGAAAGTGTGAAAGCCAGTAGCTCAAACATTAATATTTCGTTTAAGCTAATTGCTGCAGCAATACTGAGTGACCGGTCTTATCCCCACCTACTTATAAGGAACTGAAGTTGGGAGGAGTGAAGTTACCTCCCAGGCTTGCACAGCAGGGCAGTGTCAGGATTCAGACAAGCACTCCCAGTGAAGTTCTCACTACTGCTATTGTCCTTGGGGCAGAACAGCACTTGACTTAACCTCAGAGAATGTCTCCATTGTATGATTGGAGTATACTTAGCAGATCTTCCTATCTTCTAATCAAGCTATAAAGCTAATTGCCTAAAAAAAAATTTACCAATTTTTCTAGAACAAAGTCTTCTTAAAAAATAATCTGGGGAAGATTATAAGAGAGAAAAAAGTATCTGCTTAAAAGGAAGATGGGATGGGTATCTTCTTATAACAAAAAAGAAAATAAACAGAAAAATGGCAAAACTTGGGTTAATTTGGGATAATATGGCATACTACTTTTATTAAGAAAGAAGAAATTAGTTTTTAATTCATACTATGAAACGCCAAGCATTTTTAAAATTTATATCCTCAAGATTATACAAAAATGTTGGGGATTTTTTTGTGTTTTTTTTTTAAATATATTTTTATTGATTTCAAAGAGGAAGGGAGAAGAAGAGAGAGATAGGAACATCAATGATGAGAGCAAATCATTGATTGGCTGCCGCCTGCACACCCCCTACTGGGGATCCAGCATGCAACCCTGAATCAAACCATAGGTCATTGCTCAATCACTGAGCCATGCTAGCTGGTCTAAAAGGTTGTTTTTACAATCATTGTACTATACATACAAACAAGGTAAGGCTCATGGTTTAAAATGCTGGACTAAATTAATTAGATAAGAACAAATAAATTGAGGTAAATACAGGCCTATCTGTCTCTAAGACCATACACTGTCAATGGCTTAACATTTAGTATACTGTCAAACAATATTCCCATATGGGTTATCATATGAAAATAAAATAAATTATAATTCTTTCTCAAAATCATTGTGATGATGTTGTTGCTGTGATAGAAGCATCAAATAAATATATTTATAACTTTCTGGAATTGTAAATAAAACATATACCTAAGGTTAATAATAATGTGGCTATTGAAAACATTTGATGATGAAATTAAAGTACACATCACTTTAATTAGTTTTACACAAGGTTAATGAACATATGCGGTTTTTATATATATATGCAGAACTCATTAAAAATAACTATATTAAAAAATAAAAACAGACTAAAACAGTAATGAGTTACCTTTAGCAGATCTGACTCAAGTAATAATAATAATAATAAAATTTGAGATTTAAATGATACCCCAAAAAGAGTCATCCAAGATTTAAAGACCTACTGCATGAAATAAGTCTTAAGTTTCTGGGTTGAATTTATAAAGAGGTATTTTTTCAACTCCATAGTAGATAGGAATTGCCAGCAATAAAAGCTATATAAAAATGGAATGAACTACTTAATGAAGTTAATGAGCTAATCATTGCTAGAAGTTTCAATGGTGGATGAGGCAGGCTTTTGTTTGGCAAGCTGCACACAGGACTCAAGCAGGCAAAGAAAGAATTGACTGGATGCTTAAGTCTCGTCCAACTCTGCTTATGATTTTATTTCCCTAGGGAATATGAATGTATAAATTCCTGTTTACTTAAAAACTATGTGATAATGATCATTGCCTCAACTACCAAATGTTTTTCATATGTTCACCCCTTTGAGGAGGCTGAGATGGAGGAAGTCATGAAGTTTCTATTACATAGCCAGATAACTTCTAAGAAGATTATAACTTGATTCCTTGAGCAGCCATATTTTATTTTAGAAAATAAAACCTACAACCCCCTAATCACACCTGATTTGATTCAGTGATTATGGTGTAAGGAAGAAAATAATCACCGATAGAATGGACATGGAATCTTCCCAGCTCAGTGGGACTTGATGTTGGCCTTATGTTTTATAATCACATGTATTAATACAATAATATTTTCATAATACAAAATAATATGTTTTTTTTCATGCAAGCACGATAAATATAGCTGGCTAAAACATTATAAATCTCAGCAGTGTTAATGTAATTCTTTGTGAGAATATACATCATCCTCAGTGGCTTTGTAGGACCCATTTTCATGTATCAGAACAGAGAGGAATGTATCAAAGGCTGTTGGCTCAATGGGGAAGAAAAAAAATGACTTGGAAGTTAGAAAACTCATGTCCTAACTCTATCTGCTATTAACAAGTTTTGTGACCTGAGGCAGCATCAAATGTGACATACGTAAAAGTTGTATGCCAACTTGAGGTACATTCTTTTATATAATTCAGTTCCACCCTTATGTCCCATTAATCCATTAGTTTTAACCTTTTTTCTGGAATTAAATAATTCCAAATAGGCTTGCCATATAAGCCACACAAGTGTGGAACATGAACGCTTAACAAAAATGTAAATGGGGAAAAAAAAGCATTTAGAATGAATGAAACTGGCCCCAAAAAGGAAACAGACATAATGAGGGAGTGAAAATATAGAGGAACCTGAAATCATCTGTGCCATGGCTCTCAGCGGCCTAGTTAACAGCCATTTCCTTAACAGCAGCCCACATTCTCAATTAGCCTCCATTGCAGCTAGGAGTGACCCTGTGACCTGGTTCTGACCAAAGAAAATGAAGCTGTCTTAGGGGGAATTCTGGGAAAATTTTCCCTTTGTGGTCAGAAGAGACATAAGTGAAAATGATGTTCTCATTACTTCATTTCTGACACTGATTTAGCTGGATGTCCCCAAAACTATACTCTGGCTGGATCATTAGCTAGAAGGACTCACAGGACTCAAAAAGCTGTTAATGCAGCACTGTGGTTTACTACAGCAAAAGAACATAGGTTAAGATCCATACAGAGCAAAGATGCATAGTATAGAATGTAGGAGAAACCGGGTATAAGCTTCCGGGCATACATTCCCAGTAGAGTCATACCAACATGCTTTTTCTCTCAGCAATAATGTGTAGTACACATAAAAAGCATTGCCAACCAGGGCAGCTCATCTAGCCTCAATATCTAGGTGTTGTTTTGTTTGTTTGTTTGTTTGTTTGTTTTGGGGGGAGGGGTTTGGGGACACTGTAATTAGTTATATAAGCACACAGCACCTCTGTGGTATTTGTTTGTTTGTTTGTTTGTTTTGGGGGGGAGGGGTTTGGGGACACTGTAATTAGTCATATAAGCACACAGCACCTCTGTGGTCGGCCTCAGCTATTCAGACTCCAACCCCCCAGAGCAAAACAGGCATTCACCATAAACAATACTACTGATATGAAATGTCTGATCAAACTGGTCCCTCATGGCCCAAGTCATGCAAACAAAACACAAAATATTAAAAGCAGCCAGAATATTCCAAGGGCTCGGTGTTCATCTCCCAGGAGCCAGCCAAGTGCCAGTCCTGAAGGCAAATCCTTCTTGGGAATGTACAGGGCTTGGGCAGCCCAAGGGTGTTGAGCAACCCAGATGTTCTAAATTAATCCTTTCCCTCACACTCGAACATGGCTGTGAGATGACATAATGTTTGGAGCTGTAATCTCTATCCTGTGACTCTAGGAGAACAAGGAGAGGACTGTGGAAGTTGATAAGAGCCTTGACATTTTTGAACTTCTGATTTACCAACTTTAAACCACATTCCTGTGAATGCCTTCTTACGTGAAATACTAGAGGCCTGGTGCATGGATTCATGCACCGGTGGGGTCCCTCAGGCTTGCTTTCGCCTTCTCACAATCCGGGAGCCCTCAGGGGATGTTGGACTGCAGGTTTCGGCCCGATCCCCACAGGTCACGCCGAGGGACCCCACTGGTGCATGAATCCTGCACCAGGCCTCTAGTATGCATATAAGATCTTTGGTTAATCTCTCCCCACCATCCCCCCTCCCCTCTTCCCTCTGAGATTCACATGTTGGACTGCAGGTTTTGGCCCGATCCCCACAGGCCCCGCCGAGGGACCCCACTGGTGCATGAATCCTGCATCGAGCCTCTAGTATGTATATAAGATCTTTGGTTAATCTCTCCCCACCATCCCCCCTCCCCTTTTCCCTCTGAGATTCACCAGTCTGTTCCTTGTTTCCATGCCTGTGCATTGAGCATCTGCTGCCTGGCGGTTAGTGTGTGTCATAGCTACCGGTCGAATGGTCGAAAGTCTATATATATAAATCATATATATATATA
This sequence comes from Myotis brandtii, assembly GCF_000412655.1. Classification (NCBI taxonomy): domain Eukaryota; kingdom Metazoa; phylum Chordata; class Mammalia; order Chiroptera; family Vespertilionidae; genus Myotis; species Myotis brandtii. The sequence goes on along the minus strand of NW_005353324.1, from coordinate 1,027,470 downwards.
TATTTGTTCCATGTTTCCATGCCTGTGCATTGAGCATCTGCTGCCTGGTGGTTAGTGCATGTCATAGCTACTGGTCGAATGGTCGAAAGTCTATATATATAAACTTTATATAGATTTGGGAATGTACAGGGCTTGGGCATTTATATAAGTAAATTCTGTATTAAAGTTATGTTATTTGACTATTCTCTTTGGTTCTGATAAATGGATTTTAATTGACTCATCATGCAATGCAAACCATGGCATACATATGAAGTTTGAAGGTTAAAAATATATATATTCTGATAGAGTTGGGCCTTAGAGTGAATATTGATATAACAGAAAGTCTGCCTTCATGTCTTTTTTCTGGTCCTCTATCCAGTGCTCAGTAGGCACAATGACTGTAATATCCTCATTGCTACAATTCTAATAAATTATCATTATCTTTTACTTAGTTATATTTTCTTAAAATGTTATTTATTTTTAGTAACCTAGCCCAGTGCTTTGCACAACAAACTTTCAATAAATAATAATTTCAATTACATATTTTTCCAATGAGATTTTGCCAAATAACTCTTTCAAAAGTACAATTGAGGATCCTTTTCTGGCACCAAGAATCACGATGCAGGAAATATTCATGACATTTTAGTCTTGATGGAATGGTTAATTTGTAGCCACTCCACATTTTCTATAAAAATACATTTTCCAAAAAAGAATACACTTTGATGTAACCCCTGTTAGTTCAGATAAGCTGCTTTTCATTCTAGTGTTTCAGCAGTCCCATCCACAACACTTGGAGTTCTTCAGCACAGTTTTAAACTAGAAACACCTTTTATAGTCTCCAGGCTTGAATGCTCAGTTTTGAACAAAGGTTTAGTTTCCTATAGAATTCTGGTTTTGCATTTGTGTGAAAGAATGACATTGAGGTTTTAGTAATTTGTTTTAGAACCTGGAGAAGACATCATTTTCCTACCTGTCACACCAGGTGATATGTAAGCCCTAATGACATTCAAAAGTTGTCAATTTGATTTATTTGTAATTTGAGAAACTTGGCTGGTAGCTATTTGGAGCTGGTTTATTGGTTTAGAGGCATTTTCTGTGTGCCTAAATATAGAGTGATGCAAAGGCAACAAATACAATATGTTATATAAAATGAAGCATCTAGCACTGCCTCATGGTAGATTCTCAAAATATGGTCTTTGCCTTTCACTTCATTTGCCAAAACACCATTATTCTGGGCCCTACCTCTACTATATTTTAATTAATTTACATATATTTGAAACATTTTCACTAGGGCCATTCTATGGTTTTTCAATTTAATTAAAGTTTTTTTGTGTGTTTTTTTTACATTAAATTTTACAGAGAAGTTGCAAAGATAGTACAGAGTTCCCATCTACTCTTTACCCTATTTTCTATTTTTTTAATGCTATACTTTAGTATGCTACATTTATCAAAACTAAGAAGCCAGCCTTGATATATTTTTATTAACTAAACTTTATGCTTTATTCAGATTTCATTAATTTTCATCTAATGTTCTTTTTTGGTTCCCGGATCCTGCCCAGGATATTAGCGCTCTATCCACTGAGCCAAACCGGTTTCGGCAGATATTAGTTTAAATTTAGTCACGTCTCCTTAGCTCTGACAGTTTCTCAGACTTGGCTTATTTTTCATGACCCGACAGTCTGGAGGAGCACTGGTCAGGTATTTTGTATAATGTTGCTCAATTTGGATTTGTGTGATGCTTTTCATATGGTTAGATTTACAGGGCCATGGTTGATCAAACAGGTGAATTTGTCTTCTCCTCCCATCATATCAAGTGCACATGCTATTATGGTGATTTATCATTGATGATGTTAAACCTGATCACCTGGCAAAAGTAATGTTTGCCAGATTTCTCCACTGTGGTTATTCCCCCCACACCTTTTCATGCTCTATTCTGTAAAGGCAAGTCATTAAGGATAGTTTATACTCAGGGGTTGGGGCATTAAGCTCCATCTCCTAGAGCAGTTAATCTACACTAATAAAAGAGAAACATGGTAATTAGCGTACGACCGCTACCCTTTTCATTGGCTAATCAGTGAGTATATGCAAATTAACTGTCAGCCAAGATGGCGGCCGGCAGCCAGGCACTGAAGCGAGCACAAGGCTTGCTTGCTGC
>NW_005353324.1:1011333-1024792 GCF_000412655.1 Myotis brandtii | reverse complement strand
CCCCCCCAACACAAATTTCATGCACCGGACCTCTAGTCAACAATGAGAGAGAATCATTGATTGGCTGCCTCCTGCATGCCCCCCACTGAGGATCGAGCCTGCAACCCAGGCATGTGACCTAACTGGGAATTGAACTGACCTCCTGGTTCATAGTTTGACGCTCAATCACCGAACCACACCAGCTGAGCTGATCTTTTATTTATAGCACATGGACTCATGGGCATTTTTTATAGACTATAAGTTATATTAATTTTTTTGTTGCTCAAATTGTCCCAGCTTTGGAAATTGACTTTCTTTCATGTTGGCTTCTATCTATGTCCTTTAACATATCCCTATTTCAGTTTTGAGGTTTTGACCACTTTCTTACTTTCTGGCACAAGATGCCCCAGGCTCATCTTGTTTATTCATGTCCCAGTCCTAGAGCCAGACATTTTCCCAAGGAGATCTGGGTACTTTTATTGAGAATGATATTGTAACCTAAGAGCTGGGTGCTCTGTGTGCTCATTGCTACTGGGCTAATTTTTAGTTTTGTCTTGCAAAATTTCACACATATACATAAGTAGAAAAATTATTGAATCTCTTAAAATCTTTCACTTAGTTATCAACATAGGCAAATTTCCTTTCATCTAACCCTCTTTTTCTCTACCTGCTTTTCCCACATCCTCCCTGCCCCATTTTAACTGTATATAGAGTCTCTAGAAAATTTAAAAAATACACCTTTTTATGTTTTTTAACATAACTACAATGCCATTACCAAACTGAAAGAAAATTAATTCTGTAATTTCATCCAAACTCCAGTTAGCATTACAATTTTCTTGATTATCTCCTATCTTTAAAGTTGATTTGTTCCCCTCCTAAGCTTATGTGAAATTTTGAAAGTCCAGGAATTTTTTAGTAAACTTAGCCATGAATGAGCTAAGCTATTTAAACAACAAGACCTCTTCAGTGATTGTCAAACAAAATTTGTAATTTCTAGATCAACATATTAGCAGAGATTATGTGTATCCCTAATTGTATTTACTTTTGGGGGAGAGCAGGGGAATAAAGCTTATGGTATAACTCCATGACTAGTAAAACATTGATGCCTAGGATTATTTAAGAAAGACAAAGACGATGAGACCTGGCTGAGGGGAGGGAAAATCATAAAGTCTTTTTTGTTTGTTTTTTGTGGGATTTTTTAAAACTGCTCCGAGGATATTTTTCCATTTATTTTTAGAAAGAGTGGAAGGGAGGGGGAGAGACAGAGAGAGAGAGAAACATCAATTGTTTGCCGCCTGCACACACCCGACCAGGTTTGGGGATCGAGACTGCAAATAAGTACATGCCCTTAACCAGAATCAAACCTGGGACCCCTGCAGTCCACAGGCCGATGGCCTATCCACTGAGGAAAAAGGCTAGGGCAGACCACGAAGTCTTTTGTCTGCACCTGCTCATTTCAACACTCAGCACTACTTCTGGATATAGCAAGCACCACGTAAAAATATTTGTCGAATGAGTCATACCTTTCATCAGAACTGTACACTGTCATATATTGTCTAGGATGGTCACTGGCATTATTTTTTGTTTGTATTCAGCTAATGAACATTTGTTATTCCTGTATTATTATCACTCAATGCTATTTTCTTTTAGATGGATTTATTGCAAATGACATTCAGTTTTTTTGTTTTTGAACCAGCTTGGGAGTCACTGACTTTTTTTAAACAAAATTCACCTTTGTTTCAATAACAAACATGATGTTATTTTTGTGTGTTTACTCTTACATTGTTTAGCTACTGCATTTATATTCTTTTCCTATTTTTTTTCTAATTAGCACCAAGTTTTTCTTCTCAACCCCACAGATACCCCATATATTCTAGAAAGCTTTCCTGTGTGTTTATTAAGTTACAGTTTGTTTGACACTTCCTTTAGTCATATCACAACGCACTAGTATTTTGTTCAAAATTCTCAAATTTGTCTTGTTTTTGATGCTATTTCATTACTGTATCTAACAAAGGCTATTAAAGATACTCTTATTTCATGTATCTTTACTTATTTCAGTGGTAATTTAGGTGCTAATTTGAATTCATTGTTTGGTCCTCGATCATTATATTCAAAAAAGAATATCTTCCTATGGTCTTCCTCACATTATTTCATAAGTTACACTAGATAAGCTACACACAAGGCATCCTAATTTTGCTACTCCACAGAGGAAAACCATTTTTGACAGAGTTTGTTTTGGCACTTTGCCTGCTTTTGTTTAGGTTCCTGATCATGTTTCTGTGGAGGAAGCACAATTGGGGAGCTATGTTGAAATTTCTTCAATATAGCAGATCCTTGATTACCTAGGAAATATTTTACAAATGCCTCAAGTAGGAAAAGGAGACAAACCTATTTCTGTGTTTTTGAAAGGTTCTGTTATAGATGCTCATTTACTTTCAGAAACTCACTTATCTCAAACACATTTTAAAACAAGGGAAAATTTACATAATGAAGATCGTCATAATAATCGTTAAATTCGAACTCAGGTATCCAAACTGTATCATTCTGCCTTCACAATATATTTTCCTGAACTTTTACCATTTATTCTGTATGAGTTCTACATGATTATGTACATAAACCATATATTCATCAGTTTCTCTTTCTCTTTGGCTCATGGGAGCCATGAACACCACTCAGTGAGGACTTGATGGATTAAACTAAAGCCCATATGTGTTTCTATCCCAAATTCCAAAGTCTATTTCAATTTTGTCCAATTTAAAAGACATTACACAACTTCCACTATATGCCAACATTATTCTAAGTATTAAAGACAATAGAAAGATAGATATGTATAGTTCATTCTGCTGTAATGCTTGTTTTAAAAACATGCATTAGTCCCAACACAACTGCTCTATTAAGGAACAATTTGAGCATAATACGGATTTCACATTTGCTTATGCATGATTTCATCTGTGAGAAACACTAGCTGAATGCACAAAACTATACCCAGCTAAGCTGAGCTACCACGTAGGCATTCACTAACCACACACATACATACACCTCAAGTCTCCGCCAGCTACCTCAATTCACTGCATGTGTTGTGAGCCCCATTGGTCCACATCTTGTGTTAAAACTTTCCACGCAATTTCACATAGCCCTCCTTCCACCACTGCACAATCACTCACAGGCGGCAACTGTTCTGCCTTCGCCAGAACTCAAAGATGACCTTCAGTGATTCATATCCTTGTGTTATCTCCCTGCTTTTAGGTGGGAGAAACTTGTCATTTGTTTCTAATCAATGGAACATGGCAGAGTGAGGGTCATCTCTCCCACGACTATGAAACATTATAGAGTAAAGATGAAGGAAATGTATAGTTGTAATTAAGTTATCTAATCAGTTATCTTTAAGTTAATTGAAAGGTAGATTATTCTGGGTGAACTTCAATTATGTGAGCCCTTTAAAAGAGGGCCCTTTAAAAGAGGGTCAGAGCCCTAAATGGTTTGGCTCAGTGGATACAGCGTTGGCCTGTGGACTGAAGGGTCCCAGGTTCGATTCCAGTCAAGGGCATATACCTTGGTTGTGGGCACATCCCCAGTAGGGGGGGTGAAGGAGGCAGCTGATTGATATTTCTCATCGATGTTTTTAACTTTCTATCCCTCTCCATTCCTCTCTGTAAAAAAACAATAAAATATATTTAAAAAAAAGAGGGTCAGAGTTGGCAAAGTTAGAGATGTTCTCCTGCTGGCTATAAAGAAGCAAACCACGGAGCCTATGGAGAGGGGTGGCCTGGAGGAGGTGAGGGCTCCACTCTTACAGCCCCAAAATCTATTCTGCTAACAAAATCTATTCTTCTAACAACTGAATGAGCTTAGAAGAGGACCAGAGCTTTAACAGCTCTGCTGACCCTTGATTTCATCCTGTGAGACTTTGAGCCCAGGATCCAGCAAAGCTATGCTAGACTTCTGGCCCTATAAACCTACAAAATTAAAATTAAAAAAATGGGTGCTGCTTCAAGGCAGTAAGTTTGTGGTGATTTGTTATGCAAGCAATAAAAAACTAATATAGTTTCTGAAGCCCACATCCACAAACTTCAGGCATATTTTAAGGTAAAGTGCCATTTTTGAGGCACTATTCTTCACCATTTACTATGTATGAAAGTGTGCCACTGTTTTTATTAGGTTCCTATCTTAAATGTGTCACTAACAAAGTTCTTGAGTGCTGTGACCCAACCCCATTTTTCCCATAGGCCCTGTGTTTTTTATGGTGCAATTTTACACAGCACAGCGATTTTTAGGACTACATATGGTATGTTATATTAGAACTGGCTGTACTCACAATCTATTTGGAAAGAAACCACTTCACAAGTATTTATAATGCAAGCATCCTATACAGGGTAAAACATTTTTTAAAAGTATAATGTAGTTGTCATATTTATTTTCAAACTACCTTTAATAAATAGTTTGTGAGGTCTTCAACAATAAAACCAAGTTTATTACAAGATTGTTCTTTTCAACCTCTAGTGTTATAGACAACATGAGCTAAATCTGAGATTTCATTTGGGAATTAGAACTCTAAGTGAATTTGTTCTAAGTTCTTTTTTTTATAAATTGAGGAATTTAGTCATTTCCTCGTTTGGGGTTCTTCATTCAATTAATATTTAGAGAACCAAATGACAAATGAAAGTACTTAAGAGTATTTTTATAAAAGGTTAATCAAGATCTTAAAAAGCATTCATTTAAATGTATAAATATAATAAAGTTATCCTATATAATAAAAGGCTAATATGCAAATTGACCGAACTTTGGAACGACCGGTTGCTATGATGCACACTGACCACCAGGGGCAGATGCGCAATGCAGGAGCTGCCTCCTGGTGGTCAGTGTGCTCCCACAAGGGGAGCACCACTCAGCCACAAGCTGGGCTGATGGCTGGTGAGGGCAGCAGTGGTGGCGGGAGCCTCTTCTGCCTCCGCAGCAGCGCTAAGAATCCCTCGGGGGATGTCTGCCTGCTGGCTTAGGCAGGGAGTGGCCTAAGCTGGCAGTCGGACATCCCCTGAGGAGTCCCAGACTGCAAGAGGGCACAGGCTGGGATGAGGGACCCCTCCTCCCCAGTGCACTAATATCCTGCATTGGGCCTCTAGTAATAAATAATCATATAGATGAAAACTATTTAGACAAGGCTATGTACTGCCCATTAGCAATATCACTGATTTATCCTATATTTAACACATACATTCTTTTGCTAACTTCTTCTAATAAAAATCCATTACTATCTATTATTAAAGAGTAAATTGATAAAGTAAAAGGGACTTGAATTGCAGGTGACATTTTCATGAATTGCTATAAACTAAAATGATAAAAATGCTTAATAAAGATAAAATAAATTACCTCTCAACTGTATTCACATACTATTCTTATCTTAAAATGTCCTAAATCCTACATCATAAAAGCTCATGTGCACACGAAACTTCCTCCTAGTTTCACTAGTACCCAAACAAAAGCATAAAAAATGTGCCAAGATGATGAATGGAGACATAAGATATTCTATCTGCTTAATTTATTTCTGCATTAAACCACAAATTGGAAACTTATTTGTGGTGTTACCGGTTGCTATGATGCACACTGACCACCAGGGGCAGATGCGCAATGCAGGAGCTGCCTCCTGGTGGTCAGTGTGCTCCCACAAGGGGAGCACTGCTCAGCCACAAGCTGGGCTGATGGCTGGGGAGGGCAGCAGTGGTGGTGGGAGCCTCTTCTGCCTCCGCAGCAGTGCTAAGAATCCCTCGGGGGATGTCTGCCTGCCGGCTTAGGCAGGGAGTGGCCTAAGCCGGCAGTTGGACATCCCCTGAGGGGTCCCAGACTGCAAGAGGGCGCAGGCTGGGATGAGGGACCCCCTCCTCCCCAGTGCACTAATGTCCTGCATTAGGCCTCTAGTAATAAATAATCATATAGATGAAAACTATTTAAACAAGGCTATGTACTGCCCATTAGCAATATTACTGATTTATCCTATATTAGATCCAATAAATTTTACATATAACACATACAGTCTTTTGTTAACTTCTTCTAATAAAAATCCATTATTATCTATTATTAAAGAGTAAATTGATAAAGTAAGAGGGACTTGAGTTGCAGGTGACATTTTTATGAATTGCTATAAACTAAAATGATAAAAGTGCTTAATAAAGATAAAATAGATTACCTCTCAACTGTATTCACATACTATTCTTATCTTAAAATGTCCTAAATCCTACATCATAAAAGCTCATGTGCACACGAAACTTCCTCCTAGTTTCACTAGTACCCAAACAAAAGCATAAAAACTGTGCCAAGATGATGAATGGAGACATAAGGTATTCTATCTGCTTAATTTATTTCTGCATTAAACCACAAATTGGAAACTTATTTGTGGTGTTTTTATTTATGATATTTGCATTTATGGTTATTAGTCATTTGCAATATTTACATTTTATATGTCTGTAGTCAATCTCTATAGAGGCCTTTATTAGTGGCTGTCTTATGGCTTTCCTGAGAGCACTGCCTTTGTTATACCCGACCCACCGAGGCACTGGCATTTTTATGTACACAGTGGATATATCTTGGGAGGTGAACCTTTCTCAAATTGAGTCAATCAAATTTTTCCCCCAGAATTCTATAATGATGGGATTAAGAAATCAGTGAAGTCCTCTCTGATACAAAAATTAGAAGATTTAAAATTTTGTTCTTCTTGATAGCCATAATTCCTAAAGGTCAGGCATGAGACATGATGACGTGATTTCCAGAGATGAACAGAGCCAAAGATGAAATGGAAAAGACTATATGGGAGAGCTGAATTCTTGGAGCTAGCACCCTTCCCATGGTTTGGTTTTCTGAAAGTCATGTATTTTCAAGAGTCAATGTATTTTTCTGTTTTCCTCCACTAATTTATTTGGGTTTCCATCACTTAAAGCCAATAGACTCCTAATTAATACACTGTTAGAGAGGTAGCAAATAAATGAACATATGTTATTTTGCTTCCTAGTTTCTACCTTATGTTTTCTCAGTTTAAAAATTCAGTCTAATGTGTTGGTCTCATTGTCAAGATTTTTTTTTTTTTTTGCAAAGCACTAATTTATCTCTGTAAGGGTTCTAAATAGTTGGGACAGGAGATAGAGAGACCTAGCAAGTAAAAAAGAGTAATTTTCCTCTAATCCAAGTAATAAGATTCATTTTCTCATATAATTTATTACTCCTGAGGTGTTTTCTATATTAAATTTAGAGAAAAAGAAGAAGAAGAAGAGAAAGAGAGGGGGAGAGAGAGAGAGAGAAAGAGAGAGAGAGAGAGAGAGAGAGAGAGAGAGAGAGAGAGAGACCCCTTTGGAATAACTTATTATTGGTTGATTCTTATATTTGCCCTGACCAGAGATCAAACCTGCAACATTGTCATATCCAGACAATGCTCTAAGCAACTGAACTACCCAGCCAGGGCTACTTCTAAAGTCTTGTTCTTGAAAAACAATTACACAGAAATGATTCACATAAGCTGACTAATTTTGTAAGACACATACCCTAATTGCTTTTCTAAATTTATGCTCCTAGAAGGCAGAGCATGTGCCTTTCTCATTGTACATGGCTTTATATCAGACATACAGTAGTCACATAATAAATGTTTGTTGAATCCAACAGAAGGACAGGAGCCATGTGGATGTGGAAATTTTGATTTGTGACAAAAGTCACACTTTAGAATCACACCTCATATTTGATGCTTAAAATCCTTTAAAATATTGATAAAATAAAAATTCAGTGTTAATTGGAATTCTCTATTTTGACTGTCAGCTCTCTCATTTAAAACATTAGAAGTGGTATCATGTATAATTTACTGAATAACAGCAAAAGCCATTCCGAGGTATAATGAATATGTTTAAACAAATGCAGGACTGGAGGCTCAGTGTAAAGACTTTCAATTTTGTGGTTTCAAGATCACATTTTTCAGTGTGCCCATGGGCCTGACCACTGTTCATGGAGGAGCTTTGAGAATTTTTGATGATGTAGAACCATCAGTGGTGAAAGATCAAAGACTAGAACATTGAGGGCAATGTATAGGTTCATGCATTTTAAAAGCAGTCGTGCCTTAAATAATTTCAAGGCAGAGGATGAAGCTGCTGGTGCTGGTGAGCTAGGCATTCAAGGAGGCCAACTCACTTTCTCTTCAGACGAACAGGACAATAAAACTATGGCCCAGAACCTAGGCTCATTCTCAATATTTTCAAGCTAACTAGAGGACCTTTAATCAGTTCAAGGAATAAAACTGTTCGTCAAGATTGCTACTTAGTTTGTGACAATTTAGCTTCTCCTTTTTACTTTCTGCCAGGAAAAAAATTAAGCAAGAACTATCAAAAAACAAAAATACAATAAACATATTTCCTGAGATTGGCTCTGTTATGATATTTAATTTTATAAAATCTTTAGAAAGTTTTATGTAGTGTAGTATCCTCTTACTTTTAGAGTGATTGAACATGGTTTTTGTGAGGGTTTCCACTGCAAGTGTAGGCAGATGATTGCATTACAGGTCTAGGTTAATAACGGGGTTACTAATGAGGAAAAACTCCCTTGGGGTATCATTGACTACACATTTTAACCTGAAGCTCAGGATTACAAGCTTAGCCTCTTAGAAGCAGTTCTGAATGCTTCAAGAAAATAAAACCAAACTAGGCCATAGAGTTAAGGGTCAGAGACATCAATGAAACAAAGAGTCGTGTTTGTTTTTTTTCTTTCTTTTTTTTTGGGAGGGGGTGTATTTTTAAATTTTATTTTATTTTATTGTTTAAAGCATCAGTTCTCAATCTGTGGGTTGCGACCCCTTTCACAGGGGTTGCCTAAGACCATCGGAAAACACATATATAATTACATATTGTTTTTGTGATTAATCACTATGCTTTAATTATGTTCAATTTGTAACAATGAAATTGGGGGTCACCACAACATGAGGAACTGTATTAAAGGGTCGCGGCATTAGGAAGGTTGAGAACCACCGATCTAAATATTTCAGATTTTGTGGTCTCTACACTGGAGTTGTAAACAACCATAACATGCCCAACACACCACCACCACCAACCCAGCACATGCCCTCTCTTCCTTGCCTTTCTTGTAGTTCCTTCCAGGAGATGGCCTGAAGCCTCCTCATGCAAGGAAGAGTGACAGAGTATTCACTAAACACCCACATAGTCAGTACAAGAGGCCCGCAGGCCACATCCAGCCAGTTCTACTGCCAATCTGGCCACACCCACTTGTTTCTGAATTGTCTGTGGCTGCCTTCATGCTGCAGTGGCAAAGCTGAGTGGATGCCACCGAGGTCTTCTCAGCCACAAAACTGGATTTGCATTTACTGTCTGGATGTTTGCAGAGAGATATCTGTCAACCCACCTGATGTGGATTCAGGCGAAAGAAGCATAAACTGAGAATTTTAGGCTTGTTCTGTTCTAGTTCTTATTTTGTTCTACTTTGGTTTTTGCTTGAAGCCTTCCTTTGGCATTAGGGTTCGAAAGCCTAAATGCTCTAATACAGACAAGGAAAAGCGAGAGTAAGCATGCTTGGAGCCTTGACCTTTAGTCAAACACCCCAAATAAGGTCTTAGGCTACACGTGCAGTCCAGCATATTTCACCATGGCACAGACACAGGGGACTCAAACAAAATTCTTCTTACACTGCAATAAGTGAACATGTGTCTGCCATTCCTCATGGACCTAGTGCAGGTCAGGCTGCAGGTGCAGCCATGTGCTCTAGTATCAGTAACCCAATAAAACACACTGCTTCGAAGTGAAAATCAAACGGACCTCACTTTTTAGCTTGTTTTCAATATTAAATACAGATCCAGAGACAGAGAAGCATTGATCAGACTGTCAAACATCAGAGGGAAGGTAGGGGAGGGTGGGGGTAATGGGGAGAGATCAACCAAAGGACTTGTATGCATGCATATAAGCCCAACCTATGGATACAGACAACAGGAGGATGAGGGCATGAGTGGGGAGGGGGGGCCATGGGGGGATAAGGACACATATGTAATACCTTAATCAATAAAGAAATTAAAAAATAAAACATTCAAAAATATTAAATATACATATTTCAATGTTTTTTGGAGTAAAGGTCTAAAAATATGTTACCTTCAATTAGAGGTATTTTTATGTTACTTAAGCATATTTTCTTAGAATGGAATCCAGTTTAAGTTGAACTACTATGGGATTTCTTTGCTTGTGGTTTTTACCATTTATTAACTACAGAGAAACTGGAGATCAGTACTGTTTTGACTTTAAGCTCCGTGTACTAATAGTGTAATTTCTAACAGCCTATCTGCCACAAACCCATAAAACTTGTCCTAATGGGATTTTGCCTTGAGCACCATCTGTAATTAGGTAGGGGGTTACCACTGCAACTCCATTACTGTGATTTCTAGGTGAGTCTCTCGGGGTCCCTTTGGCCTCTGGGCTTCCAAGCTTTACAGCCTTCGCTGAGCATTAGGTAAGCCTCTTCTGGTGCTCAGGCAGACAGGCACACGTGCGTGCACGCGCGCGCGCGCGCGCGCACACACACACACTCACACTACACAGTATGGTTAATATCCATCAGCAGTTTCATAATTAGTAAATGTGTTCACACTAAAAGTTTTGTTCTTATTTTATTATGATTTTCTTTCTTTCTGAACATATTGGCTCTTTGAATGTAAGTACAATCCAATGTAGAGGCACAGAAGTAACCGCAGATGCCACACCAGACGTGTGCTGTTGACACCATCTGCTTTCTACAATTCTCTCCTGGTCATTGATTTCGCTGGGAGATTTTCTTCAAAATAGTTAGAGAATCTTATGGCATGTTGTGTGACATATGGAGGGCTTTTTCACTAGTGACTTCAGTACGCTGTAGTAGAGAGAGCAAGGAGTGTGAAATCAGAGGGCCAAATTTAGAAGTCTGGATTGCTTTCCTTACTAGACAAAGTCATTTTTCTTCCTGTCCTTAGTCTCCTAGCCTGGAAAATAATGGTCAGTGTTATGTAGCTACCTAAGAAGTATCTATGAGAAAACATTAAAATTTCTCAATCGTTAGATCAACTGAAGGGCTTGTATGCATGCATATGAGCATAAGCAATGGATACAGACAGTAGGGGGGTGAGGGCATGTGCCGAGGGGGTGCGAGAGGTTGGGGAGAGGTCAGTGGGAGAAAAAGGAGACTCATGTAATACTTTAAACAATAAAGAATTTAAATTACAAATATAAATTTAAAAATTTCTCGATCGTTTTATTTAAACATAAATCAATTTTATGTTTCTTACAATATTCTTATTGGGATTTAGATCATTTCTAAAATACAAGAGCTTCAGTATTCCTTGAAGCTCATAGACTCTGTTGGATTTTTTAGGTATTAGGCTTTTATTTGAAGAATCTGCACAAATTTGTTTTATGGCAGTATCTTCTCTACTTATGTAAGCCAAAAGCTATAGCTGTATAGATGAAAATCGATGAGAGTGAGAGAGAGAAATAGAGAGAGAGAGAGAATAAAAATAAAAAGTTTCTTTGAAAATAAAAATTAAGTAAATCCTATTGAACTTCTTTATCAATTAAAATAGAATAGGCTTGTGTGGCTCAGTTAGTTGAGTGTCTTCCCATACACCAAAAGATCACAGGTTTGATCCCTGGTCCTGGCACATATGGTGGTTGTGGGTTCAGTCTCTGGGCAGGGTGCATACAGGAAGCAACTGATCAACGTTTCTCTCTCACATCAATGTTTCTCCCTGTCTTTTTCTCCCTCTGCCTTCTTCCCTCTCTAAAATCAATCAAATATATTTAAAAAAATAAAACAGGATAGGGGAAACCATTTTCTTATTCTCCCCATAGTTCCTTGCTTTTTGTTGTACTGCTCTTCTTGACATTCACCACAATGTCTTATTTGATTCATGACTACAGAATAAGGTTCCCAGGGGGGCCCATCACTTGCATGCCTTTCAGCTGTTCTGCCCCGCCCTCAGAGTTGTAAAGACAAAGTCCAGTTGTCTGGCAGGTACATATGTTCTAAAAAGATCCACCTGTCCCTGCAGATAGATCACAAGGGCTTGATTTAAAGAAGGAAAGTATACAAACCCCATTTAGATCTCATGTCTAAAGCACCTTCTTCAGTCTAGATTTAGCATCCAAGAAACTGATCTTTTGATACCTATCTTACTCGTATGTTAGTTTTCAAATGATTCAGAACCATTAAGTGAGGGAGTTATGATTAATTAGCATGTTTCAAATTCTAACAAATAAATTCAATATCAAGGTACTTGCCATTTGGTTGAGACACAGAAAGATGGGCAGAACAGAGAGGCTAATAAGTAAAACAGTGATCGCTTGAGACTCAAGAATATGTCTCCACAAGATATTTGGCTCCAGTTACTTTAACTTGGGAATTGACCACAATAATCACAGTGACTACTGTGCCATATCCATTTCTACCTTGTTCAAAGTTAATATTATTGTGCTTGTCCTGGGCCTTTGACATACTGTATGTTAGATGAGGCAGAAACAGCTGTCTTAAGCAATGGACATCATATCCAGATCTGACCTTTTTCTGAGTTGCTGGATTTTGAACCCAAAACATGAATTATCTACAACAGGGGTCCTCAAACTACAGCCCGCGGGCCACATGCAAATACAAATATTGTATTTGTTCCCGTTTTGTTTTTTTACTTCAAAATAAGATATGTGCAGTGTGCATAGGAATTTGTTCATAGTTTTTTTTTAAACTATAGTCCGGCCCTCCAACGGTCTGAGGGACAGTGAACTGGCCCCCTGTTTAAAAAGTTTGAGGACCCCTGATCTACAACCTTGAGGTTATTTCCTTCGGTGGGGGACAAATATGTTCATGTAGGAGAAAAAGGGTTCCTACCATCATTTGGGTAGTCAAAGCACTAAATGGTAAGAAATAGGTGCTGTCTCCCATCAATAGCTTGCATCCACTTCTTTTCCTGAGTAATAGAATCTCAAACTTGTATCTGGCCACAGAGCCATCCTATAATAAAAATATCCCCCATTTTCCTCAAAGCTAAGTTTGACCACTGCACTAGAAGGTGGCAAAGAGATGTGAGTGGAAGGAATGTTTGCAAGGGGCATCCTTAAGGGGAGGAAGGGCACAGGCTTCTTTTTGTATTCAGTCTGTACTCTGGACCTCAGTTGTCCCCTTGTAAATAAAAAAGCATTTTCCAGATTATTATCAAGTTCACTTCAAAGTCACTAATCTTCCAAGAGAGGCAAATCAAAACGACAATGTGCTACCACCTCACACCTGTCAGAATGGCTATCATCAACAAATCAACAAACCACAAGTGCTGGAGAGGATGCGGAGAAAAGGGAACCCTCCTTCACTGCTGGTGGGAATGCAGACTGGAGCAGCCACTGTGGAAAATAGTATGGAGTTTCCTCAAAAAATTTAAAATGGAACTCACATTTGACCCAGTAATCCCCCTTCTAGGAATATATCCCAAGAAATCGGAAAC
>NW_005353324.1:994640-1010660 GCF_000412655.1 Myotis brandtii | reverse complement strand
GTTCAATTCTGACCAAGGGCATGTACCTAGGTTGCAGGCTCCTCCCTGGCCGGGGCCCAGGTCAGGGCTCATGCAGGAGGCAACCAATCAAAGTGTTCCTCTCACTTTGATGTTTCTCTCTGTCTTTCCCTTTCTCTTCCACATTCTCTAAAAATCAATGGAAACATATCCTCAGGTGAGGATAAAAAAATAATAATAAAGAAATTATTATTATATGAAAGACACATCTTGAAAATGCCTAAAGAAAGTTGTCATTTTTTTCATGGTGAAGGGACTGGAGTCCATGTTGATGAAAACACCTTGGTGGCTGCGGTGACTGGCAGTGGCTGCAACAGCGGGGTGATGGGGCTGGTGCCTTCCCCTGATCAGCCCGGTCGCCTCCCACAAAGGGAGGCCAGACTGCGGCTTAGGCCTGCTCCCCAAGGGGAGCAGGGAGTAGGGAGTAGGACATCCCCTGAGGGCTCCCAGTATGTGATAGGGGGAAAGCTGGGCTGAAGGACCTCTCCCCCCCTCCAGTGCACAAATTTTTGTGCACCGGGCCTCTAGTAAGATAAATAACATTGAATACAAGAGTAAGTAAACTTATGGCAAATGACAGTAAATTTATCTAAATATCACATTTTAAAATCCTTGAAATACCATCAATTTCTTTCACCTGAATCTCAAAAGTATTCAGTGAATAATTAATGAGAGAGATATGCTTTCTCAAACAATAGAGTTCTATATTATCCCATTATATTACTGTTTAACCTGAAAATTAGTGCATATTAAAATATTAGTGCATTGCCCTGGCTAGGTAACTCAGTTGGTTAGAGTATCACCCCAATATGCCAAGGTCGTAGGCTCAATCCCTGGTCAGGGCATATACAAGAATCAATCAATGAATGCATAAATAAGTGGAATAACCAATTGATGTTTCTCTCTTTTTCTCTCCAATCAACAAATAAAAAATTAAAATATTAGTGCATATTACAATATTTATGGTGTCAAAAGTAGACATTCTTTATATCCTCATACTGCCATACAAATAGCTAAGAACCCAAAGAGACTGGTCATTCTTTTAGTACTACAGTAAGAATCAGATTTTGCATATTTAACTACCTGGAGTAATTCAAGGAAGATAAATAGAATTGAGGTATGTAAAAGGAAAGGAGTACTTACTAATTTTTTAGAGTTTATTACTATAACTAGAGGCCCGGTGCACAAAATTCATGCAAGAGTAGGCCTTCCTTCCCCCAGCTGCTGGCACCAGCTTCCTTCTGGCACTGGGGACCCAGGTTTCCCTCCGGCCACTGGCAAGCAACTGGGACCTGGGCTTCCCTTGCAGCACGGCTTTGTCTGGAAGGTCATCCAGAAGGATGTCTGATCTAGTTAGCATATTATGCTTTTATTATTATAGATTAGCCTATGGTGTTAATAATTGCATTCCTTCTAGGGTATCACACTTTGAAATAATCATTTGTAGGGTTTGCCATTGGTGCACTAGCAGTATCTATTCTGTTGATTGAAAGCTGACAGATAAATCTCTCTTTAGTTACAAGTTGTTGACTGGATCCGAGATTGATGATTTAAATAAATAAAGAGGGAGAAATTTCTGAGCACAGCATTACTGTCAGAATCAATGAATTATCCCTGCTGGGTATTTATTAGTGCACCCAGGAATACTAGTTTTAGAGGCAACCAGGACATTTCTGGGAAAGTTGATGAAAAATTTAACACTTCACTCCAGATCCTCTTCTAGAATATTAAAGGTTAAACATTTTAAATATATTGGCAATAGTCTCCCCTATGCAAGTACTCTTGGGCTGAGAAATAACATCTTCAAGTCTGTGGCCCAGATGCCAATAACATTCACATTGATTTATTGCTGTACACTTTGGATGGGGAATCAAGATTCTATATTAAATGAAAATAGAGAACTCTACAGAAACAGCTCATAAGAATAAACTTGTATCTTTGTCCTTATCACTCAGAGTTCCTCCATAAATGTCAATAAAATCTAATTAAGTAAAACAATTAATAAAATAAAGTGTGTGTACACACACATACACAAACCTGTACAATTCTATCACAGAGATAAACAATATTGAAAGACTTAATTTTTAGTGGCACAGAGAAATAAGTGTAGTGGAGAGTAAAAAAGGTAACTGAGTTACAGTTTGAAAGCCTTCATTTCAACATGATTACATACAGGATAGTCAGGATGAGGAGCAAGCCAACTGAGACTTTGGAATCATATATGCCTCATCTGTAAAATCTGTGTACTTTTCTCAGGTAGTTAGTTGTTGCAAGGCCTTCATTCAGTGGTGTTTAACAACCAGTTCTCCAGGCAAAACAAAAATAAAACAAAATAAAACATCATTAAAATGTCCAAACTACCCAAAGCAATCAATAGATTGAAAGCAATTCCTATTAAAATACCAATAACATATTTCACAGATTCAGAAGAAGTAATTCTAAAATTTATATGGACCAGGAAAGATCCCGAATAGCCTCAGCAATCTTGAGAAAGATGAATAACGTTGGAGGTATCACAATACCAGATATCAAGCTGTATACTACAAGGCCATTGTAATCAAAATAGCCTGGTGCCAGCATAAGAACAGGCATATAGATCAATGAAACAAAACAGAAAGCCCAGAAATCAACCCATATTGTAAAAATTATATCACAAATTGTAAAGACTCTTTTACTGATTTGTGAATTACATTATTTCATTATAAGGAGCTTTCTCTTAACTGCTTTTTTTTTTGTAGCTCCATTTGGGAGATGTGATATAACACATGTTATGTTTGCATATGTGTATTAACAAGCTAGATTATAATGAGCTTCACTGAACAAAATGAGATACTGAGTAACCTAAAATTTTTTGAGTAACCTAGAATTTTTCTCTAACATTTGTTCTTATTTTTAAATAAATTGTCAAACAAGTTTCGATTTAATACATAGGCTTTTTTATTTTTTTTCAGGAAGAGATCATGTCCAGATATGAATTTCATGCATTATTGGATTTCCTAAAGGTGCATTGTGAACTTACTTCACTTTGCATTAACATTGACTCCAAATAGATCATTACTCAATCATAATTTATTTTATATATTTACTTTGGATTTCTATAGGGTAAATTATTAAAATAAACTTGTTTAAATTTTATTATATATGTAAATGTGTCTATGTAAATGCATCTATGCAAATGTTTCATATGTTTATACACAAAAATTAAGTAGTTATACTGATAATGTAATATTTTTGCATATTTTGTGTTAAGACTTTTGACACCTTACACATTTAAGCATAAACCCAGAGGAAATGTATATACAGTGTGAAAAGTATTCTAAATAATAGAGTTTAAAACACTTCCAAATGTATAAATTTTAGGCCTTGTGTACAGAACACATCTGGCCTCAATGTGCACATGTAGTTCACTGGAATTAATTTATTTGTAACCTTAAGCATAGTGTCTAATACATGAGAGCACAAAAGGTATCCTATATAATAAAAACCTAATATGCTAAGTGTCTGGTAGTCGGGTCAACCGTTCAACCAATCAAAGCATAATATGCTAATGATATGCTAATGTAGCTCACCTGCTCTCTATGATGTGCACTGACCACCAGGGAGCAAACACTCTGACTGGTAGGTTAGTTTGCTGCAGGGGTCCAGCCTATTGGGACTGAGTGAGATGGGCCGGACACACCCTGGAGCCCTCCCCAGGTCCCTCCCAGCCCTGATCGTGCACCAGTGGGGTCTCTTGGCCTGGCCTGTGCCCTCTCATAATCCGGGACCCCTTGGTGGATGTCAGAGAGCCAGTTTCGAACCAATCTTGCAGGCCACTCCACTCAGGAGGGCGCCAGATGCAGGGCTCAGGGGTGGCAAGCACTGCTGCTGGAGTATGAGCCTCTCTGAATAGGGACTGATTGGGCACAAGCCCACGGCTGGCGCAGTGGGGCAGGATAAGCGGGAGTTGCAGGTAGCAGCTACAGGCGGCGTTGGGCTTCAGGTTTCAGCCTGATCCCCACAGGTCACCCAAAGGGACCCCTTCTATGCACGAATTTGTGCACGGGGCCTCTAGTGTAAAATACTATTGATCATTATAATCATGATGACAATAATGATAAATACACTGTTATTTTATCATTATTATCCAATACTTGTAGACTTATATGAAGAGCTCAAGGCTCTTTCATTCTGCTCATTTCATGATCTGATGCCCCTCAAGTCTAAAGTAGAAATATTGATAACATTGGATCATGATTAAGAATATTGATTATATTAAAAGGTAGAGAGCTTTTAATTTCAAGATCTATTACAGATCTAACTGTTGGTTTTAGCATTTTCTCTCTCTTAGGTGGAATATGGGATAATCACAAAACTTGAGGCTACCTGTTTTCTGGACTATGCCTCTTTCTTAAGACCTGTGACAGATCATTTAGATCAACTCCATATTTAACATTAAGGAAAAATACATTTTCCTCTCCTTTTTTGCTTAGGATTTTTCTTTGATGTCAAAATAATGATAGTTTTATAGATAAAATGTAAGGAAAAGAAAACTAAGGAATCCACTATTGCTATTACAGCGTAGATGGGCAGCCTATCTTTTCAACACAAGTGAGTTCTGTTTATAGGCTCCAAATTTGTTCATGAGGCTGTAAGATTAAGGTCCGCATGAAAACAAGGATTAAAATGTTTCTTCCTTGTTGACTTCTGTATCTACATCTCCCTGAATAAATTTGTACTGCAATCGTTATGTTAGGATAGCTTTCAGGAATGGTAGTACATGGTCTTCTCTGATAAATGTTTCACTAGGCCCATGGGCTATAGAACCTCATAGATAACTTATATTTTTTATTTAAATCCATTAATGAGGAAACTATTTGGTATCTAACAAAAGGGAACTGGAATGAAATCAACAAGCAAAAAACCAAATAGCAGACATGGTAAGTGGTAACAGTGGAATGACGTACCACTAGTGAAAGGCAGGAAAATCTAAATCAGAGTAAGTTATTGGTCTATGAAGAGTTATTTCTGAGGTCTATGATAAAAAAAAAATCATTCTAGAGAATCTAGAAATTGAAGAGTTATTTCTGAGGTCTATGATAAAAAAAAAATATATCATTCTAGAGAATCTAGAAACGCTCCACATTTCCCACCTTCAAAATGAATATTTACACTCTAAAAACTTGCAAATTTACTAGAACAGATGATAATACATACCTGTTAGTAAATTTTTTAAGTGATAACTGGCTTTTGGAAAAATTCTGGGGATTATACTCTTAGGAAATGTTTGCACCTATAAAAAAAAAAACCTTGAATTTGAGATGACTTAACACAACAGAAATTTCTCAGGGAGGTTTTCCTGGAGAATTTCCTCTGTGTGAAGATTTGTGAACCCATATTGCTTGCATTTTGTAGCTCCACTATACTCTATGGCCTTAGAATCCACTATCGTCAATATAAAATGGGGAGGAAGGAGAGTATTAAAGACATACCTCTACCTTACAAATCAGGAAAATGTCACATGTTTCTTCTGCTCACAATCCATTGGTGAGAAGTAGTTACATGGTCTTGCCAGTATGAAAGGGAAGCCTGGGAATGCAGTTCCAGCCTGTATAGCTCCCTCTCAGTAATGTATTCATGCTATGAGAAGTAAAATACATTTTTTGGTAGCTAGCCAGAGCTTCTGTCCTTGAATTCAAAGAATAAAACAAATATTTCACCACTGTTTTTGATAGATGCAGTGATTCTCTCCTGACTTTGTAAACCATAAATTTTCTTCTAGCCTCCAAATTGTGAAATATACTTTATTCAAAGTATTGCAGATATTTTAGACAGTTCTAGATAGCCTGGTTTTTATATGATATCTTTTTTGGTAAATCAGTATCTGGTTCTTTCTAACTTGCCAGAGAGCATCCATAATTCTCTGCATTTCTCATCAGATTTAGAAGAAAAATAACAGGGAATTTTCCTGGATCCACTTGGTTGATACCATTCTAAAAGTCATAATTTCCTAATCCATCTCCCTTCTACTCATACTTTCATGCCATCTCCTCCAAGCAGCCTTCCTGACACTCAAATCTTGATGAAATTTCTTCTCAGGGGCTCTTATGGTACTCCTTCTCATAATACTTACAACATTGTATTTAACTCCTTCTCTACTTATCTGTTAAAAAATACTGAAAGTTCTCTAATGGGACCTAACCTCTTTGCTCCCAGCTGTGTCTCCAGTGATTTTTCCAGTGCCTGAGAAGTAGTAGTTACCTAATAAATATTTGACAACTACTCTTGAATGAAAGAGAAGAGGTAAATGCATTGTTTATGAGAATAAAACAGTGCACCATATCATAAGCAGGTATGGGTAGCTTTACCTACAGATAGGAAATAGTGGAAGGCAAAGAAGATGAAAGAATCATAATGTTATTGACTTCAACTTTGTTCTAAATGTATAGTCATATTTACCTACTGATGTATCTATATTATTTTATTAATTTATCTATATTATTATTAATACAAAATATTCCATTATTAAACTGAGAAGTGCTCTTCTAAGTGTTCCTGGAGTTTACTTAAGAGAAATGGGCAGAAAATGGATCACCAAAGGAAAGTGAAAAAAGTCTTCATAGTAATGATGAGATAATCAAAATCATGTATTTATAAAGGTGCAAGTCTGTATTACTTGAGGTCACTTATAAATTTTCTTCAGCTAAGGTTTAACAAAGATGATTACAAATTATAGGGTTTCTACAGAGTTTACTTGGAGGAGCCAGAACTGCCCCAAGAGGCCACACAAATTGTCAAAGGTCGACATCACCCTGTGGAGTCAGGGCTCCGATTTGAAGATTTAAAAACCCTAATTTAGATTTAGAACAGGTGTATGTTTTGTCCAAAGTCATGGATATAGTAAATAGCAGGCTATTATAACATATAGATCATTACAAATAAAATGTCATAAACTAAAGACAATCTTATCCAGTGCATTCAATCCCTTAATAGTTTTCCCTTTACTTTGTAAAAGGAAGCTAGAATATGCAAGTAACTTCAACTCCAAGGAAATTGTTCATAAGATAAAGCAACCAGTATATTTAAATGACACTTTTTATATTTTCCCGAGGAGAGGAAGATTCACTTTAATATATATTTATTGGTCTCTGAGTACAACTTTTTTAGTGCAGAAACATATGTTGTGAAAATGCCACCACCATAAAATGTATCATGTTTTAGTTTAGCAGATTGAAAATGGCCCTACAAGGCATGGGGCATATTGGTGCAAATGAAGAGTAAACTGCTGTGGCAAATGTGCAATGTGATTGCTGGCAGAAAAAGGATTTATGGTGTCATATAAAATATTAAATAGCTTTCCATAGAATAAGAAGCAGCATTTTGATTACAAAGCCATTTGCACCTAAATATCTACTGGGCATTGAAAAAAGACCTGCGTATCTGTAATGCAATCCTTTACTTAAAGTCTTACAATGAACCTCAAGAACAAAGAGAGCAGAAAAGCAATAAAACATTGACTAGTATAACTATAAAACAATTTAGAGTAAAAAATGAAATATGTCAAGCAATCATATTTTGAGTGATGAAGTGTGTATTTTTTTTCATAAAGCATTACAAGAGAGTGGATATTTTAAATTACAAACAGTAAAACTGGTTTTTGACTTTGAATTCATTCAAGTATGCGACCATAATTATATCCACAATTGAGAAATCATGGTAAGAAATCCACATATCCCTTCTCATGCTCGCCATCCAATCAATTTCTCCTTAAAAATATGGGTTTCTCTTAAAAATGATAATGATATTTTAACTTTTTAAACTTCTAGTCTCAAGGCGATGTCATTAAAGTATAGCATTTGCCATGTTTCATAAAAGGCAGGCTCATTGTATTCGTCTCCATGGATAATTGAGGCCTTAGAAGTCAATCTTTTACCTAGATTAAATATTTTTCTAAAAGATAATAGAAAGCCTCTGAGGAGCAAATATTCTAAGAAAATTACACTATTAATCATTCTAAATGAAATTCATATAAGTTTATAAATTAACAAACTTTTTAAAACTTTTGCATTATCATTATAACTTGCTACAGAATGAGTGTTTGTGTCCCCCACCCCCGCCCCCCAATTCATATATTAAAACTCAACCCCTAATGTGATGGCACTTGGAGGTGTGACCTTTGGAAGATAATTGGTTCATGAGGGTAGACCCCTCATCAATGGGATTAGGCCCTAATAAAAAAGAGATTCAGCCCTGCTGGCATGGCTTAGTGGTTGAGCCTCAACCTATCAAACTGGAGGTCAAGGTTCGACTCCGTGGTCAGGGCACATGCCCAGGCTGTGGGCTCCATTCCCAGTGTGGGGTGTGCTGGAGATGGTAGATCAATGATTCTCTCTCATCATTGATGTTTCTATCTCTCTCTATCCTCCTTTTCTCTCTGAAATCAATAAAAATGTATTTTTATAAAAAAGAGATTCAGACAGCTCCTCCCCTTTCCTCCATGTGAATACACAGCAAGAAGCGAGTTCTCACAAGACATCAAATCTCTGGTGCCTTAATCTTAGACTCCCTAGCTTTCAGAATTATAAGCAATACATTTTCATTTTTTAAATATATTTTTATTGGTTTCAGAGAGGAAGGGAGAGGAAGAGAGAGATAGAAACATAAATGATGAGAGGGAAGTGTTGATTGGCTGCCTCCTGCACTTTGGACAGAGCCCGCAACCCAGGCATGTGCCCTTGACCGGAATCCAACCCAGGACCCTTCAGTCCACAGGCCAACCCTCCATCCACTAAACCAAACTGGCTAGGGCTTTTTCATTCTTTATAAACCACCAAATCTATAATATTTTTGTTATAGAAGTCAGAATAGACAAAGACATAAGTAGAAAAGCCAATGTAAATCACAACAAATATGTGAAAATTATCAAAATTATACTTCCTTGCTTTGAAAGAAGATGTCCAATGTTCCTTCATGTTTTTGAAAATAAGGCCAGAGACTAGCTATAAAGTCAAATTAAGACTTCAGTGTTGGAAGCAGGCTTAGCAGTGAAGTGGTAAAAACATACACTAAGTAGTCATACACATTGGATAACTCTATCAATTCCTAATATCAAATAAACTTAGCAAGTGATTATTTCCGAAATCAATTTGTTTATCTTTAAAATAATTTTTGCAATGCTACATTTATTGGAGGAAAAAACACAACAGAATACATAAAGTCTGGTCAGTTTCAGTAAGAAGTTGATATGTAATCTTCAAAATTATAAAACATAATAAAGAGAGGTTAATTTTTCCTGTAAAGTTTTTATTGAAATTTTTAAATATCATTTGAGCCATCATTCAGTATACATGAATTTATTTATGTACCATTGTTTAAAATCTGTCTTTTTATACACAAATGAGATACACACACCTGTCATACACAGGTGGGAAAGAGAACAAAAGACCAAGTTTCTTTCTTTGAAAAGATCACATTTTAACCAGAAAGGCTTGAAAGAAGAGAACAATTATAGACTACTATATCAAGAAGTATAAAACAGAATGATAAGTAAAACAATTCATAAGTGATGAAGGGAACAGGAATTTTGAACTCTCAGTTCCTGATCTTGGAATTTCAAGGAAATATAGAGATTTGAGTTTGAGAGAAAATAAAACTCTTAAAATGCTAAATGCACTTGTCAACTACAGTCATTCATGGAATAAGAGAGAAGGATGTGTTAATAATAATAAGTCACAGAAGATTATAATTAATATTTATTGAAAGCATTCAATGATCCCCAGGCTACAATGAGAGGCTATAGGCCTCTTTCATTCAAGCCTTATAGTTTCCCCATTGTAGAAATGAGGAAGTGAAGAATTAGATTAGATAGTATAAATAAATTGCCTAGATAACAAATCCAGTAAATTGCAGAGGCCTGGATTTGAAGCCAGAATTCTTATAAGGAATTGTCATTTTAAACTAAATACAGTAATTATGAAAATAATGACTTGTTATGTAAAGCTCTAATTTATCAATATATTAAAAATATCCAAGCATTACCTAGTGCCTAATATCTACTTCATGTTTGTATGTTCAAAGAATCAGTTTACAGATAAAACTGAGAAATGAGACTTCCTTACGCAGAAAGACACATAGTCAAATGCATAGACATTTGCACATACCTTTGCCTGCAAGCACACAGACACATATACACACACAGAAACAACATTCACATTTTGATAATCTACTTTAGAGGCAGCTGCCTATTACAAAGGAGCAGCAATATAATTAATACAGTGCATTCAGTAGTCACATTATCATTTGTGCCTCACTTTTAATGTCTTTTTTATTCTAAGTTTGAGAGAATAGGCACATTTATACTAAATCTTAGTAAAGACCCAACAAAAGAAAGACATTTCAAGGTGACTTTTCACATTTAATATATATATGCTTCCCAAATACTCAGATCTTCCTCCCTTGTGCCCTGGGCAGGAGCATCTTTTAAAATTATATACCATAATTTGGCTTTTGCCGTTTTCTCCTTGTGCAGATCTTTAATCTATTTTATTCACAGCAGGATAGAGAGCAAGAGAGCTTTGACTTAAGACAAAGATTCCAAATACTGGGAGAGGAGCAAGTTGCAGGAATACTGCAAGTAAACCACATCACAAAGTGAAAAATTCATTCAATGACAAGAGGGACAAGACTGTCTTTTGTTTCTTCCTGCCCTCATTACTTGCTCTTATTGTGAGCAGGAAACTTTATAGATAGAGGTGATGACAAATATACCTGGGGGCTACATTCCTATCTCACCCATAAATCCTTTTCACTATTTAATTACACTAGAGATGTGTGTAATCTACATGACTGAACTCTCTTGGGCTTGTCAGGTAAAGACAAATGTCCTTGCATTTTCATTTTTTCTCTCTTTGAAGCCTACTGGAACTATTTGCAAAAAAAATTAATAATCTTACACTATTTAAAAATACTTTATTTTGTGGTGCCTCTTTTTTTTTCATTTATCTGATTTCCACTTTGGTAGAATCGGTCATAGTAATTTCATTTGGGATCAATTTCTTGGTCTGATTATGATTCTGCAGGTGTTATATAGTAACTTAATAATAGTTCTTCGGCAGTTAAGTCACAGGAGCTAATTTACAGTGGAAATGCATATGGAATAATAAATTACTGTTTCACTGATTTTCAAAGAAATTCATTGTGATTAATAATACTAAAATAGCAATTGGAGGAAGTAATAATGATTTGCCACAAGTTCCAAGGACTCGTTGAATAGTTTTAATCTTACTATATTTAAATATTGAACTGCAAGTAAATTCAACAATACTCGGTAATGAGATTTGGGATTCATAATAATGCCACTAATCATAACTAGATTTTATACATTTTATGGTATAGGACACATGATATTCAGGGGGTTTAAAATATTTTACTGATCTTAAATTAAGCTATCCGTGTGAGATTTAAAGCCTGCAGCGATTAAGTATTTACAAAAGCCATATTTGCTTTAAGTGATTGATGTGCTCAATTATCTCTAGCGAACACTTCATATTTACACCCAAATCTAACTACTTCATACAATTAAGAGAAACAGAGTGATCTCGGGAAAAAATAAACAGTGCTTTAGCTAATAAAAATGCATTAACCTCCCCTTCTCTGTTTCCTAGGCATCCTCAGGTATTGGAGACAGCATTGACTCGGGGCACAATTTTTAAAAATGAGTTCAAGTAAATGAATACTTATTAAGTTTCTGGCTCTGTGTTAAACACCTGGGATACAAGTGTAAAGAAACCTGGCTGCTCACTCGACTGGAATCCCCAATAAAGAAGCTGCAGAGCCACATAGATCTAAATATAATACAATGTAAAACCTCTTCTACTAGAGATGGAACAAAGTACCCCAAGGAAAAAACAATTCTTTCTGCTTGAATAGTTCACAGAACATTTCACAGAAGAGATAACATTTTCAGCCAGACTTGATGGATGAAAGGAATTTAAAATGTTGGGGGTGGCGTGGAAAACGTGCCAAAAATTATTAGTAGAGAAATGGTGATGCTTGGTCACCACAGGATGTGGAAAGATCCCAGACTCCTCCCTGGTATGCAGTCTCTTTGTGTTTCTGGCTTATCTGTAAAATGTGTTATCTCCCTGTTATTGTGATCATTTGTACATATCTAACAGGGTTATCATCATTGAACATGGTGAGGTTGGCGAAATCACCTTGTGATAGTATAAATATGTTATTTATTTTGATATAAAATATGTATGCTGTTAATATTAGAAAAATGGAGGAACACAACCACTGTTTCAACAGAAGAGAGGTAAGTAGCATTATCATTGAATGGTCAAGATCAGCTGTGGGCAACCTACGGCCCGCGGGCCAGATCCGGCCCGTTTGAAATGAATAAAACTAAAAAAAAAAAAAGACCGTCCCCTTTTATGTAATGATGTTTACTTTGAATTTATATTAGTTCACACAAACACTCCATCCATGCTTTTGTTCCGGCCCTCTGGTCCAGTTTAAGAACCCATTGTGGCCCTCGAGTCAAAAAGTTTGCCCACCCCTGGCTCAAATTCATAGACTAAGTCCCACTATAGCCAAAATTATGAGCCATGGAAAAAGTTTATAAGAAAAGTAAGAGAGAACATAGAAAAAATGTAAAATTATTAGACAGTGAGAAATCAGCAGTAAGAAGCATACACTTGAGTAGAATGAGTAGTGGCCATAATACAAGCAGAGAAATGGATTCTTATGATGAGAAGAGTAGGAATGATGGCAATTCACGGGAAAAGAGTTAAGCCCTCCCAAATTTCTTGTCATATCCATGAGAGCTTAGTAATCCTTAAACACCTTTGCCAAGAAAAAAGACAATCCATAGTTCTGAAGAAAAATCTAGAAGTATTTTATAAAAGGTCACTTGAAGGCCTCTGTGGTGTTGCTGCATTTTAGCTCATGAATATATCTAAAGGCATATCCACCAAGGCATGTCAAGTATCAGGAAGGAATTGTCACCAATACGACATAACCTCATGCTTAACGCAGCTCAGTTTAACCAAGCGAATGGCAGAAAATCTTCCCTGCTTATAGCTTCCAAACTCGATCTAATTCAAAGTAAACAGAGTTATTTCAGAAAAGTCTATTAACCTTCAAAAACAAAACATAAATAGTGTATCTGAATTAACAGCTTAGGGAAAAAACTGAATCCTTGGATGGATCAAGGCAATACTAACTCATTTGCTTGATATAATATCATTTCAACCAGAACATATTTCTGTCTAAAACCTCTGATAATAGTTTTTACAGTTAGTTAAAAAGCCCTTTACATCCTGTATAGAGATAAATTTGTTTCCATATAAGAGTATTTTAATAGGAATATTAAGATGTGACCCAATTCTCATAAAAAGAAATTTTAAAAGCAGTTACAGTTGAATGTGCTTTTAAAAAGGGCTCTGCCATATATGGATTTTTAAACCACATCAAGTCAGAAACATTGTTTTGCTGTTCTTTTGTCCATAAGATGTTTCAATAAATTTGTGTTTGTTGAATAAATGAAAGTGTTGATAAAACTTTATGAAAACAAGTATACATCAAAAAGTAACCTTCAGAATAAGTGTACAACTAATTCAAGGAAATACATTTCTGAACAATATTGTTCCCTTTCAAAATATTAATAAAACTCTTTCTATTTCAGCATTCTCAAGTTGTACAATAATTGGTGCCTAAGAATCAGTTGTTCTTGTATTGAAGGAGTATAAGACAAGCTGATATTTTAAGTGTGCCAGTGCTGCAATCTCTTATAAAATAAACCTTTGTTGATAAAACAATATGATTTTCCCACCCCATGGAAGCTATAGAATATTAATTTATTGCTTCCAGAGTTTATGTTTATGTTTGAATAAGAAATGACAAATATTCCCTAACTGGCTGAGTCAGACATTTCTATCTTTACTAATATATTCAGAATAAAGTTCAGCTCTTCTATTTCTGGATAATTATAAACCTTATCACAAGGACAAGCAATAAAAGTCTCTTGCAAACAGAAGATTTGGATTATTTAATAATAATGTCCTTTACATTCTTAATGGCTTATTGATTGGGAATTAATGAAATGCTATCTGGAAGTACATTCGTCTATTTGAATGGAAGCAATTCAGACTCAAGCAATTATCATACTTAGTGGCATATTCTCTTGCCTTCCTGGAAAGAGCTTTGTTATCACCATTAATACACAGTGTAATTGAGTTATTCAGGGGCTGTTTTGCCCAATATCTACATGTGCATCATTAATGAAGCTAAAATGAACTTGAGTTTCCCAGATGTCAGAGAAAAACCTCATTGTTTCCTGACAATGTAGCTCCAAATAGACCAGACAGATGCATTCACATGCAGCCTGTTCTACTTCATTTCAACACTTTCGAGGAGGAATACATCAATATGATTTAAGGATAGATCTGCATGTTAGGATTTGTTCTATATTAATAAATAAATAAAATAAATATGCCACATGTAATTTAATGGTGATTTTGCTACAGAGGGTATATATATATACACACACACACACACACACATATATATATATATATATATATATAGTCAAATGATAGATCAGCTGTTCTTTGAATAATACCTGGAAAATATTACTAAGTAAAAATGTACATAAATAAGTTATTTTTACTTGTTCCAAATGTTTAAAATAAACTGACAAGTGTCAAATAGTGATATAGCTGCAATGGAGTGATGAAAGTTAAGTAGACTTACTGTGGTGATCATTTTGCAATATATACAAATATCAAATCATTGTATTGTACACCTTAAACTAATAAAATGTTATATGTCAAATATACCTCAATTTAAAACTAAATAAATAAATAAATAAAACTTGAGTGCTTAACAGACTAGAAGTGTCTGGCCTGGGATTCTGCTGATCAATATGAAGACAATTTGAATGATAAATGAGTAAGTATAAGGATTAGGAGTGTATAGTTGATTTGAGTCTTATTTGATGATAGTCCTAAGTGTGGCTTCTATTTCACTCACTTTGAAAGACTTCCAACCTTATTCACAAACACAATTTCTTTTGAATTCTATTCTCCATAAAGAGGAAATATTTTGTTAGTTATTATAAGAAAACAGGTCCCTGGGCCACATCTTCTTTCTATTCCAAATAATATTTTCACTTTGTTCTCCTAGTAGTGGAGACATAATTTAAGAATTTCAGGGTAAGAAATAATGTTTTACTTTCTAAAATAACAAAAAATACATTAATTTTAGTAGAAATCCTATTTGATTTTTAAATCTAATTTTAACAATTTCAAGAGGATTCCTTATTTTCAACTCCATAGTTTACACTTTAATCTTGGGCAAACTTCGATTATCACATTTCATAAATGTACTTCCAGATAGCACTTCATTAATTCACAATCAATAAAGCATTAGGAATGTAGAGGACATTATAATATTTGACTGCCCTTACCTGATAGTGCTAATTGATTTAATTCTGTATAGTTTTATTAACCAATGTCACCCCAATAAATTCAATAAAAAAGATGAAAACAAAGCAAAAAATAAAATAAGAAAGATCAAACATGATATTTATAGGTAATGAATTATACATAACTCACGTTTTTTTTTTGTTTTACATTAAACATGGGAACAAGATATTAATATGCATATGTGCAATTTATTGCTATATAGCTAAAATTCTGGGATCCTATTTCATTTCCTTGGATTTATTTCTTTTTTCTTGAACCCAATGAAGTTCTGGAAATATGGATATTAAAATAATCTATATATATAAAAGCCTAAGCAACCATCACAACTGAATGGATGACTGAACAGGCTGCGTGGGGCGACTAGGCCGGCAGGGAGGTTAGTGAGGGGCGACCAAACGACAGAACAGCAGGCTGTGTGGGGCAACAAGGCCAGCAGGGGGTTTAGTGAGGGGTGACCAAATGACCGAACAGCAGGCTGCGTGGTGTGACCAGGCCTGCAGAGGGGGAGTTGGGGGCAACCAGGCTGGTGGGGGGG
>NW_005353324.1:986256-994549 GCF_000412655.1 Myotis brandtii | reverse complement strand
AGTTGGGGGTGACTAGGCTGGCAGGGAGGGCAGTTGGGGGTCACCAGGTCAGCAGGGGTGTTAGTTAGGGGCAATCAGGCAGGCAGGCAGGTGAATAGTTAGGAGCCAGTGGTCCCGGATTGTGAGAGGAATGTCTGACTGTCGGTTTAGGCCTTGTGAATTAATGAAGTGCTATCTGGAAGTACATTTGTGAAATGTGATAATCGAAGGCTGGTCTAGACCTATAATCTAGAGACAAATAAAAGCAGTATTTAAAGTTAAAAAAATTTAAATAAAAGAGAAAGAGAGAGAAAGAAATAATGTCACATCCTTTGGAATCACAGGAAGATTCTAAGTTCATCCTGGGATGCACCCCCCCACCTCCGCCGCCCCATGCACGAATTTTGTGCACCAGGCCTCTAGTCAATAATAATGTAAAAAAAAAAAAAAGAATTGCAAATTAAAACCAATTTGTTTTCAGCTGTGATTTGGCTAAACTGAAGGCACTGATGCCATTTCTTCCTCAAACCAGGAAGCCTAGCAAACTTGATATTCTTAAAGGTGTAACAATATACATACAAGTTCTCAGTGATGTTTTGGAAGGAGCCACAGACTCTAAGAAACAAGACCCAGATCATCAGAACTATATCAACAATACTTCTGAATCACATATATGCTTAGCTAAAGAGCTGTTGGGAAACAATACCCAACATGCTAGCTATGCTGTGGGCTTGAAGAATGAGGAGAAAGGGCCCTAGGCAGATGGTGGCAGTGGTGAGTTGGCATCCATTTATTGCCAGAGTGTGATGTCTACAACTGGATTTATCTCCCCAACCAGGAGTCTGGATAGATTCCCAGAAGTAGAACTCCTGAGTCATGGCTCCCCCAAGTGAAATGTATAAAAAGTGAAAAGGCTGGTCTAGACCTATAATCTAGAGACAAATAAAAGCAGTATTTAAAGTTAAAAAAATTTAAATAAAAGAGAAAGAGAGAGAAAGAAATAATGTCACATCCTTTGGAATCACAGGAAGATTCTAAGTTCATAAAACTATATCATGTGTTGGTAACAATATGAATTTAAAAATAAATGTCATGGAGAAGAAAACTGCAATTTGAATATAGGAATCTAGCAGCACCATAAATCTAGCAAAAGAGAACACCACATCAGTATTAAAGGTGGAGCATAAGGCTGCTGTCTTATATCTAATATCACAAACATCAAAAAAGTGAAGACCATCAAACTCAGAGGGAAGGTAGGGGAGGGTGGGTTTAAGGGGGAGAGATCAACCAAACGACTTGTATGCATGCATATAAGCATAACTAATGGACACAGACACCAGGGAGGTGAGGGCATGAGCAGGATTGGGGGGTGGGAGCAAGGAGAGGGATAGGGACACATATGTAATACCTTAATCAATAAAGAAAATTTTTAAAAAGTGAAGACAAGATAGAAAACAGAACAGAAATTATTCCCTCTCTTAAAAATGAATTTAATTTCATTAGAACTGCACAAAAGAGAGCTAGGAAGAACAAACCCACTTTCCTTAATTTGAATAAGGAAGAGATAGAGGAGAGGGTTGTATCTGGAACAAATAAGGCACAGCCTACTGGAAAAAAATGTAAGCAGTGTGTGTATTTGATATTGTCCCAAGTATTTCATATTGTCTAGACAGAATTGAAAGACGACATGTGACGCAACTCTTCCTCTGTCTTGGTAGCTGTGGGATATGATTATAATGATAAGAAGCAATAACAGGTCAAGGAGTATGTGTGTGTCGAGGGGCTACATCCAGGCAGAAAAGAATACAGTATCACTTAATTTGTATTCTGCTTGGTGGTCTAAAAATTAACAGGGCTTGGTGGTTTAAAAATTAAAAGGCCAACAACTCATTTTATGTTATTATTATATGTTAAATCTCTACAGACAATGCATCCCATCATTGCCAGTGCTTGAGGCAGACCACTTCAATCATTACCACCTTCACAGTCATTGGTTTATTGTATATTAGAAAACAAAATATGGCCAAGCAGAAAATGAACTATTGGAAATCCCCTGATGCCACACTGACTCTCCTAGACTATAAGCAGAAAGAAGACAAGAGGCAAGTTACCTCACTAGGAAGGACTGCTTCCACCATATCTCCCTCTCCATCCTCCCAATTACCAAACTGTAAGAAGCTAATCAAACTCTAACATATTAAAAGTGGGAACAATAATTTATATAAAATCATTTTATATTATGGATAAATGTTCTAAATATATTGGTTACATACCGCAATGTTACAATGGAGAATTTACAGGATGTTTATCAATTTGTTAAAAATACAAATTGGTAGCTTTACTGTAAGTTCTCATATATATAGAATGTCATGTATAATATATTTTTATGTATTTGTATATAAAACATGAGCAGTGTAATTATATAAAACTTTCATTTCATGAATTTCTATTTTGCAACTTTTAAAAAACATTTTTATTATTAATAAAATTAAATTGAAATTTTAAAAGTATAACTCATTCCATTTAAAGGATGACTAAAGCTAGAAAGTTTTACACAGTAAACAAAATCATTCACAAAATGAAAAGACAACCCACTGAATGGCAGAACATATTTATCAATGATACATCAAATAAGGACTTAATATCCAGATTTATAAGGAACTTATAAAACTCAACACCAAAAAAATAAAACAAAAAAATAAGAAATGGTCAAAGGACCTGAATAGATACTTCTCCAAAGAGGACATGCAGATGGCCAATAGACATATAAAAAGGTGCCCGATTCACTAATTATCAGAGAATTGCAAATTAAAACCACAATGAGATATCACCTCACACCTTTAAGAATGGCTTCCATCAGCTAATCCACAAATGACAAGTGTTGGTGAGGATGTGGAGAAAAGAGAACCTTGGTATACTGTTGGTAGGAATGACGATTGGTGCAGCCACTGAAGAAAGCAGTATGGGGTCACCTCAAAAAATTAAAAATGGAATTGCCTTATGACCCTGCGATTCAATTTCCGGCAATTTATTTGAAGAAATGCGAAACACTAATTCGAAATGATATATGAATTCCTATGTTCTTTGCAGTGTTATTTACAATAGCTAAGATTTGGAAGCAGCCCAAGTGTCCATCTGCAGACGAGTGGATAAAAAACAAAACAAACAAACAAAAAAAACTGTAGTTCATTTGCACAATGGAATACCACTCAGCCATAAAAAAAGAAAAAAAGAAAATATTACCTTTTGTGACAGTATGGGCGGACCTGGAGGGAATTATGCTAAGTGAAATAAGCCAGAGAAAGACAAGTAAAATATAATTTCACTTATATTGGAATAATGAACAAAATTAACTAAAAAAGTAGAGACATACAGAGAACATACTGACAGCGGGGTGAGGGGAGAGGGTTGGGTACTAGGTGAGAAGGGTGAAGGAATTAAGCAAAGAAAACCAAAAAATAAAAAATAAATAAAGACTCATGGACACAGATAACAGCATGCTGGTTGCCAGAGGGAAGAAGGATGGGAGGAGGTAGAAAAAGGTAAAGGGGGGATAAATTGTGATGGAAGGAGACTTGTTTTGGGGTGGTAAACATACAATACAATATACAATGTATTGTGGAGTTGTATACCTGAAACGTATATACTTTTATTAATCCAATGAATTCAATAAATAACAAATTAAAAAGAATACATTGACCATTCTAATACTAAAAATAAAAAAGGAAAACTAAATCTTTATGGACTTGCATAATCTGTTGATTATTTCTAGTCAAACACACACACACACTAAGAAATGTCAGAATCCTTTTCAGCAAAAGTTAGTTAACAATGGTTTCCTGAGGGTCTAGTTAGTATAAAAGACAAGAGGACTCTAGAATAACAAAAAGTTTGGGACATGACTATTTCCTGGTGGTGTGACAGTATGCACATTTTATCAAAAAGTAATCTCTGTAAATGTATAATCTAATCTTAAATATTTGAATTTACACAGTTCTTAAAGGTTTTAAGTTGATAAATGTATTTAAAGTGGTTAGCAGAATGTTTGGCATGTTGTAAAGATTCAATAAATGCTCATCATTTCTACTGAGTCATGACTATTCATAATATACTGTGCTAGGACTGTAGGGGAAATAAAAGTAATACCACAAGATCATTTAATTTTGAAGTCAATACTTGTGAAAGATTAAAGAGAATGTAAAATCTTATTTTTAGTTTGCCTATCAGCATCCATGGTGCAAATACATTAATTTATTACATATTTTCATTTGTATTTATTATAATAGGATATAAAACATTTCTTTTATTGGTTGATATAAAATACTGACTTTTCTGCTAAAATAAAATAATAGAGCCGAACAGGTTTGGCTCAGTGGATAGAGCGTTGGCCTTCGGACTCAGGGGTCCCAGGTTTGATTCCGGTCAAGGGCACGTGCTTTGTTGCGGGCACATCCCCACTGGGGGGGGGCGTGCAGGAGGCAGCTGATCGATCTCTCTCATCGATGTTTCTGGCTCTCTATCCCTCTCCCTTCTTCTCTGTAAAAAATCAATAAAATATATTTTAAAAAAATAATAGACAGTGGTATTAATTTTCAGGTGGCATATGTGAATGTTTATTTAATATAATTGGAAATCTTTGGGCAGTGAGAGGAGATGCTGCCCAAACATAAAAGATTTATCCACACAATCATTTTCTGTGTCTTGAAATCCCCAACTGCTACAATAGGATTTATTTGAAGTGGAATTATACAAATATGTAGCTTGCCAACATTCTTAAAAATCAAGAAAGACCTATCATTATAATTTCAGACCTTTGTCTTTGCCAATGAGAAAAACTTTATCAAGGAATGGCTACCTTAAGTGGCCTTTCAGCATCTAATTATATATTTTCTTCTGAGAGAGGTGCATAATTGAGTAGTCATCAGGAACTAGGTGTTGACCATCCTCATTGTTCTATGCCAGAGTGTGGAAAAGAAGTTGGGGGTGGGGGGTAATGGTGAAGTAATGAAATGAAGCATTCATAAGTAATTTTGTTGATGCATCCGTCCTGTGTCTTGATCATCGTCGCAAAATATTATCAAATATTTATAAAATTAAATAGTATATGCTTTATAAGAATTTCAGGGCAATTCAGAAAATAAAATAAAGAATGGGTTGATATATAGTCGAATGTTCAGTGAAATTTTGTCACCTGATTTGAAAGATTAATATTATATAAACTTCTACTTTTTGCCTCTGCTAGTTAAAATTTATGAAATCTTAGAGATTTTCTTGATCTCTTCTATTTTAAATGACATTTTAATTTCCTACCATGGGAAATTTCAGAGACCAATTGCAATTATTATTTTTAAATCTTGTCAAATTAATCATCCTTAAGACTCTCCAACTCTCCACCACCCCTCAATAAGGAAGTTGTTTTTGTTTGGAGATCCTTTTGTGAATTAATAACCTTGAATTGATGAAAAGTAAAAGACTATACCAAAACATGTGTAAAACCATGCCAACATATAAAAGTGAATCACAATGCTTCCTAATATTTTGCAGTATAGACTTTAACAATAGAGCTTCATTCTATAATAGCTTGAAACAATGAGCCATGTTAGCAAACTTTGAGGGATATGGAACTGACATTGTATCCCCCTAAAATGAATCACCTCTAAGTCTTATTACATTACTACTAAAATCAACAATTTTTAGTTTCATCTAAGTCTCATTTAGTTGGTGAATTATCCAACTTAAGTTGCATTCTACTGAAATGAAAGAATCAATGTTCCAATAAACACAGTGTAGTAGATTCTATATATGTATAGAAATAATTCCAATTAATTATTATTTTACCATTACATTTATTCTATAAGGCATATTGATAAATAATTAAAGATTTTTAAATAGTTTGGTACTGGAGGACAATGCTTCAGCTTTCACATCCAAATTGGAATTACTGCTTTAAAATCTTGACATTTTTAAGTTTGGATACTAAAAGTACTTTGCACTTTAAATGTGTGAAATTGTTCTTACTAAATTGACCTTATATTTTTTGAACAGTGTAGTAGATTCTATATATGTATAGAAATAATGTAAGCCACACTCACATTATACATTTGCTGCCAATGAAGAAATAAACATTAAACATTTGAGGATATTTACCTCCAATATAGAAATCTTTGATTAAATGTAAGGAATGGAAGAAGCCAGAATCTAGAAAAGACTTGTTTAAAGAGAAAAATGCAACACTTTTACACTTTTTTCCTGCTAAAATTTACAACAACATTAGGCTCTTCCCGTCTGTGCAAAAATAAAAAAGGTTAGTTTCTCGAGTCAGGAACAAAACAAACAAAATAACAAAACCATGCCTCTTGTAATGAACAGAAATGGATTCTGTATGTGAGTAAAGAGAAAACTGTTCTTTTGCCTACATCCCTTTTCCACCTTTGGTAGTTGTGTAGTGCACTGGCTCAGCAAGATTGAGTTCATTGAATGGAAAATCACCAATATTCCAGTTGATAAAAGTGACCTTTCTATGTAGGCACCCCTAGTCTGGCTTGTGACTCTTCCCTTTTTTTCTAGCAATGCCATTTGCCAGAGAAATATCTCCTTGTTACTTAGTGACCTAGATGTTTCGAGTCCCTCTCCTAATATCTCTATAAATAGATAAAGCAGTACCATAGGAGTGAGGAGTTGTGGGTAGTTGGGGCAGAAAAGAGTAAGGCCCCTTTCCTAAAGTTTGCTATGTTCCAGGTCTGACACACCAGGCTGGCAGGGGGGGCAGTGAGGGGCAACTAGGCCAGTGGGGGGCAGTTGGGGGTAACCAGGCTGGCAGAGGGGATTAGTAAGGGGTGATCAGGCGGGCAGGGGGGGCAGTTAGGAGTGATCAGACCAGCAGGGAGGGGGCTTTCCACAGGATAACAGGAGGACAGCCTGCTGATCCTCTGTGAATTATCCCTAATAAAACATTTTTAAGCCCATTCTATTCGTTTATTTTCCAGTATGTGTGTGCATAGAAGGGTAAGGGTAGTACCCACATTCCTTGGACACCAGTATGATGACTAACACAGAAATCAAAATCCCTAGATTGCTATCATGTTAAGAAATGATAAAACCTATATATGTCAATAAAGAGAGTTGTTTTAGAATAATAAATGATGGTTCACAATAGATTTGAAATATTTTATTTTCCAATGACATTCATCTTTTTAAATGTGAAAGAAGCATTTTGCTACTTATCTTCTGCAAGTTATTTTTTAAATGTTTCTTTCCACAGGATAACAGGAGGACAGCCTGCTGATCCTTTGTGAATTATCCCTAATAAAACATTTTGGAGTGACCTGGCAGGAAGGCAGGTGAGCAATTAGGAACCAGTGGTCCAAGATTGTGAGAGGGATTTCTGACTGCCAGGGTAGTACCCACATTCCTTGGACACCAGTATGATGACTAACACAGAAATCAAAATCCCTAGATTGCTATCATGTTAAGAAATGATAAAACCTATATATGTCAATAAAGAGAGTTGTTTTAGAATAATAAATGATGGTTCACAATAGATTTGAAATATTTTATTTTCCAATGACATTCATCTTTTTAAATGTGAAAGAAGCATTTTGCTACTTATCTTCTGCAAGTTATTTTTTAAATGTTTTTTTTAATTGATTTCAGAGAGGAATGGAGAGAGAGAGATAATAATATCAATGAGAGAGAACCATCGATCTTCTGCTTCCTGCACGCCCCATATTGAGGATCAAGCCCACAACCAGGCATGTGCCCTTGATAAGAATTGAACCTGGGACTCTTCAGTTCACAGGCTGACTATCTACTGAGCCAAACTGGCTAGGGCATCTTCTGCAAGTTTTTATCAAGTTCTCATACTACTCTAAACTCGTTCTACATAAGAGGCATGATTATTTTATCACCAGTGGCCAGGATTGTCTTGTCATCACTAAAAATCATCACTGTAATATCTTTTCTTCACTCTACCTTTCGCCACAATATTTGAAAAAACAGCATCCATTAAGCAGTTGAACAGAGACCTGTAGGAAATGCAATGTATAATGGCCCAACACTCTAAGACACAATTTTATATTAGTAGGGTCATTGCAGATTCCTGAATGTAATTTCTTCATCCTATGTAATAAAGAGGTAATATGCAAATTAACCCTCATACCCTCACAAAGATGGCTTTCTACCACCAGGCCAGCAGGAGGGTTAGTGAGGGACAACCAAACGACTGAACAAGCAGGTTGTGTGGGGTGACCAGGCTGGCAGGGGGGCTGTAACGGATAACCAGGCCAGCAGGGGGGGTAGTTGGGGGTGACGAGGC
>NW_005353324.1:948584-985914 GCF_000412655.1 Myotis brandtii | reverse complement strand
CATTTTGGAGTGACCTGGCAGGAAGGCAGGTGAGCAATTAGGAACCAGTGGTCCAAGATTGTGAGAGGGATTTCTGACTGCCAGTTTATGCCTGATCCCTGGGATCAGGCCTAAACCGGCAGTCGGACATCCCCCAAGGGGTCCTGGATTGCAGAGGGTGCAGGCTGAGCTGAGGGGACCCCTCCATGCATGAATTTCATGCACCGGGCCTCTAGTTTCTAAAATAAGCATGTGTAATGAAATAAGGACAAATGTTTATTCTGGCTCTCATACTCTGAGCAATTCATTATGTACCTATTGTGTATCTGATTTTCAACAAATTTTACTTCAATAACATACTTTAAAACTTTGCTTGAGGCCATTTAAATCTTTGATAAATTAGCAGATGTATTAGAACTGACAAAACTTAAGCATCATAATTATGAAGTTACTTTTACTTATTAATTTTTGTAACAGAACTGTGAGTACAGACTTTGTGGGAAATGGACCAAGTTTATGTCATAACCATAAATATCCTGGATTTATTTTCCATAGCACATGGATCCTAGCAAATTCTACAGATCAAATATTTGCAAGGCATTTTCTTTTTTCTTTTTTGTGTTCTTTACCTTAGGCTCTCTCTAAATTCCCTTTTGCCAACTTTGACCTTGATTCATTAATTCTCAAAACTCTTGTTAAATCTTAAAGTTGAGAAACAAATAATTATAGCCTCTATTTGAACTTGGGTCCTCTTTGCAGTTACTCATCTTCTCAAGGAAGTCCGTCTAATCTATGGGTATAATATTTCTAGTTTTCTGAGATTTTTCTACTTGATGTAACTCATATATATTGGAGATAACCATACTATGCTAAATGCATATGTATATGTTGATCCTAAGTCCTACAATAGCCTTATGCATTCTCTACTATAACTTTCTTTTACACATGATTAAACTGAGGCTTGGAGTGGAAAACACTCTGTGTAAGGAAAGGTACATTTTAAAACTGAGGGGTTTAATATGATTTTGACATCACTATAAATTACTAGTGTGTGATTTAAAAGAAAAAAAAAATATATGAAGGCCCAGGTTTGTACAAGACAGTTTATACAAGATCAGAAACATACTAAGATTATAATACATACAAAGTAGTATTTGTTACAGAATAAATAAATGATGGTGGTTATAAATGCTTATAAACTCATCATTTTGTGTAATTGTATTACATTTTACATCCCCTCATGTATCTCTCAAATTTTGTTGATTGTATAACAACAATATACTGTCTAGATCAGTGATGGTGAATCTTTTGAGCTCAGTGTGTCAGCATTTTGAAAAACCCTAACTTAACTCTGGTGCTGTGTCACATATAGAAATTTTTTGATATTTGCAACCATAGTAAAACAAAGATTTATATTTTTGATATTTATTTTATATATTTAAATGCCATTTAACAAAGAAAAATCAACCAAAAAAATAAGTTCACGTGTCACCTCTGACACGCGTGTCATAGGTTCGCCATCACTGGTCTAGATTAATAAATCATATAGAGAGGAAGAGAGGTATAATTAAACTATTTAGTTCAATGCTAATTAACTAACAAGAGTATTTTTCCTCTTGGGAGA
The DNA here is from genome assembly GCF_000412655.1 of Myotis brandtii. Classification (NCBI taxonomy): domain Eukaryota; kingdom Metazoa; phylum Chordata; class Mammalia; order Chiroptera; family Vespertilionidae; genus Myotis; species Myotis brandtii. The sequence goes on along the minus strand of NW_005353324.1, from coordinate 984,311 downwards.
GGGACTGGATATGAAGCATTGGTTGTGAGCTGAAGTGACTTGTACTATACACATTTTTAATCCAGGCATGTATTAACTTAAATCTAATCTAATAAAGAGAAACATGCAAATTATTATAATCTAACACAGTTCTGAATTTTGACCTGTTAAATATGTTTTGAGGATTTGTTCTTTAATCTGACACTTTCCTATGAGAACTTTCTTCTCCTATTACAGTGTCTCAGTATATTTTGTACAGTAAGTAAGCAGAAGTTGAATGATCACTTTTAGGACTTTCAAATCTGCTAGGGAATAGTATATGGGGCTGTATCATCATAATGATGTAAAGGAGTTCTGGGTACTTAGGACTGAGTCACCAAGGGTACTGAGGGAGTTGGAGTGCTCAGTGATTTTTGTTCTGAGTTTTAAGTTGCTAGGTGAGGTTGCTTTGAAAACTACAGAGATCTGAGTAGATTTCAAAGAACCAATTCAAGCATCTCCACTTCCTCTTTAAGGCCATATTCCCTTTTTAGTTTGCTGAGCCCTGCTCTTTTTTAAGGTCACCATTGACTCTTTGTTGCTAACTCCACTGCATACTCAAAGGGTGTTGTCTTTTGATGAGCCCTTGGGATATTTGCCAATGCTAACTGTGCTTTCCTCCTTGATACTCTCTATATTCGGTGAGTATGTTTCTATTTAATCCTGGTTCTCCTTCTACTTCTCTAATGATTCTTTCTCAGACTTTGAAGATGTTTTTCCTCTGAGCATTCTTTAAATAGTGATGCTCATTTCAGTTCCCTTCCCATCATAAAATGTTGCCAGTTATCAGTAATGTTATTCCTTTCTTCCTCTACCAAGGTGTCTCAGCAGCTGACACTCTACCATTAGACATTTATTTCTTTATGGTCACTTTGAATAATATAATATCCTATATGTAGGGAATATCTTACTAAACTACTAATCTATTAAAATACACCTGCTTTGTAGAGCCATTCTCCTCTGTAAACAGTGGGGCAAAGCAAACAATGGCTCTATTCCAAAGCACCTAAGTAAGGATGGGAAGAGAAAAATGAAAGGGTGGCAGGGAACACCTAAAATCAGGTTTGGTTCCTTTACAGTTTTACTTAAGGTTTTGCTCTTTACCAAAATTTTCACCAAAGTTACTATCTTTATTATTATTATTAAAATATATTTTTATTGATTTCAGAGAAGAAGGGAGAGGGAGATACAAACATCAATGATCAGAATCATTGACTGGCTCCCTCCTGAATGCCCCCCACTGGGGACTGAGCCCGAAACCCAGGCAAAAACCTAAGCAAAAGCCCTTGACTGGAATCGAACTCAGGACCCTTCAGTCCACAGGCCGATGATCTATTCACTGAGCCAAATTGGTTTGGGTGCATGTATTAACTTTTAAAATCAAAATAAGTGAAATAAGTATATGAATAAACACATAGTAATATAATTAAAATTTTTGGTAAAATGAATGGTTTTATAGTATAATATTAAATAATATTAAAACAAATATAGTCAGAAAATCTGAGAAAAGATCATTAAAATGGGAGAAATCCCAGAAGGGATTACAGGTTAGCTCATTTGATTCACTAAGCCACAGATAATTCTAATGTTATTTGAATAATTTTAGAGGATTGAAAAAGATGTCAAAATTTTCAATCCATGTTTAAATGCCATAATAACTCAGAAACCAAAAAAAAAAAGGGGGGTGTGTTTTCCCTCTCTCTATGTCTGTCTGTAAGAAATATATTTAAAGTGCAATTATAATTCTTGAAAAAACAAATATTACTAAAATTGAATTTTAACACAATAAATATGAGTTATATGTATTACAAACCAATAGTCAACATTAAGTGATTAAATCTAGATGCTTTTTTCTGAAGTCGAAGGTATGTTGATCTTTAGTATCAGTAGTCATTGCTCTGAAAGTCATGACTAATGCAAGATACCTGGACAAAGACAGGAGTATACACCTGTCTGTGGAAAAGAAGAAATAATACACACATATACCCACACATGCACCAAAAAATTATAAAAAATATGAACAAAATACATGTAAAGTGATTTATCAAAAACCATTTTTCATAAATATGAGAAAATAACATGATCAGGCAAAACATAAACACAATGGTCAAGAAAACTTTGAAAAAATATTTTGCTTCAAAAATAGTCTAAGTTAAAATTAATAAAGAATGAAATTCATTTTTTCCTATCATATTGGAAAGTATGTTTTGATTATTGACTAAGCTATAAAATAAACACTTTTATGTTTGTAGTAAAAGTGTCATACTACTGTTTTTATTATTTATTTATTTTTTTATGAGGAGGTGAGGAAATTTAGCTTTATGTTTCTAAAGCCTTAAGATTTTACATAAGGATTGATATAGCTTTTCCATATTTCAGAGATATAATAAGAAAATACTCATGGATATTGGTAAAGTTCAACACCATGTGGTTTATAATAGTGATACAATGTAGACAAAGTCAATATTCAACAAAAACTAGAGGTTTGTAACATAGGTTAATGGAAATGAATATTTAATGAAGCCCTTTTAGCCAGAGCATGTTACCAATATCACATCATTTAAAAATTTTCATTGTTATATTTAGTATTTTAAATTTCTGAAAGCATATGTTAATATATATTTTTCTAATACTTCAATAACTAATATATTTTATTACATATTCATTGCAAATTATGTTTTTGTTAAAATTGTGTAATACAATCAAAATTATATTACAAATATAAATGCTAAAGCATTTGGGTAAGAAAAATAATCTTAGCCCTGGTCGGTTTGGCTCAGTGGATAGAGCATTGGCCTGTGGACTTGAGGGTCTCAGGTTTGATTCCAGTCAAGGGCATGTACCTAGGTTGTGGGATCCTCCCTGGCCCAGGCCCTGGTCGTTGAGACACATGCAGAAAGCAACCAGTCCATGTGTTCCTCTCACATTGATGTTTCTTTCTGTCTTTCCCTCTCTCTTCCACTCTCTCTAAAAATCAATGGAAAAAGTGTCCTCGGGTGAGGATTTAAACACACACACACACACACACACACACACACAAACAAAACAAAACAAAAAACAACAACAACAACATAAAAAAAACAGAAATCATTTTAGTCAATGGATATCAGATAAAATTTTATGGAAGTAGTAAGAGTTGATATGGAATTAAAAAGAAATTTGCATAAGCTAAACAACCCGAATGCTGTGACCAGAATAGCAATTCACTTTATTTGGAGGAAAAGGCGGAGGGGGCGGGGGTAGTGCCTTTTTAAGCAGTAGACAACCCAACCAGTTAGATATTTAGGAATTATTAGTTGCTCTGTAATATCTGTTTTCTTGGCTATAATATGAAATACTTGGAAGAAATAAATTTATGTTAAATTTCAGGTCTGCCATACAGAGTATCTCTATAATATCAAAAGTCAGTGCAAGTAAAATTTTCCTCTGATCCTTCTTTACTGTCCTCCAAGGTTTATTGGAATTTAACATTTTTTTCCTGTGTCTAAGAGAAACTCAATAATCTTACAGGCATCTGTATCACATATCATATATTTAAATTGTTTCATATATTAAAAACTAAAATACAATTATGCTATTAAAATGGTTTGAGTAATGTATATATTAGAAAAAAAAGATTTAAAATTAATAATCTAAGTTTCCAACCTAGGAAAGTAGTGACAGAAGAGCAATTTAAGATTAAATTAAGCAGAAGAAAATAGATAATACAAATTAGGACAGAAATTCATGACATTGACAACAGGAAAACAACACAGAAAATCATTAAAACCAAAATTTAGGTCTTTCAGAAGATCCATAAAATTGATGAATCTCTAGCTAAGCTAACCAAGACAAAAAGAGGAAAAGACACAGATTACCAATGCCAAGAAATGAAGATGAGTACTCACGACTTATCCCACAGTCATTCAAAGAATAATAGAGGAATACTATGAACAGGTTTTTGGTGTGTTTTTTTTTAATTGTGGGTGCTGCTTTATTTATAAAGGTGCTGGTTGGCCAGCAGCTGGCTATGCCAGCCAGGTCCACAGACAGCCATGGGGCATAGGGGTGGGGTCACAGCTCAGCCTTGGTGGGCAGGGCCAACTTGGCCTTGCCATGGGTGCAATGATCCCTCCTGGGGCTCAAATGGGGACCCTGCTAGGTGGTAGCAAGGTAGACAGTTCTATGGCCACAAATTTTATAATTTAGAAAACAATGAACCAATTTCTCAAGAGATACAAATTAACAAATTCAAAGAAGGGAAAAGAGATAATCTGAATCATATTATATTCAGTTAGAAATAGAACCAATAATTAATGACCTTGTGTTAGGCCCAGATAGTTTCATTGGCGAATTCTACCAAACATTTAAGGATAAAATGTTATAAATTCTTCACAACCTATTCCAGAAAAATAGCAACAGAGGGAACAATTCTTAACTCATTTGCTGAGGGCAGTATTATGCTAACACTAAAACTGAATTAAGATATTACTAAAAAGGAAAAGAAAACTACATACCAATATCTCTCATGAATATAGATGCAAAAATCCTTAATAAAATATTAGCAAATCAAATTAAAATGTGATGAAAAGAATTACACTCCATGACCAAATGGGATTAATTTCAGCTATGCAAGCGTAGTACACCATTCAAAAATCAATTAATGTAATCCACCACATCAATAGGATAAAAGGGGAAAAATCAAATGATCATATCAATATATTTAATTTCTAATCACTTACCTTGGGGCTATGTAAACTGTTTCCATATTTTAGTAGCTGAAGTAAATACATATTTACATACTTAACTCCAAAATTATCACAATTTGCAAATCAAAAATAATTTTCAGAACTGACTTGGGTCTCTTGTATTTGAAGTCACATTTGATAAGGCTTAGTCATACTACTTAATTTATTTTTAATTTTTAAAAATAAAATATTATTACATTCTTTAATTGCAAAATACATAGAACTTGAAAATAAATTTATGTAAGCAAAAATGTTGATAAAATGTCATCACCATTACACAAATTGTTCTTGCTTATTTAGGACAGAAACTATCTATGCAAATTCAAGTACAAATTATCATCCCTATATGTACATCAATAAAGTTGAAACAGAGAATCTAACATTGCTTTTGTACAAATCCATTGTACCATGTCCTTAGGGATGGTTGAAGTCATATATACACAGCCTGGCTTCAAAATCAAATTACAAATTAGTTTCCTGGCAGCTATACCTGGGGCAAGAGTAGGCTTCAAATTGTCATGGCTATGTGCGTGCCCACAGTTTCAGGAAAGGTGAAATCTATACTAGGATTGACAAGGGGTTCTAAGGCAGAGGTGATCATTCCAAATCCAAGATCTCTTAACAGATTTTATAACCAATGGCAATAAATATTTTGAACTTTGTAACATAAAATTGAATTGAAAACAATAAGGAAGAAGAAAGAGGAGAAGAAAGGGTGAGGAGGAGAAAGAAGGAAGAGGAAGCAGCAGGTGAAATAGAAGAAGGAGGAAGTAGAGGAGAACTGGAGTTTGGACTGGAGAAAGAGTAGAAAGGAGACAGAAGGGGTTGGATTGGGAGTATTACCTGAGTGTATGTATCTTTGTATCTGTTGTGTGTTTTTACTATAGATGCTGCCCTCAGATTTATACTTCACTTGGTAATAAATGAAAAAAAAAATAATTGCATCATTTTTAGAAGCTTTTAAACATGTATAAGCTTCTTTCATATCTGAAAAGCAAAGAAGCAAGCAATTAGCTTGTTGCAAACACATGCAACAAGACAATCCCTCAATTCTGTTCCCACTTTTGAAACTGTTTTTGTTATTCTCCATTCTGTGTTTTTACTATAGATGCTGCCCTCAGATTTATACTTCACTTGGTAATAAAAGAAAAGAAAAAATCATTGCATCATTTTTAGAAGCTTTTAAACATGGATAAGCTTCTTTCATATCTGAAAAACAAAGAAGCAAGCAATTATCTTGTTGCAAACACATGCAACAAGACAACCCCTCAATTCTGTTTCCACTTTTGAAACTGTTTTTGTCATTGTCCATTCTACTGGAATCTTGTTCCATCAAATTAACTCTATAGAAAATGGTAGTGTTGTGACTTCAAGGGCAATCTAAGTATCATTTGCTGTGCACTTTTTAAAATTCTCATACAACATTTTTTTAGTGCCTGAGTAGTATTTTTTCTGGAAAGGGGGCGGTAGGCCACTTTGGGAACCACTGTACTAGAATCTTGTTCCACCAAATTAACTCTACAGAAAATGGTAGTGTTGTGACTTAAAGGGCAATCTAAGTATCATTTGCTGTGCAGTTTTTAAAATTCTCATACAACATTTTTTTAGTGTTTGATACTGATGATTGTTGATGAAGCCTCTTTGAAGGTTTTAATAATAACCTCTCCTGGTTTCCCTTCCCTCTCTTTGACTAATTTACAGGTTGCCTTCCTTGGCTTCTTTTTTCCTCTGGATCCTTAAATATTTCCCTATAAGACCTACTGAGCCTTTCAATTTTTGCCCTAAGATATTTTCTGTAATAACAGCATCTACATTTTTGGCTTTTATGATAATCGGCCCACCTGTTTATTAAATAAATTATGTTTTAAATGAATTAATTGGTTCCCACATCTCTATTTCTAAAACATATCATCTGTGACTCTCCTAATCCACCTTTACTGTCTTTTAGATATCTGCTCCTGTTCTGCATAATATATATCTCTCCTCTCAAAACTGGGTCCTCTCCATTTTATCATTCTCAGGAGAGGCACAACCATTTACTTAGTTAACCAAATTAGCAACAAGGAAGTTATTCAGTTACTTTCCTCCCGATAATACTCCAAATTTAATTAGTCAGAATGTTTTCCAGATTTTGTCTCCTAAATATATCTGATCTATTCCTTTTTAGTCTCTATCCAATCAGATTCTAATATCATATACATTTCCATCTACGGAACCATTCTACAATTGGCTTATTCTTTCAATGTGGCAATTTTGATCATGTCACTTCCAACAGGAGGCCATTCAGCCGCTCCTCAATGTCTATAGAACACATTTTAATCTCCTTCATATTTTGGAAAGTGGGCACGGGCCTTTTTTGACATGCTACATCCCTCTTTTTAATCTTATCAAATGATCTTTCCATCACTTAGCCTATGTTTCACCACACAAAATAATTTGTAATTCCTCAATCTGGTCGTGGTCACAAAAATTTGTCTCTTTGCACATGAGGACTCTTATTAGAACATATTTTTTTCTTCAGCAATCTTACACATTACATTTATTTCATTTGAGAAGCAGGTTTTCCCACAGTTTTTTTAATAACACCTTGTAAACATGATTGATATCATAACCCTCATTATATCTCGCCAAATATCGGACTTTAAGTGAATAGACCCCATGTCTTATTTGTAACTCTTTCCAGCAACTATTTCAATACCAGAGGCATTATAGATTTTAACGAGTATGAAGATAAATGAATTTTGACTGAACACTGGCCTGATTTTGTCATCTACTTATTTGATTAAAAAGGCAATAGGGATGATTAAAAGATTCAAGATGTAAGTAAGCAAAAGGAAGAAAATCAAAAGTCAACTACACCATCCATCTGACATTAACATTTTGGCACACATGCAGGTATTCATTTATGCAAACCTTACAAAAGAAAAAATGATGTAGCTCACAGGGCATATGCAAAAACTGCTTAAGTTACTCATGGTAATCAAATGTCTCTAAGTTAAAACAGCATTAGGAACATTTTTAACAAGAAAAATAAAATCTGGCAATGAATCTAATATCTAATAATACATAGTGTTGGTAAAATGTAACCCTAAAGGTTGATAAAGCACAAAAATCAAATCAATCAGTCATTTTGATTCTCTCTCCTCCCGTTTACATCTGTTTATCTATGATCTATCTGTCTTCTCTCACTTGATTTAAGTATCTGAAATATATGTATTCTTCAGGTTAAACTTTAAGAAATATTTATGCTTTCACAGTCATCCTAGTCTCCCTTGATAACTTTAATTTTATCCATAGCTCATGTTGCCTTAGCTAACTCTTCTTTCTTGGGTTGGGCAGAAGAGGAGTGGAGTAATTTGTACGGTGGGGCATGGGGGTGGGGGGGGCAAAGAAAAAACTATGAATTATGTACACATGACACCTTTTAAGTTCCTACCAGATGTTTCTTACACCCTGTGAAAATACCCCTCTCTCAGTCCAGACACCTTCCCAGGCTTTGAGAGTTCAAAGGTTTCTGCTCAACAAAGTATTTAATGTAGATCCCTACTCGTGGATTTGTGGCTACTGTATAAGGATCTTGCAAACCAGAGTTTTGTTGTCAATGTAGTAAATCAAAACCTAGCTCCTCCTACCAGTGCCTGGGGGGTGGGGGGGAGCTGCCAATTACCTTGCAGTCATGTAGTCTTTGCTAATTGCAAAGTAAAGAGACTGCTGCCCTTATTACCCTCCCACAGGGCTTTCCTCTCCTCCATATAGTACATCTAAGGATTTGCTATTATCTACTTCACTTTTTAAAGTTGAAGGAATCTGAATTCCAGAATTTAGAAACCTGTTTAGGAGCAACTTTTGGTCCTCTCAGATCCCCTGCCTTATGTTAGCAGTCCACCAAACGGATCATCAGTCTACGGTGAGGGTGGTGCAGGGTGCTGAAGGGGTAGTACCATTGACCTTGCTTCCTGACGAGTCATTCTGCAAATTGAGTTTTATTTTACATTGAAGAAATTCTGGTAACTTTTCTATATAACTCATCAGTTTTCATTTTCTGTTATTCCTGTTTTCGCCTGATGCCAGATATGGTAAAGTAGTGGTTTTAATATTTGCCCCAATCCAGAAGCGTATGTCTGAGAGTTCCTGCACAAACACAGCTCTAGAAAAGTTGCAAGTTCAGCTGTAATTATAGAAAAAGTGTAAGCCATTCAGGTAGACATCCATAGAGCTAAAAACTGATAACAAGACTTTGCATTTTCCAAACAGCAACCAAGTTTTCTAACAAACAAAATGCCTTAACAACAAAATGAAAATCACACATATAATCATACAGAATGATGATAAAAATGATGATGATATCGGTAATGATGTTTGAGTACTAACTGCGTTCTCAAACTATATTATGGACCATTTTGCCACTTGTTTTTAGCTGTGTTTTCTTCATCAAACCTCACAACAATCAAAGAGTTGAAATTATCTCTGTTTTCATTTTTTTAAAGATAAGAAATTGATGATTTCTCTCTTGGTCTGTGTCTTCTTCAGAATACCTTTATTTTGCTGAACTTTGATAACTGTCATGTAACTTCATATCAGAAACAGTTTTAGAAAGCACACAGTCCCACCCCCTCATTTTAGGGAAAGGAAACTGAAATTCAAAGAGTTAAGTGATTTGTCCACGGTCAGTCACTCAACAGGGTAGTTTCAAAGCAGGCCTCTAAATTTAATCCCCTGGTGCACAGTAACATCTTCCTTCCATAATATCTAACGAACTCTAACAATGAGGACTCATAGTTTGATCACTGTGAGTAAGTGTACAAGTGAAAGTGATAGACTATTTAAAATCTCTGAGAGGCCTATGTATGCATTCAACAAATACACCAGGCTGCCTATTTGCTTCACAGACAAAAGTGATGAATTTTTCATTGTTCAGTTGTGAAAGTCCTTTCTTCTCCTGGTATTCATGACAACTAATAGTATTGTATAGTGAGAAGATCATTTTTATTCTCAAATGTCCCTTTCCTGTTAAAATAATAAGCACATTGGTTTGGGTCCTTACTCTACAGGTATATCATTGATTCATGACAAGGTACATGAATTCAGCGATATTTGCGGCATATCATCTGAATATTATAAATGTTATAGAATATCTATTATCCTTAGCTCGATAATTCCTGAAAATAATTGGTTTGCATTATGAAACCTGTAATTTCTCACAAAAGGAAAATACCCTGAAGCAATTTCACACCAGCTTCACATATGTTCTGCCAAAAGTTATATAAAGCCAAACCTCCCAGCCTAGAGCTGCAGCAATGTAATTAGATTTCTATTTTACAACTGAATATGCTGATTTCATTGAGAGGTGTTTAACCATATATTTTCCTTATTATGCAAAAATGTCATTGTTAGACTGCGAGAAGTTGAGTTATAATTAATTACACAGTTTCGGGAAATGACTTTGAGACAATAACAGGATGGAGTTCCCATTGAGATGTAAATGAGGCCCACTTAAGTCTCCAGATCATTGATTTATTTGCTCTTTAGAATCAACCCCTAAGCTCAAAGATCTCCAGGGTTTACAGAACAGAAAACACAGGGAGAGGAGGAAGCATCATGTGGGGCTTTGTAGGTAATTTGGTGGTCCAAACATTCCAAGATTCTTGAAATGGAGATAAGAGTGCTCCTCTCTGTGGTGGGGCTACTGCTGGAGCTGAGCACAGCAGCCCTGGGGAGCAGTCTTCCCAGGCAGATGAAACAAACTCTCAACAACAACATTCTCAAAGTTTTGTGAGAATGATCTGTACCTGCAGCAGCCAGTGTGTTCGTTAAAAACGCACATTGTCAGCCCAACCTACCGAATCAGAATGTCTTGAGTTGGAGTCCTGGAATGTGCATTTCTGATGAGCTCCCCAGGCAATTCTTAGAGCGCACTGAAGTTTGACAACCACTGATCCCTAGAGCTCGGTGACAGGCAATTGGTGAGAGGCAAGCAGATGCTTAACAGGTGCTAAATCCCACACCATGTATCAGGTGAGTTTCATTGGGGAAGGCCAATTACTGCCTCCCGGGAACTGGGAGAGATTCAGAGGTACCTCGCAGACAGAAGGGTAGCAGGGGTAGCAGAGCTCCAGTCTCAGTTTTGGGAAGAGTTCTGATCTCAAGGAAGAAATATGTGTGGCCCCTTGTTTGAAGAATCTCAGTGGAAGGCTGGACCATAAACTGAAAATAAGGAATCAGCTTGGAATTGAGAAAACAGAGCCAGAGTTTAACTGTATTGACTATAATGAAATGTATTTACAAATACATCCAATCATTCATTTGTGGATTTTTTTTTTTCCAAAGGTCCCTTGGCGCACAAGAGCAGAAAACACCCCATCCCTTTCTTCCGGAAATACATAGATGAAATAGAAAGATCAATAAGAAACTTTAATAGACACGTTTTAATGGTTATTTACTTTCCTACAAAATGAGGACTGATAATCATGGTGATGGTGCTATACTTCATCCCACAAACAATGCTGTTTTATTGGCCTCCAGGGAACAAAAGCCTATTTCTGTGGGGACACTGTCATTCCTCTTTTGTGGCCTCCATTTAAAAGGCAGCACAGAATCTGGTTGTTATTCTAGCACTTTTCGTAGAAGTCAGCCAGTTTAGTAAAAACCCCAACATTCTCAACTGATGTTTCCCAGAAGAATGTGTTTCAGTGAAAAAGAGGGACCCAATAGTACTCCCCAAAAATGCTGGTCAGATGGTCTCATTAGATGAGAGAGGACTGAGTGAAGAGATGAGAGAACGCAAACTGGAATGTCCTGTGACTAACACCCATCCGGAGCCTCTCAGCAGGGAGACAAATTTCTTCCTCCTCCTGGTAGAAGCCAGCTCCTAATTAAGAGCACATTGAAGTCACCTATCGTTCTCCTCCTTGTATATACTGTGGGTAATTCCTTTACTTACTGCACACTTTTGAAATCTCCTTCTGTGTGCCATATGGTAGTCTAGGCACATCCATAAGTAAGACTGATGATGTCACTAACTTCTGTGTTTCCTTTTCCAGCATTCTCTTTAAAAGATAGGCTAGAGTGCCCGGCCAGTGTGGCTCAGAAGTTGAGCTTTGTCCAGAGCACCAAGAGGTCCCCAGTTTGATTCCAGGTCAGGGCACATGCCTGGGTTGTGGGCTCGATCCCCAGTTGGGGGCATGCAGGAGGCAACCAATAAATGTTTCCCTCTCATCGATCTTTCTATCTCTCTCTCCCTCTCCCTTCTTCTCTAAAATCAATAAAAATATATTTTTTTAAAAATAGGCTAGAGTATTGTGTAAAGACTTTTGTCTACCAATGTTTTATGCTTGTCCAATTTTGACCAGATCAAAATGGGAATGCTTTCTAGGATTCTAATACAACAAAAACAAGTTTTGATCCCTTTGGGTAGATGGGGAATCTATCTGGTGAGATATAGACTAATTTTATTGCACGTAAGTGGTATATTTGATGACAATTGGAATGAAACTCTGATAGCTACAAAAAAAGGGTTGGAAAGAGTTAGTGGTATTGAATTAGGATGTGATTTCTATGATTTTAAAAATTATAGATGAAGTGATTAAATATTTTAAAAGTAGTAATTACAAAGCATCCCATTTGTGCACATTTTTCCTGTTTATAAAATAGGAGATTACTAGTTGTTCCCCCTTTCAATTAGTCTAAATTGCTGAGTGTTTGTGGACTTAAAAAATATTCTTAAGAAAGAAATATGTTCTCAAAAGTTTAGTTTCCTAGTGCATAATACAAAAAGGATGTATCATATTTAACATGCATATCTCCTGAAGGTAGACATGCTATTTGCCTTTCCCACTGTGTAAAATTTTCAGATGGAAAGAGCTCTTCAGCAATATATGGAACACTCTGCCCAAGAAAGTACAGCCATTCCTGTGAGGCAAAGGGTATTGCAGACCATATCCCTTATGATGAGTGCTAATATATACTTTAATGGTAATGCTTATTTCTATTCTATCAGTGCTAATATGACTGAACAACCCATTTATGCAATCAATTTTCCATCCTCCTACAAGATGGATAAGTAAGCTTAATGTATAAGAGATGCCAAAGTGAAAACTGGACAGAATAACCAAGGTAGTACATACAATTATTAGCATCTGTCAATTCTTCCTCATCACTTGTCACTCGTTCTGTTACTAATTCTACTGTTGAAATTATGTGTCACAGGCTAAATGTGATGGAAAGTTACTTTTCAGCTTTTCTTAAATAATCAATGAAAATCCCATTCAGAAAAAGAATGCAACTGGCATTGCGTGTCACTTTTACATTTTCAAAATGGAGGAAAATGTACTCTCCATATTTTTTTTTAAATAATGTAGCCCTGTTAAGAACACAGTAAGTGCGGAAAATAATTTCCAATTCCTTAGAAAAAGTTTTCTTTTATCTGTTCAGATAAATGCACAGTTTCTATTGCAGAGTCATATGATTATTAACACATTTGGTATAATATATTTGTTTTTTATTCTGACTTACCAAAGTATTAACAATGATTTAACAGATTTTAATCATATTTTGTGATTGTTACTCCTAAAACTTACTAAAAATGTTTTTGAGCTATAACATTTATCTTGAAAACACTAGAAATTTAAAACATCTAGTGATTCTGTTATTATTATAACATATGATATATTTCATAATATTAACTATACCCTAACTATGCCTACCAGCTTGTAATAGATAAAACAGGATGGGATTACCATTGTGATACATATACTCACATAATGAAAATGAAGAGAAATTCCAGAGAATGATCTAGGGAGATGTCTTACTAAAAATGTTTTTGAGCTATAACATTTATCTTGAAAACACTAGAAATTTAAAACATCTAGTGATTCTGTTATTATTATAACATATGATATATTTCATAATATTAACTATACCCTCACTATGCCTACCAGCTTGTAATAGATAAAACAGGATGGGATTACCATTGTGATACACATACTCACATAATGAAAATGAAGAGAAAGTCCAGAGAATGATCTAGGGAGATGTCTAGATTCTACTTTCCAATAAAAGCGAAATTTCCAATGAGTGCAAATGATAGATTTTTCAGTAAACGGTGCTAGCATTTGGAAGGAAATTTAGTTACATTTGAGAGAATGAAGTCCAATGAATATTCTGGTATAACAATGTGAGAAATTTAATTTTCCAAAATTATTTGTAGAGTGTATACAACAATGTATTACAAGAGTTCTAAAATTGTACATTTTTTAATCTTTCCCTTATACCCTTTTTGAATTTAAGGAAACATGGTGGGCATGCAGAAGTAGTTATGCACAACAATAATCATCTTGGCATATGTTTTTAAAATATTTTTTTATTTCTGTATTTTCTACCTTTCCTGGCATTCAAAATTGATAAATTAAGTGGCATTTTGGAGAGTGGCTAATTGTTTACAGATATCACATGAGCCATGTACGCTAGTATGCTGATAAATATTTAGCAAAAACAAACAAACAAAGCCCTAATTGATGGCATTGGGTGCTTACTGTGTTATAAATACTCCCACCATGGGGACTTTCAAACTACCAACATCACATCATTGAAGGTGGAGATGGGAGGAGATGTGCACAATTGGCCCTATCTTCCAGCAGGTTCCAGCACACCGTTGGACCCATTTATTAAAAAAAAAAAAAAAGAAAAGAAAGGCCTGGTCAGTGTGGCTCAGTGGTTGAGCTTCGACCTATGAACCAAGAGTCATGGTTCAATTCCTAGTCAGGGCACATGCCTGGGTTGAAGGCTTGATCCCCAGTGCATGAGGCACTGATCAGATCAATGATTTGCTCTCATCAATGATGTTTCTATTTCTCTCTCTTTCTCTTGTCCTCTCTAACATCAATAAAAATATTTAATAAAAAAAAGGAACTTCACAGGCTAGAGGAACTCAGAATTCGTTTTTTCTGAGTCTTTGTTCTGCATAGTGATTTCCTGAGAAACAGACCACTTTGCTGCTAACACCTGCATTACCGGTAGGCAGGGAGAAGGCAGCTTAAGTGACTGACTAGGGTTCTGAGGACAAAATCTAATAGGAATTTCTAAAGTGCATTTTTCTAGCCCAGTGGTCGGCAAACTCATTAGTCAACAGAGCCAAATATCAACAGTACAACGATTGAAATTTCTTTTGAGAACCAAATTTTTTAAACTTAAACTATATAGGTAGGTACATTGTTATTAACTTAATTAGGGTACTCCTAAGCAGTGGTCGGCAAACTCATTAGTCAACAGAGCCAAATATCAACAGTACTTCTTCAAAATAGACTCACCCAGGCCGAAAACCGACTTCTGCACATGGGCCACAAAGTTTCAATCACACTGTAAGTGTGCGCCCGCATGTGGTATTTTGTGGAAGAGCCACACTCAAGGGGCCAAAGAGCCGCATGTGGCTTGCGAGCCGCTGTTTGCCAACCACTGCTCCAGCCTAATTCCTTATGGTTTTGAAGGGGAAAATCTGGAAGGAGAGGGAAGCTGTTTTCATAAAGTCTTTTTTTTTTAAATATTTTTATTGATTTTTTACAGAGAGGAAGGGAGAGGGATAGAGAGTTAGAAACATCGATGAGAGAGAAACATCGACCAGCTGCCTCCTGCACACCTCCTACTGGGGATGTGCCAGCAACCAAGGTATATGCCCTTGACCGGAATCGAACCTGGGACCTTTCAGTCCGCAGGCTGATGCTCTATCCACTGAGCCAAACCGGTTTTGGCCATAAAATCTTAACAATGATGTTGAGGACACTAAGGCTCTGCCATATTCTTTTTTCACTAATATTTCTTATGATTCTGGGCATTCTTTTCAACATCATTGCATCTGTTTTCATATCTCAAAGATAAAAGGAGATAATCAGACCTCCCCTCATAATCAAAAGATGATCATGAGGTGAATGTGAGGAGTTAATTGTGGAAGTTACTCTTCTAAGCAGAAAACATTAAACAAACATGAAGATTTATTATTGGACATTTTTGGCAGAGTCCTTTAAAAAAGACCCTGAGGTGTCTTTATGATGCCAAAATAACTGGCCAAGTTTATAGGAAGCAATGCATTAAATCAGTATCTCTCTCTCATTTATTTCTTGCTTGTTTTGAAGCTAATTAAATAATTATGAAATAATTTATAAACAATATATGAATTCTTAAGACATAAAATAAGACATAAGAAATTTTTGCAAAAAAGGTAACTTCCTGTCCTGCCCCTCCCTATTTTGCATTATTGTTCATTCATGCCATGTATGAGGATTATCTTCTTTTCTAACCTCTACTATAATCTCTTTTTTCAGGTGTCCTTGCTGTTTTGCCTTCTCCATAGACCTCTGAATATTGGTGTGCCCAGGCTCAGATAAGATTGCTTTCCTACTCACACACACCATTATCCAATCTCATACATTTTTATGGCACCAAAAGGTATCAATATGCCAATTGTATTGTGTGTGTTTTTGTGTGCACGTGTGAACATGTGTGCATGTGTAGATAGTTCTTGCTCTCAGTGGAAACCTTCCCATTGAGTCAGCAACTTGGTCCTTTCCCCTGGGTGTTCACTAATACCATACATATTAATAAGTAAAAAAAAAACCCGGAACACTTGATTCTGCAACCCCTGGAATTCTTCATGACATTAGCAACTATCCTTAATTTTTTACAGAACACCAAGATGTGGTTGTGTACCCATCCCCAAATTTTGCTTCTGAATATTTTAAATCTTTTGCTAAGGTTTTTCTCCTGGAAATAATAGATGGTTCTTAATTTTTGATCAATTTAAGTACAAACACCCAGAAACTTACCTGCCTGGTGGCAATCACAATTTCCTATATAGAGTACACACAGCATGAAGACGTTTTATTACCAGCTAACTCAGAAAGATTGCAAGTATTGGCTCATTCTCAATGTGAAGCCAAAATTTCAGAAGGCAGGTAGAGCATTAACCCACCGCACTCATTCACACTTGAACCGGTAGCCTGTTGATTTCCAAAACATCTAAGGCTGCCTCTCAATACCCAAGGCATAAATGCAATAACCATCACAAACTGAATTCCTAGGTCCTCACAGAGGTAATTCACTGTAAATTTTTATTTCTTTGGGAACACTGATAATGTTGAGACAGGGAAAATGCCACATTTCATTCTCCTTGGTATAATGGTTGTTAATTGGTGAGTCTTTCTTATATTTCAGTCATGAAGTAGCAATGTAAAGCCTAAGATATATGTTTTCTCTTTCAAAAACCTATTAGGCGAAAACAAATAAGGATTAGGGCATAAACTATTTTTTTCATCCAAATGTAGTGAAAACAGTGGGATGCCTTTTTATGCTAACTATGTCTAGGAAAGAATTGAAAGGCTTGCTGAGCCAGAAACATAAATGGCTTTGATAGCTCTGGAGTTGAAAACCTTTATTTACATTCACTCAGTGTGAATGTGAGCTTCCATATGGTCAAAACCATGGCTTATGAGTCTATAGAGAAGGTTAATATGTTATCTGGCTCTTCTCACACAAATTATATTCTGATGGCAACCATTAGCCCTCTCATAGTTTTCTTTCTTTTATGAGCCTTCCCAAACTCTTCTCCCCCTTGACCTACCAACAGAGTCCCTCCTCCACCAGGCTAAGTTCAGCATGATTGACTCTGAAGGCAAGGTTTTATGTTTTCTACTACAGAAAAGTAATGCTTCGGTAAGGCATTTCCTTCAGAATCATTTGGCTGTTTAGATATAGGAAAAAGAAATCAAGGCACATACTTGGCTTAAGTTAGAGGATTTTATTGCTTAGTTATGCTGTTGCTGATAAATGGTAATGGCTGTAGACATTTTTTTCTCATATAACATTAAAATATAGTGTTTTCAATGCTCTGTTTTCACATGTATTTTCTGCAATCCAAATGCTCACTTGCTCATATAGCCTCTAGCTTAATATTCTTGCATTTCAAATGGTGGATGAGAAGATAGACAGTCATAGAAAAAATGAAAGTAGTGAGATACTACAGTGCATTTAATCACTCTTTCATTAATTCTGTCATTTATCCGATCAATATATTTCCAGAAGTTATGCCTACCAAGTGTACTACTTCCAATACAAATTGAAACTTAAACTTGCCTGGGATTGGCTGGTGAACTGATAAACAGATCTTCAAGTAGTTGGTTTGCATGAAAATGTTCTTATTTTGGTAGAAGGTGAAAGGGAAGATTTTTGGATGTGGATACCTGGTGACGGAGACCAGAATGGGGACAGTGTAGAACAATGCAGCATGGATTGGGTCTGAGGTCTGAGAATATAGAGATGAAGGGGAATCTGTAAAAGCTATTACTATGTAGCCTGGTATTTGACACTGAGAAATTGTCTGAAATCCTGTGTCTCCAGACAATAAAATATGGCAGGATGGGGGGTGGGGCATTAAGGTTGTTGTATCGTGTGGATTTTCATGGTGATTCTCAGTGATCAGAAAAGAGCCACAGAGACCAGGAGCTCAGTGGTTAATGAGGATGCCTGGCCCCCACTTAGTGCTCAGCAGTTGCTTATCTAAACTAATAGCAAATTCCAGTATTATCAGGCATACAGATGACCCTATAGGAGACATCCTTTGGGGACTCCCAGAAGCATTACAGGATAAGTTCAAGTCATTGAGATTCTGACAAGAATAAGTAGAGTTTTCAGTTACTAGTGTTAATTTAACCTCACATCTACCTGAAGATTGCTGAAGTCTAGGAAAGACAAGTGTCACTTTCTGGAGGTAACTGGGATTTTAGGTGATGAGCAGAGAAAGGATGTACCTGAAAGACATGAACCCAAGATGCTCCTATGGTAGGGGGAGGGGCTGGAAAAATAAAGCAATAATAAACACAATCTAGTGTGAGATGCTTTGATAATTTGGGGAGAAAGAGTGATGTGGAAGCACAGAGGATAGATATATAATCCAGACTGGAAAGACTGAGTTTTGAAAGATACAAAGAAAAAAATTAGAGGAAGCATAAAATGCACTAAAGCAAAGGAATTAATAAGACTTTCTAAAGTATATTCATGGACCTGCAAGAGCTTAGTTGTATTTGAAGCATGGGTTTCAATTAGAGTATAAGCAATAGCTAACGGTAGATAGATTACTATAAATGATAGACAGCATGATGGAGAAATACATAGACATATAGATATGTGTTCAGTAGACAAGTAGGGCCCATTTCATGAAATACCATGTCTCCTTCCCTGATTTTAGGTCCTATGAGTCCAAGGACCATATCTGTCTGTTTGCTGCTATACCTCAAACAGCAGATCAGTTACTGGTAAGCAGTAGACACTCAATAAGTAGTTGTTGATTGAATAGATGAATGCATAGCAATGTGGTTCAAGTTTATTCTATACCTAATGTAAGTCACCAGACAATAGTAGATAGATAAATCTTTTGAAGGGAAAAAATAATATATAATTGTGGTCCAAGAGAGACAAATTTTGGCTCTTATTGTTTTCTTTTAAGATGATAGTGTTGAGCATATTAATATGCTGGAAAGAATGAACCAATAGGAAGAGAGAGGATAAATATTCAAAAGAGAAGGCAAATGTTGGCATAATTGCCATAAAAGGAATGAAGAGATAGATCCTAAATAATAGTAAGGATTTGCCTTGGACAGATGGCATCATACCTCTTCCACTGAGAAGAAAAATAAGTAGATGAAGGTGAGCAAAGAGGTTATACCACTGGAGAGAAGAGGTTGGAGGAAGAATGGAGGCTGAGAAAAAAAACACCCTCCTGATATCCTATGTTTTCTCTAAGAAGAAGAAAATAAAATAGTTTTCTCAGAAGTGCAGAAGAGACCAAAAAAAAGAAAAAAGCAGAAGATGATCCTGATCAGAATCAGCTTGATGTATGGGGAGAATATGCTGAATGTCTTGGCTAAAGCTGGAAATAGGATTAGTGTCAACAATAATTTGGATGTATAATTTCTCTTCTCCCAATTTTATTCATAAAGGGGTAAATGAAAGGGAAGTATGTCATTGTATAGGGAGCATATGTAAGAAGCAAAACAAGCATTTTTGTAGAGCTTATGTAATGTAGGCTTATATAAGACAGTGGACATTCTAATAGTATAAAGAAATATCTCTCATGACATTGCACATGAATGTAAATTTTACCTCCCCAAGTTGACTCCTTCAGCTCTAATAATATCCTTAGGGGTTCTCTTCTTGTTCTTTTTTTTAAAGTAGAATAAGGTAAAATGAATGATGATAATATTATGAGACATTGAGACATATATTTAATACCCACTAAGACTTTGTGCCAAAGGCTGAATCAAGTTGGCTACAGTTAGTCCCACATGACGCAGTCCTGAGTGGATTGGATAAGAAGCAGGTACTGAGTCCAAGAATGAACTTCCAAAGGTTATTCAGGCACCTTTGACTTACATTCCAGCCCCTAAATTACTCAAGAGCAGTGCCACTCATATTCTAAAACTCCCGTCTTATAACCTGGGACTACCGATAGAAAAGCTAGATTAGGTTTGGAAACTGCTGCTCAAAAGATTCCTTGAGAAATAAAGAATTGCCAGTTTTATGACGAGTCAAGCACAAATTTAACTTGTAAGGCAGAATAAAGTATGAGTAAGCAGAAAAATGCAGGCAAAAGATAAAATAGGATGAGATACTAATGCAAACCAGATAATTTGAACAAGCCAACATGCAGCCTAAGAAAAATATGAAGCAAGTCTATGGAGTACAGGCACTTTGCATTTTTGCAATTTTCAGATATTGCATTTTTTACAAATTGAAGGTAAGACCCTCCAGCAGCAAAAATAATATGACTTTCTGAAGCCTCAGATGATAGCTAGCATTTTAAACAATAAAGTAATTTGAATTAAGGTATGTCCATTGGTGTTTTTTTTAGACATAATGCTACTGCACACTTAGTAGACTACAGTATAGTGTAAACATATGCACTGGAAATATACAAAATATACAAGTGATTCACTTACTGTGATATTTGCTTTATTGCTACGGTTTGGAACTGAACCCACAATATCTCTGAGGTATGCCTATATGTCCCTACTAGCATTTTATTTCCATACTCGAGGCCCGGTGCATGAAATTTGTGCACTGGGGGAGGGGGAGTCCCTCAGCCCAGCCTGTGCCCTCTCATAGTCCGGGACCCCTTGGGAGATGTCCGACTGCCGGCTTAGGCCTGCTCCCTTGTGTTGAGAATCTGCCCCTTGTTGGTCAGTGAGCATCATAGTGACTGGTCATTCTTGTTGTTCTGCCATAATGGTCGCTTAGGTTTTTATTGTATAGATTTATGAATATCATAAAGGTTAAAGGTACAGGCTATGGAAACAAACTCTTTGGGTTTACCTCAAAGCTCTACTATTCATTAAACACATGATCACTGAAAAGTTAAAGCTTTCTGCCCTCAGTATTGTCATCCATTTGATGTGGATAATAATATTATAAAGATTAATTACTAGAAAACACTCTTGAGACATTCTTCAGTATAAATCTCTTGCTATAATTTTAATATTCCTTATAAGCAATTAGTTGTGCTTAAAATCACACCTTCCATTTCCCACCTACCAATTGTTTTATTCAACCATGTCCCAATTTTTAAGACACTAAAAAATTAAACTGTATTTGTAGGCTCAAAACATCTTTGAAACTTTTATAAATAGAAAAAGAATGAGAGGTTCTTGCTGAAGATGTGACTCTTGGAAGTTATTTAAGCTAACACCAACATGATAGTATATGAAAACTGTACTAACAGGAGCACTGTCTAGATTCCTATCGGACTGCTTGTCTCTTATTCCACTTATTATGGTAACTTTCTTCCCTTATCACCCATTCTTTTGGGCATTTCTTCTGATCCCACTCATCTTGCACTACATTCAGATGTTTACTTTCAGAACCGAACACAGTTGCTTAGGCCATGATTGGCAGGTGGAAGGACCTGACCTCAGTTCAGGCAATCATTCCCTTCTCTGGATTTTAGATAATGGAGAGTGAGATTACGCTTTCTTCAGGTGAGTATAACTATAAAACACAAACTCAGATACTGGAGAAAACCATGTATTGCTTGCAGACTGAGGAGCATAGAACACCATAGATTCCCTGAGAGAAGCAACAGTGAGAAATGGAGAAAATGTGCTGATAGTCTCTGGGTGGAGTATTGCTGAAGTCTGGGCATCCCTGGAACCTTTAAGAGCTATGGTCTGAAATGTTTGTCCCCCTCACCCCTATTCCCTGCCAAATGCACATGTTGCATTCCAAATGCCCAATGTGATGGTGTTAGGAGGTGAGGTGCATTTGAGAGTTGGTTAGGTCATGAAGGGTGGAGTCCTCGATGGGGTTAGTGTTTTCATAAGAGATTCCTACAGAGCTCCTTAGCCTCTTCTACCATGTGAGGATATTATGAAACCTCTGCAACTGGGAAGACAGCCCACAGTCAACCATGACACTCTATTTCCAGCCTTGAGAACTATGAGAAATAAATTTATGTTGTGTATAAGCTACCCAATGTATGGTATTTTGTTATAGCAGCTCAAACATACTAAGACAACAAGCTATACATTCATTCAAACTAATTTGTGTTTAGCTTTGTATATTTTCTAAAATAACAAAAAATGGCTCTGAAAAACCAATGTGGGTTGTTAAATTTCTTTCAAATATATGAAATTTTAAAAGAAATTAAAATTGGCAGGGAAACAAATGGGATATTGCTACAATCTATGTGATTCTTATAGAAAGATTTATGAAAAGAGAAGATAGTTATGAAAAAAAGGAACTCTTTTAGAAGACATGTTCTTGGCACAAGATTATTAAGACAGATAAACTCTACCTTGGTATGTTAGCTAATGAAATGCAGGAGGCACTTTTTAAACCAGTAACTGTGTAGTGGAGAGTTTTACCCTAGTGCTTCAAAGTTCCAGAGTAATGCCTCCTGAAGTGAGCAGCCAACCTTTGATGGCCAATAGAAAATTCAGATGTTTACTTTCAGAACCTGAACATAGTTGCTCGGTTCATGTTTGGCAGGTGGAGGGACTTGACCTCCGTTCAGACAATCATTCCCTTCTCTGGATTTTAGATAATCGAGAGTGATATTATACTTTCTTTAGGTAACTATAATTATAGTACGTAATTCAGATAGTATAGAAAACCATGTATTGATGGCCAATAGAAAAGATTCCTAGTGTTTAACCTCAGATCTTAATGAATGCCAGAGGGAGTGACTGGGCACAAAGCACTAATAAATGATAAAGGATAATGGAGGCACTATCAATTTATATTTTTAAATTACATTTTATTTGGAATAAATGTTTAAAATGTTCATGAGAATTTGAGAATTAAGTCTGCAATGGTTACATCCTGATATTTAAGAGTTCTTATCCACAGTTAACAAAAGAGACTTGTTCTTTACCACTGGCCTTCAATTTCTTTGGGGGCACGATTACAATGAGATGATTAATGTAGTTATCTGATGCTGTTTCGCTCAATTACAAGTGCTTGCCACCATAGTAAATGCTATGAAATATTCATACTCAGTGAATAAATATAATCATTGTTGATCTTGTTACATTAAAAAAGTGATAGTGTTCATTCATTCTCTATTCAACATTTATTGGCCTTGTTTTAGGCAACACATACTGGTTATGTGTGGGAAATACAGAGATGTGACTCTGAAAAATCATAGTTTCTGCCCTAAAAGAAAAACTCAGATGGTAGGAAGTTATCTCTCAAATATTCCTCACTCAAAAATTCACAGTTTGGAATAGCAACTAGAGGCACCATTGACAGAAATCTCCATTCACCTCAGGGCATCAACTCCTACTGCATCCAATCTGCCAAAGCAGAGCCAGCTGGGCTTTGAAAATCCAAACCTATTTTAAATATAGAGATTTAATATTAGCACTATCTGCAAATACATTAGAAGTATAATTTTAAAATATTTATTATGAAAGAGCCTATAGGCTTCAATGTACAGTAATGAAACATATGAATTTTACCATAGACATTGAGCAGAGGGTAAATATAAAAATAGGGAAAGTTGAGGCGTCTGAGTTTCCTTAACTTGATAGGTCTTAAAAAAACTGAAATTGAAGTGTCTTGGAGGAGACTTCTTTGCTTTTTAATAGAAACATATTTGCTAACAAAACAATTGTGCTTGGTGAGTTATTATTTTCTTATGTCATTAATCCTAGGTCCTATTCTACTACATTGTTCATGAATATTGTTATGATCTGCCATTTGCCACATTTCCTCTAATTATTTGACCTTAAAAAGAAAGTCGGCTACCAGCCTCCATTGATTCACTCAGTCATTGTTGAGTTTGAATACAAAAAAGGTAAAAAAAAAACCAAACAAAAACAAAAAACTGAGTAGGAAATCATCAAAGTAATATAAATTCCTAGAACATTTCTAACATTAATATAACTTTACTCTAAAAATCCCAGTGATGCAAAATCAAAAATGTATTTTAACCACATAAAGATCTTACTTTCCAGCAAGCAGTTTCTTTCTTTGATTTAAATTAAATGGAAAGGAGAGAAAAATTTGAACTCCATTACCTGCATTTCAAGGATGATAATAAAAGTGTAAATTTGCATAGTTCTTTACAATTTTCCAACGGTCTTTGCCTCCAGTGGGTGCCATTGGTTATGAAGGAGTTTGGGACCAGCTGGGGAAGCCAGGGTGAGTGATAAAACGTGACCTATTCCAGATGCTGCAGGATGTGGGGATCAAGAGGCAATGGGCAGACACAGAGAGGTTTGGGGGAAATCCAGGGTTACACAGGGAGAACATGAAAGTCTGAGATGAAAGGGAAAGCCAACACCAGGGTAAATTGTGAAGGCCAGTGTCTAAAGAGATTTGCAAAAACAGTATAAACTTGTAAATTGAACGAAATGAGGGTGGTGACTTACAAGTTGTATTCATTTTTAAAAAAATCTTATTTGTAGAGCTACAGCTAATGGCTACAAGTAGAAAAGCAGTTTTAAAACAATTTCTCTTAGATCCAAAATGCAGATACAATGGAGGCTCTGGCAGTTAAATAATTTACTCTAGGTCACCCTTCAAATTAAATACTTAGAGTTAAGTCCCGGGGTCAGAGGACCTTCAGCTAAAGGAACTGAAGAGTCAGAAAAGCAGTTTTAAAACAATTTCTCTTTGATCCAAAATGCAGATACAATTGATGCTCTGGCAGTTAAATAATTTACTCTACGTCACCCTTCAAATTAAATACTTAGAGTTAAGTCCGCTTGTGGCCAAAGGAGCTAATGGGCCAGATATCCCAGGCACCAGTGGGTGTGAGGTTCTTGGGGTACTGCTGAAATAAGCATTTTCAGAAGTCCCCAGGGAAGAATGAGATGTGGTAAAAGGCTTTATTTGTGTGGAGTTACATTTTGGGGATTGCAAAGTCTTGGGCCTCTTCACCCAGTCCTGAAAGTGGTCCGCGGGGGTTTCAGTAGGGTCAAAAGCAAGGCCAATGTCCAGAGCTTATATTCCGTGTTGCAGCCAGGTGTGGTTCAACATTCAAGTTAAGCTAAGTCCATTATGTGGAGTCCCACATGGCCATGATCATGTGGGCACCGGGGAGGGCAATCAATGCAACAGGAGACTGGAGCCTGGCACAGTGCATGAGAGAGCAAAGACCAAGAGCAAGAACTTCCTTTGTTCAGAAGTTTAAACATTCAGATTTTCCATGCTTGCAGTGGCCACGCCCATCCTAGCTATTAATTTGATCCCAGGTGTGACTGACACACAGGTAGGCACCTTCCCAAGTCACTCAGCCCTTACTGGGCATGTATCTGGACTGCTTTTGACCATCCCACACCCCATCAATCAGCAAATAATAGACTTGGAGAGTATTAAGTGCAGTTTTTTGGCAAAACCTATATTATCTAGTCTTCCCTTTACTCCTTTCCTGTTAATAATAACTAGATTGTTATAACACTGTCATTCTGACTATAAATATTATGTTCTTTATGCAATAGTACAGTTACCCTCAAAAAATTTTTAAGTAGTTCATTAATTCCAGCATAACATTACAATGAGAAAACCACTCCTTTCTGCCAGTATAGAAAAGTCACTGTACAATTCAGGAATGTTTTAATAGACCTAAATATGCAAGATAATCATATAGTTAGAATGGAGCAGGAGAATTGGCCTTAAATTCCTAACCCTTTTTCTGGACTCTAACCTGTACATTACTGAACAGTAGAATTTCTTAGTTTGATCTTTGGGTTTATATTGCATTCTTCAGAATCATACAAAAACTGGAATGGAAATAATTTGAAAATTGTTTCCAATGATATTCACATAATACAGTGCCAAAAATAATTTCAGCAAAATGAAAGAAGAGTAGAGCATAAAATATTAAAATGTATCCTTTTCATAATGACCTAGGTGATAGACAAAATCCAATCAAAACAGTGACAGTGAAGCCACAAGGAAGTCATGCTCTCAGATGATATGCACCTATTTCTTTGTATGCTTTTAAAGATGAAAAGTATCAAAAATGGAACAAACACCCATTTGAAAACAAGCAGGGTGATTCCCAGTGTGACTAGCAGACACCTGCTGTTTGTGATCATTATCTGAATTAAGATTCACCACATGGTTAGTTAAACAAGTACGAATTATTTAGTTTTAATGAAATTTACCTTGTTAAAATGTTAACAATCTCATTTTGGAAAACAGACCGAACACAAAGGGATCATCTGGTAATTAACACATTGTGGCTCATACATGACATATTTTCTCAGATTGAAGACACATTACTGATTTAATAACAGCTGATTTTTAAGTATATAATATTTTTGATACTAGTACATAGCGACTAAAAGTTGTTTCTCAGATTCAGAAATGTTTCAGTATAAAACACTCTGTAGAATTCTTCCTTGTAGAATTAAGGAACAATGGAGTATCAGGTTGCTTTTACATGTTTATCTCAAAGAAATTAAACAACAGTCATGTAGCAGACCCTGTTTCCTAATCCTCTTTCTGGGGTGACTTATATGTATGGTAGCCATGTGATACAAGTTTGGCCCATGAAACGTAAAGGGGAATCTTCTGGAAGAAACATATTCAGCCAGAAAGCCCTTGGTGCCACCTTCCTTTTCCTGACATAAAATGGGATGTGATGCTGGAATGGAGAAGGCGGGTGACTTATATGTACAGTAGCCATGTGATACAAGTTTGGCCCATGAGATGTAAAGGGGAATCTTCTGGAAGAAACATATTCAGCCAGAAAGCCCTTGTGCCACCTTCCTATTCCTGACATAAAATGGGATGTGATGCTGGATTTGGAGAAGGCTTCTTGCAACCTGAGGCCAAGGACCTACGTGTTAGAGTTGATAGATCAGAAAAACAGTAGAAGCCTGAGAGACCGAGTCTACTATGGAGCCACTAGATCAGCACAAAACTGCTCTCCAAATTCTTTACATAGGAGGGTAAACTCCTATTTATTTGAGACTAGAGGCCTGGTGCACAAAATTTGTGCACCGGAGAGGGGGGGGGGTCCCTCAGCCCAACCTGTGCCCTCTCACAGTCCAGGAGCCCTCGGTGGATATCCGACTGATGACTTAGGCCCACTTCTGTGAGCCCATCTTCTGGCTGAGCTGCACTCCCTCTGTGGGAGTGAACTGACCACCAGGGGGCAGCTCCTGCATTGAGCATATGCCCCTGGTGGTCAGTGTGCGTAATAGCGACTGACTCATAGCAACTGGTTGACTGGTTGACTGTCTGCCCCCTGGTGGTCAGTGCATGTCATAGCGAGTGGTTAAGTGGCCTTAGCATATGATTAGCATATTACGCTTTGATTGGTTGAATGGCTGACCAGAGGACCGGAAACTTAGCATATTAGGCTTTTATTATATAGAATGGTGTTAATTTGATTTGCTGTCACTTCCAGCTCCAACCATTCCTAACTATACTACTTACTCACTGGCAAGTTAACATGTCTAAAAGTCAGAAATGGGTATAACATATTTCAATTTGCATAAGTAGATAGTGAAATGGAGGTTTGACAACATAAGAAATATGTTTAAAAGCAATTTAAGAATTTATTTCTGGATTTTGGAGAAAGTCAGAGGATAATAGGTTCAATATTATAACATTGTAGACATTCAATGTAAAGTATATTTGACCTTGAACAGCACATGTTTCAACTACACAGGTCCAATTATCTGTGGATTTTTTTTTGTAAGTACCTGTACTGTTTTTGATGTGTGGTTGGGAGTCCACGGGTGTGGAGGGCTGACTGCATGCAGAGAACAATGCCTTTATATATAGGGGGCTTGAGCATCTTCGGAGTTTGGTATC
The DNA here is from genome assembly GCF_000412655.1 of Myotis brandtii. Taxonomy (NCBI): domain Eukaryota; kingdom Metazoa; phylum Chordata; class Mammalia; order Chiroptera; family Vespertilionidae; genus Myotis; species Myotis brandtii. The sequence continues at coordinate 956,256 of NW_005353324.1, read as the reverse complement.
TGCAGGGGATCCTGGAACCAATCCCCTATAGACACCAAGGGACAATTTAATTTGGAGGGGTCAAAAATTACACATGGATTTTTGATTGCACAGGGGGTCCACATTCCCAATCTCCACATTTTCACGGGTCAATGGTACTTTAAATTTAGAAGAAATTGTGTGCAATTGGGTCTTTCAAAATCCCATAACTCGACACAGTTCCTCTTATACCTTTCCTCTGAAAATAATTCTTTACCTTGCATCAAAATGTGGATACTCCGGGAAAGTCTTTAAACTATAGTTTAAACTTATTTTGTAAAATATGATACACTTCCAGTTAGAAATTGGTGAGAGGGTCTGCATTAAGGAACTTGCAAAAATTGTGTATATTTAGAAAAGTTCCAAGCTGTGACCTAATTGGGGGGATAATGTTTCCTTAAGAGTAAATTGAGAAATTACCTTCTCGGTATTAGAAAGAATTTCCAGAGAGATTTTGCTTTCAACTTAGAGGCTCAGTGGGGTAGCATTTCTTTTTTAATGTCTGCCAATCCCACAGAAAAGGAACAGAAGAACTAGAAGAAATAGATGGCCCTTCCAGAGACCTTGAGTGGCAGTAAGGCAAACAAGGGTCATCACTTTAATTATCTTTAATAACCCAAAGCAGGGTGAGAGAGCCCCTCCTGAGACAAAAGTCGCCAGCTGCTGAAAGGCTGTCAGGGAAAATTCTGTTATGTCAAAAGTCTTGCCGCATGATTTGAAGTTTTTATTAAGGAGTCCAGGAAGATAGAGGCTCTGAATAACATGTAAGAGGCAATCAAAAAGGAAATGAAATGTAATGCCTTTTCTTTTAAGCTGAAAGCTGACTTCTTTTAATGACATAGTCTTAGTGTATTGTGGTAGCTTCATTAATTTACCAGACACTCACCACTTTTAATGATAAAAGAGACTACTGAAAGAATAGGAAGCGTTAATGAATGCCTGGGAAAAAAAGGAATTTGCTTTGCTGCGCCCTACTCACCACACTCTGTTAGAGGTTTCAAAGAGCTGCAAACAAATAATTCCCTTTCTGAACCTCTAAACTCTCGATTCTTGGCTAATTCTAATAAAGGGTGGACTCCATGACCCTGAATACACATTGTAACTTTGAAGCTTATCATTTGCTTTGCCATCCAGAGATAGGACTGATTGAGTTATATTTGGAATGATTGTTTTTAAACAACGCCGGTTTATTATCTCAGGTCTGTAGGTTAGAAGCCCAGCACAAGAGGACTGCATGCTCCTCTCTGGGTTACACTGGGCTAAAGTCAACGCATTGATTGGAGCTCTCACCTAAGACTTGGGTTGTCAATGATGTTTCATGGGACTCTGGTCCTTTGCATTTAAGCAGTGCTGCATGTTCCATGATGTCCCTTCTGGTTATTGACTTGAATTTTCATTGGTTGACTTGAACTTTAGTGTACATTTAATAATCTGTTCTTTGTCAAGCTAAATCCAATTATTCTTTCATCTGGTATCAATTAATAAATTGATTGAACTGCAAGAGATTTTGCACCTGAGGAGATTTGCATAGTCTTCAACCAGAAAAATAAAATAGCAGGTAAATTCATTCTGGAGTTATGATGTACACACGGGTTGCAAAACCTAGATCAGAGTTCCTCCTGCACATGGCAGATTTTATCCCTGTCTAGATTATTCATGTCTTTTGCTTTTGGAAGTATTCCTCCTTCTGCAGGGAAATTAATCATTTGTTAGTGCTTCTGGTTCACAGGATCCCGTGTGGCCAAACTGAATATATTTGGTGGGTGCAACATGAAAGACATCTCTTACTACTCACACCTCAGGAGTTGAAGGTAATAACTGAATGTATTTGGTGGGTGCAACACGAAAGACATCTCTTGCTACTCAAACCTCAGGAGTTGAAGGTAATGGAAGCCTGAACAACCTGGCACAGCTATTCTGGCACTTAGAGTAAGTTTGCTTGAGAATGAAATCATCAGAGAGAAAATGGAGCAATAACTGGAGGAAAGGAAAGAGATCACTGATGATACTGTTTGCTCTCCTGGGCTGTCATACCTGGAGCAAGTTCTACTCCTTGGACTTTGCAGTTATATGGGCCAATACACTTCTTTTGTTGGTTTGTTTGTTTTAGCGAATTTGATTCTGCTTTCTACCCTATGCAACCAAAATTAGCATGACAAATACACTGCCTCCTCTCCAATTTATAAGGTAGTTAGTTGCTAGAGAAAATTTCAAACAACCAGGTAGCATGAACTATGTTAATGCTGTATTTATCTAAAAATTAGTAGTCAGTGGTAGATAAAACTGGCTCCAATAGAATATTCCTTTATTGATTCCATACAAAACAATAGAAAAATATCATATTTATATTATTTGGAAGAGTGATATGGGTTAGTAACAATGAATCTGATTGTATTTACATGGTCATCACTTCTTTGTAAGTTTTATGTAAGAATCATCTTTATGGTATTCATTTTTTGCTATATTTTTTGTTTATTAAACAGTTTTTTTTCTTTTTATAGCCAAAGCATGCATAATATCTGCTTGTACTGAGAATACTAGAACTTCCAATATGTGAGGCAGGTACCCACACTTTACCTAGTGATAAAGTACAAACTCTTCAGCATTATTTACTGTGACCTACATTTATTCTTTAACAATTAGAAGACTAAAGAAGCTGTTTTACAGTTGCCCTTGCATGGCTATCTATCCTGGTGATATCAAGTGATTTCTACAGTACTGGTTTCCAAAGGAGAGATAATGTATCCCAGGGAATGTTCAGAATTATGTAACGGGTACAGAAATAAAATGCAGTTGACCCTTCAACAACACAGGTTTGAACAACCCAGGTCCACTTATACATGGATTTTTAAAAAATGAATATATTTTCTAACTGCAGATTCAATCAACTGTGGATCAAAAACAGTATTTTCAACTCAGGTTTGGGAACCTGCTGATGTGCATAGCTGACTGTATGTATTGTTCTCTGCCATTTTACACGAGAGACTTGAGCTTCACACATTTTGGTATCCTCGGGGCACTGAAGAGACAGCTGTAGCTAAGTTTGGGAAGTCAAAGGTTATGCAGTACATGAATTTTCAACTGCACTGATCATTGAAATCATGATGTGGCAACAAACAACTCCAAAATCTCAGTGGATTAACACCGTAACTTGTCCTTATCTCTCATGCTCTGAGTTTAGAATGGGTTGGCTGAGGCCTTTGTTCCACAGTTGCTCAGAGACCCAGGATGGCAGTCTCCACCATCCTGATGCACCATTCCTCTACTGCAGAGGCCTATAACGGGGGTGGCAGGGGAATTCTGCAGGACTTTTCACTGCTTCAGTACCTACAGTTACTCATATGTCCCCCAAAATAAATGAAAGCTGAGTATTGGTGGGGACTAGTAATGCTTGACAGAGTATATTTATCATATATATAATATATTTGTAGAATGCTGTACAAATATAGTTTTTGAGAGATAAATATCTGGGGAAATGTTTAAAAATTTTAGTACTGTGTGTGATAAAAATATTTGGAGATTGCTAAGCCATTCTTACATTCTTTCTTGGTACAGCACCTTTTTTCTTTGCCAACTTTAATTTGCCTCTGTGATTGCTTCTAATCATTAGTCTTTTCTCCTGTGTTTTCTAGTCTATAGCCAACCTAATATCTCCTAATCTTTCCTCTTCCCAGATTCTGTCATTCTTATTGATAACTTGAAAACATGAAAAAATAATTTTATAGCAAGTCTTCCTAAGCACAAAACAAGAAGGAATAAAATGAATGTTTTACATGTTCATGCTATATCAGAAATCTATCAAAACATGGTAAAGATACCAATAAATCTAGATCTGGGGCATCAAGGTAGTTGATGATAATAATACACCCCTGTAAATTCAGGGAAATTTATTCTCTATGACTTTATGTTGATGGAATGATCTAGTCAGCATGAGAGTTTGAATTTTTATCGTACCACAGATATCAACTGATTTATTCTTTGACTACTGCAATCACATATTTCAATAGCCATTTCTTCAAATTTCTCAAAAGGGAAAAACAGAAACTTTTAAGAGCCAATTTTGTCTCCTAAATATTCTGAAAAACATAGATGCAATGATTGCAGTGCACACACATGCCATAGTAAAACTACTTTAAAAAGTATTATTTGATATTTCTATACACCAAGCCTTCTCAGTTTATATTAAAAAATGTGATCTCAGTTTATATTAAAAAATGTGAATGCAAAAGGACTGCAATGATAAAAGCAAGAGAGACTTAAACTATTGAAAATAATAACATATTCTAAAAGATATATTCAAAATTCTAAATAATAATAACATAGAATGTGGAATGGGGAGCCTAGAGAGCAATGGGGGAAGAGGCCATTTTTAGTTAAGGAGAAAGGTAGATTATGTAAATAACCTTATATTTTGATAGAAAAGTATAAAATTAAACAGGTATAATAATATATTGAGTGGGATATATATATACAAGGTAGGGCAAAGCAGGTTTCCCGCTGTAAATATGTAGTACAGAGTTTATTTTTGTATTATTATTTATTAATTATTGTATTATTTTTCCATATGAAAAATGCCCAGCTTGTATTTTATTGTATAAAACTATGTTATGAACTGTTCTAATATAAAATTGAAGTGACTAATGAATTGTATAACCAGCAATATGCTGCCAAATTCAGATCATAGTTAGCTCATCATGAAGAGTCTTAGGTAAGTATGAAGCAGAAGAGAGGCTATATGCTTGGATGTGGGAATTTCACACTTAGGTCAGGCCATGTTATAAAAGATCATGTGAACATTGCTACTTTGCTAAAAGTTGACTTGATATCTCTGGCCCATTTTACTTGATAAGCCCTGCAATGCTTTCTTCATTGTTCCTGACAAAATGTAGATCAAGAAGCTGAAGTTTTTCTCCATATAAGAATTCTATATTATCCCCACACCAACCAACCAACAAACAAACAAAATGGATAACTGACCAATTTTATTGGTTTAGATGAACATGCCTTAGAAAGCTCATGGAGTTAAGTCAAATCTTGTCAAACCTTTGTTGAATAATCATTAAATAAATAGAAGGATGAAAAGGTGGTCAACATTACTAATCCTCAGGGAAATGCAAATCAAAACCACAATGAGATATCACCTCACACCTGTCAGAATGGCCATGACCAATCAATCAATAAACATGTGTTGGCAAGAATGTGGAGAAAAGGGAACCTTTGTGTGCACTGTTGGTGGGAATGTAAATTGGTGCAGCCACTATAAAAACAGCATGGAGGTTCCTCGGAAAAACTAAAACTAGAATTACCATATCATCCGGCAATCCCACTTCACGGTATTTATTCAAAGAAAACGAAACCAGGATATCAAAGAGATAGCTGTACCCTGTGTTTACTGCAGCATCATTCATAATAGTCAAGATATGGAAATAACCTAAGTGTTCATCAATGGATGAATGAATAGAGATGTGGTACAAATATAATGAAATATTATTCAGCCATAAAAAAGAAGGAAATCTGACTTTTGCTGGGAAACACATCAAATGCACAGAAACAGTGTAGAAAAGGAAAGTGGTTTCCAGAAGCTAAGGCATGGGAATAGCAGCTAAAAGGTAAATAAGGTCTGAGGAGCTAACGTAAATCATGGTGAGTATAGCTGGTAATACTGTACTGTATAGTTAAAATGTGTTATGAGAGTAGAAAAATATTTTCACACAAACAAACAAAAAAAAGTGAAGTGATGGATGTGTTAATTAACTAGATGAGAGGAATTTTTACAATATATACATACTAGAGGCCCGATGCATGAAATTCGTGCAAGAGTAGGCCTTCTTTCCCTCGGCTGCCAGCACCGGCTTCCCTTTGGCTGCCGGCACTCAGGACCTGGGCTTTCCTCCGGCTACCAGCAGGCACCTGGGACCCGGGCTTCCCTCACAGCCCCAGCTTCGTCCAGAAGGTCATCCGGAAGGATGTCTGGTCTAATTAGCATATTTTGCTTTTATTATTACAGTTGTCAAATCACCACAATATACATCTTAAGTATCTTACAATTTTATTAGTCAATGGTACTTCCCACTAGCAAATGGGACCTCAGTACAGCCAAACTTAAAATCTACACTAATAAAAGAGAAACATGGTATTAGCATACGACCGCTACCCTTTTCATTGGCTAATCATTGAGTATATGCAAGAAATCTGACTTTTGCTGGGAAACACATCAAATGCACAGAAACAGTGTAGAAAAGGAAAGTGGTTTCCAGAAGCTAAGGCATGGGAATAGCAGCTAAAAGGTAAATAAGGTCTGAGGAGCTAACGTAAATCATGGTGAGTATAGCTGGTAATACTGTACTGTATAGTTAAAATGTGTTATGAGAGTAGAAAAATATTTTCACACAAACAAACAAAAAAAAGTGAAGTGATGGATGTGTTAATTAACTAGATGAGAGGAATTTTTACAATATATACATACTAGAGGCCCGATGCATGAAATTCGTGCAAGAGTAGGCCTTCTTTCCCTCGGCTGCCAGCACCGGCTTCCCTTTGGCTGCCGGCACTCAGGACCTGGGCTTTCCTCCGGCTACCAGCAGGCACCTGGGACCCGGGCTTCCCTCACAGCCCCAGCTTCGTCCAGAAGGTCATCCGGAAGGATGTCCGGTCTGATTAGCATATTTTGCTTTTATTATTATAGTTGTCAAATCACCACAATATACATTTTAAGTATCTTACAATTTTATTAGTCAATGGTACTTCCCACTAGCAAATGGTACCTCAGTACAGCCAAACTTAAAATATATATATAATAAAATTAAAGAAGAAATAACACTAATCATGAGATTCCCAGTGTCCTGCTAATGAAAGCCATGCCAACTGGTATGCTGATGCTCAGTGTCTTGTAAAATGTTATATTTTCAGCTTTACCAAAACAGAGAAAGAATATTTCAGAGGGAAAACTATAGAGTGAGAATACTTCATTGAATAAGTGTAGGGAGAAAGCAACTCCTCATGATGGTATATGGTAAAGCAAAATTTTGCTCAAAAAGCATATATCATTAAAAAATTAACAGGGAAAAATAAGAGTTACAAAGGTGCACTAATCCTTAAATGCTACCCTAAAATAAATGGTCTCTTCCCTAAATAAAATTAAGTGCAGTTATAGAAAACAAACTTATGTTTTTTGTGTAATTGAATATTGGTCTAAGATTCATGCCTAATACAATTTTTTACTTAGAGAACCCCTCCTACAGCTTTGCAGGAACTTTTCTGTGTTTTACTGTATCCAGAAAGCAATCAAGAGCACATATTGAGTTTGGCAAATATGCTGTGCAGGAGGCAAATGTTCATTCTGGTCAAGGGAAAAGGATCCAGAGCCATAGGACAAGGTATTGGAGGCTTATTTTGAGTATTTATGCAAAATAAGAGTGTTCTGAGATGGATTTCTCAGAATGTCTTATTTCAAAGCCAGTAAAATTTTAATTAACCTAATTTCCCTCATTCCGATTCCAGGCTCCCTGAGCAACCACCAACTTATGAAGCTCAATCAAATAGGCTTCAAATATTTATGATCTCTCTAACTGTGATTTCTAGAAGTAAATTATTACTCTCAGTCCTGATTGTGTGGGATTTTTATTTCTGTTCATTTTTTTGGTTCCCATGCAGT